>NC_133650.1:264763018-265363018 GCF_009905375.1 Apium graveolens | reverse complement strand
ATATAATTCTGAGTCCTAATATTTTAAAATAAATGAATAAAATATGAATAATAATAATAATTAATCGATTTAAATCGGTGGTTGAGAAATTGTGAAATGTAGATGGCGTGATTGGTTTGGACTGAATTGATTAGTTGTGATTTGACGTCGTTTGTGTTCGACGGGTAGACCGAAAAACAGAGGGAGTGCTGCCCGATTTATCGGAAAAAGTAGCTTTAAAAATGTGGGGCATACCTTGTGATTATCAGGACTATCAGTCAGACATGTATAATCATAATTATAAATACTTTCCGGAATGTACTGATGTGTTCTGAGTAAACCTTCCATAAATGGTCAATAATTCTCTTTTATAATCGTACCTACGTGTTATAATAAAATATTTTGTAACTATACCGGATAACCCTGTTTTCTTATAACGACGGGTATATGTATTTTCAGAATATGAGTAAGGGGTCGGATTATGAATATGTGAATCTTAACTATTGTGTGCGTGTTTATAGTTCATTTATGTGCGATTCGGGATTGTTATTGTCGGGGTAGGGTTAAAGAGAGGATATGTCAAGCATACCTAGACGTCTTACGTAGGGTATTTCGGCTCTGTAGGTTCTAGTCGAAGGACTCAAGAATTGAAGTCGAACTAAAGATAACCTAGTCATCAGTCGACAAGCGCAGCGAGGTACCTAAGCGAAGGACCTGAGCGTTGAGGTCGGATCCTGAATAGTCAAATAGTAAAGGGATAAAGCCTGAGGGTCCGAGTCGGCTCAGAGTCAATTTGTAACACCCCCAAATCTGGGGTCGGGGATCCGGGTTGTCACGAGTTCTATTTCCCTTAATAACACTTAATCTTAATAAACAACGAACTACTACGTACTGTGACCCCACAATATACACACACACCTTTGTGCCCTCATTAACCTTTGTGCCCTTGGTAACTCTTCATCCTCTAGTGCCACCCTCGCGGCCATTCTTGCTCTGGTAGTCGCCCTGACTACGGTCATCAATTCCTCAGCGGTCCTCTCTTCATTCTCGCCAAGATCCTCCACGAGATCCTCCTCAGCAACAATCCCTTCTGGGATAACATCCTCAACCGTAACATTCTCAATATGAATCTCATTCGGTCCCTGGTTAGGGTACTCTATCGGATTCACAATTTGATCTCCAACACGTAATAAAACATCCTCATGCTGATGCTCCTGAACCTCAGGGTTCGGTGCCCCGCTGCCCTATACGAGAACGAACTATATTACTATCATAATATTTATAAGGGTTCCCGTAAAGGTTTTAACTGTCAGTACTACGTTAGGTAGCCCGACTATGAACTTGGCAAGAGTTCTTATTATCTGAGTGAACTTATTATCATAACGCCACATCATCTCTGAGGTTTATAACGCTTAGCTCTGATACCATTTCTATAACACCCCCAAATCTGGGGTCGGGGATCCGGGTTGTCACGAGTTCTATGTCCCTTAATAACACTTAATCTTAATAAAAAACGAACTACTACGTACTGTGACCCCACAATATACACACACACACACCACAAGTTATAGTCTCAGAGATGAATACCAAAAATAACACAAGTCGTTTTATTCCACAATTATAAGCCATTACACCTTAAAAGGGTTTCTAAATAAATTTACACTTCTTTGCCATTATTACAATTCATAAATATACATAAATCTGGTACATCAGAAGTTGAAAGCCTAGCCTATTGGTAGATCCTACCTCGGCTATAACGGCATCAACGCCTACAGGAAACTGCGGAACGTTTCCTAACCGCTTGTGAATCGGGAGCTTGGTCCTACTCATCTTTTCTATCTGTTGTTGTGTGATGAAAGAAGAAAGAAAGGGTGAGCAACAAGCCCACCAAAATAATATGTATAATGATTAACAATATATGAGCATTCTCTTAGTACTCATGAAAGTCTTGGTCAAGAGGAAATGAACCAAGCTGATATCTTAACGCGATCAAGTCGCAAAATATTCAGTATATATATACATACATACTTTTCACAATCTTTGAAATCCTCTGACATGTATAATATACACAGAGTTCCAGTTTATAACTGTATAAAAATATCGTTGCAAGGTGATCTAATATATCTGACCTTGTCTCAACGTTTTCCTGAAACCTTTGTCATTCATAAGACAATCATTAACTAGATATAAGTTTAAAGGATGAAGTTACAAGATACTCCAATATACTTATATCTTTTTCCGAATACTACTTGAACTACCACTGTTCAAGGTATAAATAGTTCATCCCATAGATGAAGCTACACGACAAAACTTGTATAGAATCAATCTCTAAAATATCATCAAAATAAAATGAAGTTACGAGATACTTCATTTGATGCAAACATCATTTTGAAAACTGTTCCCTGCCAACACTCAACAATCGTCCAACCGTAGCCTTCCTATCGAAGTGCTCTGGGTAGTGTTGCAGAAATATCCAATTGGATGATGAATTCATTACGGGAGTTTTGTCGCGCCAGGAAGACCACTTACGATGATCAGTCGCAGTAGTACAACCCCACCATTTTCTACATGTAGAGGAGAACCTGTCAGATTTACTTGTCAACCGAACACTGGACTCCTAAGGAATGTACCATCTTGCGGAACTTCCAGGCCATTTGGCCCATAATATAAGGCTGGGCCGGCGCCACTCGACCACTTACGCCACTCCTAGTTCAGATGAAATCCATGACTCTGAAACGTAAAGCTCGTCCCCACTTTCCCCAAGTAGAAACTTGTTGATACGGCTCCACTAAGAAGTCGTACCTAGTTGGAAAGGAAAACTCACCGATATTTCCCAGGCGATGCCTGTTCATGGATTAACTTGTTCCAAGAATTTTACTTCCCGAGTATTGGGTAAGTAATGAAAAACTCTTTTATCAAGACAGCAACCTTGTTGCGAATATAAAATACGCCACAAAGCCGGATTCCTCAGGTTTTGCGTGAGTATTTAAATCCCCTTCGAAAGGAGGATCTTAAATATAAAATAAGTTTTGGGATCCGCTCTAACTTTTAAAATCATTTTGAAGACTCACAAAACATTTTTAAGAATGTTTGGAGTAATGCTGATTTAATAAAATAAATCAGTCCCAATATATTAGAAAATATCTGAATATTATTATTTAAATAATATTCCCATAAAGAATAATCTTTATAAAAAATAATTGAAGTAGAATTTTTAAAACTTATACTTGCAATGAATATTAAATGACCAAAGATATACTTATACGAAAGTACTATCTTTATTTGAATAATCAAAGGTGAGTTTGATTATCGACACATTAATCTTTAATAAATTTAAGAATAATAATTAGTAAATAATCGGAGTCAAAAGTCCTCGAATGAATATTCAAGATAATATTCATTAATAAAATAAAAGGAGTCATAAGCCCTCGAATGAATATTCAAAATAATATTCATAAATAAAATAAACGGGGTCATAAGCCCTCGAATGAATATTCAAAATAATATTCATTAATAAAATAAAGTTACCGAATAAACCTTATTCGAATAATAGTTTTGAAAACTATTCATATATATATATATAAATATATATATATATATTATACTCGGGAATATCGACTCCCGGTTTTAGAAAAATGTTCACCTTTGGGTCCCCTATACTAAGGGTATATGCAAATTACCGCTTATCTCTATCATAGGTATTATCAACTGAATCAACAGATATATGTATCAAGAATACGAAACAGTCATGCATATATACCATATCACATGCTACAATATATCGCAAGAATTTGCTAATTAACCATCATGCATCTATCACAAGATAATGCATATACATATGTATACATCACAACAACAGTATAACGGGTAGAAAACTTGCCTGAGTGCTCCCGGATAGACTTAAGCTTAGAGTAGGTCCGATAACCTATGAACAACAACATAAGTCGGAATTAAACCCCGGTCGCTTAAGAAACTAGACTTTAACCATTTAGAGTCCTAACGTTCGTTTTCGCGCTTAACGATTCACTTAAGTCGCTCGAGTACCCTCGGCTCCACCATTTTTAATAAATTAACCATTAAGAGTTTTAAGGCGATTCTTTCGCGAGTGCCTTACCAACTGCCTAATACACTTTACATAATTGCTTCATACCCCAATTAGTCATTTAAAGTCCTTAATTAAGGTTTCAAAGTAAGGCGAGGGGTAATGGTTCGGTCGCGAAACGCCGTTACTTAAAACGGTCGTTTCTCCTAAACCGTACATCGGATTCAAACGTACCATATATCAAAACGAAGCTCGTAACATTAACTATCTAATCATGGCAATGGTCAAAACCTAACAGTGAGTTCTAGGGTCCTGATATTAAGAGCAAAAACAGTCTAAAGTAAATCGGACATTACGACGGCTATGTTTACGCGATTTCCCAAATTTTTTACCATTCCAAATCATATCAATCCAACTACCAATCAATAACAACTCAAGATACACATCAATGCTACTGATTTCAGTCATAATAAGCTCAAGGATCTCAATCCAATCATATATTATAACACCTCTAAATTCAACTAAACTACTTAACAATTAAGCTCGAATCATGTCTATCATTCAAATTACTACTCATCCATCCAAACCATCTCCAAACTTCAACATTCAAACTTATTACTAAAGGGTGTGAAGATTTATACCTTTCTTGGAGGGTGGAAAGTTACTAGGGAGCCTCAAAGAACCTTGATCTATCCTTATATAACCTTGATCTTGCAAATGAAATCAAGAAACACAAAGTTAAAATTTGAAAACACTATTCACCCTAATCTTTGGTGAATTAACTAGATATGAATCCATTTGAATCAAGAGCTTAAAATCATACCCAAGCTAAGTTATGAAATGTAGAATCCATAAAACAAACCATGGAATTTATGCTTGAGTGGAGCTTGGACTTTGGATTTTTCTTCCTTGCTTTTTCCTTAAAAGCCGAGAGAAAAGATGAAGAATGGTGAAATAACTTTGTGTTTTGGTGAAATGATTTGTTGGTTGGTTGATTTTGATTTGTTTTGTTTTGTTTTATTACCTTTTACCATAATAACGTTTGTGTGGTTCTAAATCAACCAACAACACACTTGCTTTGGTCATGCTTATGTCACCATGTGATGTCACCCTCCCACCTTTGTCCTCTTCTTATTGGTTTGATGACATCATCCCCACTAATCTCTTTGATTAGCTTCTAATTACTTGGCTAATGATCGCTGATCTGTTATACGGTTTGCTTAACTTTCATTTTCATTTATCGTTTGAGGGATCATACCCGGGATCTTATTACTTGGGTTCCCTTAACCTTTCTCAATATATTATATTCCTTTTATGATCCTCTCTTAAAATCCTTGAATTTAAATCTTTTTTATCCTGTTACCTTATACTCAATTCTTTCGATATCTGGTGGATTTTCGGGAAAAATCAAAGTGTTCGAATTTGGATTCTGACGATCTTTACATACACTTATATCCCATATAAAGTACTAATAAGATCTCAGAATAACAATAGAAGAACCCCTACATAGTGTGGCATGAAAAGTTTTCTTATTCAGCATAATCAGCAAAACACTATTCATAAGGGTTTCAAAAATTCCAAAAATTGGGGTTATTACAGTCTCCCCTCCTAAAAAGGATTCCGTCCCGGAATCAGATAGAAAATGAGTAGGGATACTTTCTTAGCATTGCACTTTCTAGCTCTTATGTAATTTTCCCACATTGTGGTTCTACCATCAAACTTTGACTATTTTGATAACTCTTCTCCTAAGCATTTGTCCATTTTTGATCTATAACCCTTCCTGGTTGCTCCATGTAGGTTACGTTTGGTTGCATGTCTATGCGCTCATATGCCCCTTTTTGTCTGGCATCCGAATTACACTTTCTTAACATTGATACATGGAACACGTTATGAACTTACTACATGTTCCGGGGTAGGGCTAGCTCGTATGCTAACTTCCCAATACGTCTTAATACCTCAAAGGGTCCAACAATTCGTAGGCTTAGCTTTCCTTTCTTTTTGAACCTCATCAATCATTTCCAAGGGATACCTTTAACATTACTAGGTCCCCTATTTCCTATTATTTGTCCTTTCGTGTCAAATCAACATACTTTTTATGTCCATCTTGGGCTACTACCAGCCGTCCTCTGATTAGATCTATTATATCCTTGGTCCTTTGGACTACTGCGGGTCCGAGCATCTTGCGCTCTACAACTTCATCCTAACATAAGGGAGATCGACATTGTCTTCCCTCAAGGATCTCATAAGGCGATACCTCGATACTGACATACGATCGATTATCGTGAGATAACTTAATCCGCGTTAAGTGATCATTCCAAATTCTTTCAAGTCTATTGCACAGACTCTCATTATAGCTTTTAGCATTAGAGCTTTTGTTTCTCAATACCCATTCTTTTCCAGTTCGTAATCGCTACTAACTTCCGTTCCTAATATTATACTGGTTATACTTTTGCTCGTTAGTGTTCTATAACCTTTTAATAACCACGTCAACCTTAGTATCACGAATGTGTTTCCATTCCGAATAACACCACAACTTTACTACTCCTTTTTCAGCTGTTTCTATTTTCCAAAGTTTGATCAATCATATAGAAGTAAAGGAATTTGTTGAGAGATCACTATGATCATGAACACTTGTTCTATTGCATAGTTAGTACAGAAGGTGGCCAGCCTTTAGTACTTGACAAGCAATTAAACAACATGTGGTATCCTACTAAGCTTCTATCACACAGATAGATAGTCATTCGGCAATACCTCCCCTTCTGGAAGGGTTGTTCTTCTCAGCTTATACAAAATGAAAAGAAAAGAACGAATTGAAGAGAATTGTATATATGAAAAAAATATACTGCCACAAAATATCTGGCTTGGAGTCTACCTCTGAACTATAGAGGTTTGTCATAGGAGAACAAAACATATATTTATCAACATCAAGTATTATAGCATCGCATTTCACGTGCTTAAAGATTTTTGCTATTCCGTCCATCATTCTATGGACCCATGCTCTTTCTCGAGCTTATACTTAATCACCTTTGAAACTCCCTCAACATTGAAAATCGAATCTGGAATCTCATTTTATACATCATCGTTACTAGAATTCTATGCTTGCACTGCAACCTTCCTCTTATAGTAATACGACTCTCTATTGATAGAAGGAATAAATATTCAATAGGTAAATAATCGACCTAGTTTCTATCAAAGATAACTTATACGTCAACACGACCCGATTAGTGGTACTCAATCTCAACATCCATTCCAATACAACTCTCACGATTGTGATCAGCTCATTACTCGCAGAATCATTGCTGCATTACTATGGTCCACCACTGACCTACTATCGTCATTCACTTTCCATGAAATCTTAGTATCTAACCATACGGAGTCCATACATGTCGTATAGAATTCTTCTAAGGAGTTAACATGATCACCGTTCATGATTCATGAAGAACACTCCAAATTCTGACGTACTTTCATGATCTGAAGCAGATAGAATTGCAGAAGAGTTTCAATCAAATCAACGATAGCAGGTTAATACCATTCTTAATCATACGCCCTAAATAGAAGATTTAACTCAAAGGTTCATCTAGTCCTTTTTGAGACATGGTCCTGGATTATTCCCAGGATAGTTCCTCTTGAGATAGATAGCCCGCTCATGGCGATTACATGAATTAAACCTTTACCAACTACTATTACGATTGGGTATTGCACAATCATCAGAAGGAATGTCAATCTTCCAACCCATAATACAACCATCACAGCTTTAACCATCATCACTGTATTCCTTTGGCACAAGAGCCTATAATTATCCTCTTACCTTTAAAGTATCGGCCACCTCTTTGGCTTTTCCTGATAGTAAAATTTCCTTACAGTCAATGTTATTTTAACCACCTCCAAATAAATTTTCTACCTCATTTCAATCACTGCTTATGTGAAGATGTTTTCCTTAAAATCTGATGAGAAAAAAAAATATCACCATTTTTCCATAAGTTATTGCCTCAGTCTTTAGAGGTTAATCACTGTCACGACTGACTCTCAATCATACTTAGAACATCTTTTATCTTAGGTCCTAATTGCCCGGAACAATTTCGACCTTTACTGGTTCGATCCATACTTTCTCATGGTTTAACACGTGCCCCATTTGGTATCATTATAATTACGTCATATTTCCTTTATCAACATTTCTATTCTTGAGAATTTTGAATATTACCTTTCTCCTTGTAAAACCTCTAAGGTTATCCTTGAATCGTTCCTCCTGTATTCCCTAGATACAGGGCATATCAAAATACCATATACTAATACTAGAACCATTGTCTATGTACTTCTGAAAAAATTTCTCTACTGATCTTTAAAGGTTGTTATTACCTTAATCCTTTCCAATTCATACTGTCAAAACTCATACTATCCCTATTAAGGGTGAAATGCCAACCTTTATGCATTCCCCTAGGATTCATTTTAAGTTACCGATGTTCTATCCTTAATTCCACCTTTAAAAAGGTACATGCATCCTTCCATGGATAATCAAGTCATATATGCCTGATAAGGGTGTCTTATTCAATCATTCCCACCTCGATAGTATATGCCTGATTTCACAATAACATATGTATTCAAAATGAGGTCAATCAATATGGCCTCCAAAAGATAACAACGGTTATCCGCTTTTCTTGCCTAATTTGGTAACGATAACAAGGATGTTCTGGAAGATATTGGTCGTGTTCAACGTGAACTTGTTCTTAATAATTCCTTATTTACTTTTGTTGTTTATCTCAATAGTCATCTCAATGTTGGGATATCTTTCATACCTGGCGTCTCCCTTTCTGGGCATCAAGCCACCAGACTTACACTTCACATTCTTGAAGGTCACTTCCTTCATCCAATTTTCCTAATTTCTTACTTTCTTGTCTCCTTAGTCTATCCGCGTCTCATTATTTATCCTTCAAACTATCTCAAGGTTTCCTCGGATCCTCCCAACTTACAGGGAATAAAATATATGTATCTCTTATGCCTTCAACCATCAATTTTTAACTCATGGTGAATCACCCACATCCTGACGATTACATACTTTTCTATTTCTATTGCTACGAGTCTTTAGGGTTTCCTCATACCCAACTCCCTTATCATTCCTCTAACTCTATTGCCTTTATATTCCTTTCCACTTCAATTCCTTTTTTATTTTCCTTTCTCTTATCATTATTTCATGAACCAACACAACATAAGCATTGATTTCAAACATCCCGTCATTCTGGATTCGTGTCCTCAGAACGAATCTTGACAACTTTTACAACTTAGGTTCATAATTCATCATACTCGTCCGCTTTTGTTCTGGCTCTAAAGCTTTTACACTACCTCCATAACCTTGGGAAGTACTTTCCCGAAAACAATTGTCTGAACTTTAATCAATTTATTATGACCTCTGGCTCTGTGCCTTTCTTGGTCTTTCACCAGTGGGTGGTCTCTCTCTTAGGAGGGTAAGTGACAGAAACAGTCTTTTATGATTCGTCAATCATTTAGAATCTCAAATGATTCCTGTATTTCCTTTAGCCAGGCTCTTTCCTCGACTGGGTCAGCTATTTCCTTGGAACTCTGAGAACATAGCGACTTAAAGGTCCTGAAAGAATTTCACACCACATTGTTTCCTCAAGGTGGTGGTTAGGGGTAAAAGTATAAGTTTTGTTTTAGGCAGGTCCATGGATTGCCCAATAGGAGTACCATCCTGGTTCTTCCTATCTTGCTCGACTTCTATTTTCTCAGTCTAAATATTTATTCCTACTCCCCATAATTGGGGTCATCTTTTAATTTAAAATCCTCATTTTCCACTTCATTATATTCTGGGTTCCTTATATCTTAATTACGACCTCCCTGATTATCACATTCAAGGTTTGCCCCTAATCTTATTCCTCATGGGGGCATAAATGCTTGGAAATTTTTTGAGAATCTCTGGATATTTGTCTTATTTACTTTGCTTAAGTCTTTCCCTCGTTTCGTCCTTGCATGATTGCAAATTATGAATTCTCAAGTTCTATAAACTTCATGACACTCTCTTAAGTGTTAATAGTGCAATTAACAATATGAACTTATCACAAACAGACTGATCTGAACTGAAATTAACGAATATATACATAACCATTTGTTCGAGGGTACAACAACTGAACACATTAAAGAGAATTACATCATTTGATCTGATCGCTTCTATCCCAAAAGTACTACCATAGATAATCATCTAGTCATTAAAACTAATCATTCATAACTTAGGCTAATCCTCCAAAAGCGGTGCTACATGAAATTCTTGTCAGATTGCTCAGACTCTGCACACTATTATGGATCAAGAAATGCAGGCACGCATGACATCCCTAACCTGCTCCATTAAAGCGGTGATGAGGTCTAGGATAGTTGTAAGTAGAGCTGGATCAATCTGACCCTCAAGATGGCCTCTAGCTGTAACATGGGTGGTAGCCTCAATCCTTTCCATGCTATAAGCTAATCCTGCCGGAAGTACCCCACCCTCAATCCTCGGTGTAGTAAGTCGATCCAACAGATCACTCCTAACATTACGGGCCTCAGACAAGCCACCCAAAGTCATGTAATAATCGGCGATAAGAGAAGCCTGAGTGGTTGCATCTAGCAGTCCATGGAGGGCAGGTGGTGCAGGCCCAGGGGATCCAAATGGATAACCAAGCACGGTATCAGGTGACAATGGTGCAGGAGATAAAGGTGGCATTTCCTCAGTAGGTGTTGGGTTCTGTATAGGGGAGGGAACAGGAATTTGTGGAACCTCATTGATGTCTTCAGGAACCTCTGGAAGAGGGTCTGATACTGGTGTAATTGGTGTCGTGGAAGGCCCCACTCCTCCTGCCCTCATTAACCTTTGTGCCCTTGGTAACTCTTCATCATCTAGTGCCACCCTCACGGCCATTCTTGCTCTGGTAGTCGCCCTGACTACGGTCATCAATTCCTCAGCGGTCCTCTTTTCATTCTCGCCAAGATCCTCCATGAGATCCTCCTCATCAACAATCCCTTCTGGGATAACATCCTCAACCGTAACATTCTCAATATGAATCTCATCCGGTCCCTCGTTAGGGTACTCTATCGGATTCACAATTTGATCTCCAACACGTAATAAAACATCCGCATGCTGATGCTCCTGAACCTCAGGGTTCGGTGCCCCGCTGCCCTATACGAGAACGAACTATATTACTATCATAATATTTATAAGGGTTCCCGTAAGGGTTTTAACTGTCAGTACTACGTTAGGTAGCCCGACTATGAACTTGGCAAGAGTTCTTATTATCTGAGTGAACTTATTATCATAACGCCACATCATCTCTGAGGTTTATAACGCTTAGCTCTGATACCATTTCTGTAACACCCCCAAATCTGGGGTCGGGGATCCGGGTTGTCACGAGTTTTATGTCCCTTAATAACACTTAATCTTAATAAACAACGAACTACTACGTACTATAACCCCACAATATACACACACACACCACAAGTTATAGTCTCAGAGATGAATACCAAAAATAACACAAGTCATTTTATTCCACAATTATAAACCAATACACCTCAAAAGGGTTTCTAAATAAATTTACACTTCTTTGCCATTATTACAATTCATAAATATACATAAATCTGGTACATCAGAAGTTGAAAGCCTAGCCTATTGGTAGATCCTACCTCGGCTATAACGGCATCAACGCCTACAAGAAACTGTGGAACATTTCCTAACCGCTTGCGAATCGGGAGCTTGGTCCTGCTCATCTTTTCTATCTGTTATTGTGTGATGAAAGAAGAAAGCAAGGGTGAGCAACAAGCCCACCAAAATAATATGTATAATGATTAACAATATATGAGCATTCTCATAGTACTCATGAAAGTCTTGGTCAAGAGGAAATGAACCAAGCTGATATCTTAACGCGACCAAGTCGCAAAATATTCAGTATATATATACATACATACTTTTCACAATCTTTGAAATCCTCTGACATGTATAATATACACAGAGTTCCAGTTTATAACTGTATAAAAATATCGTTGCAAGGTGATCTAATATATCTGACCTTGTCTCAACGTTTTCCTGAAACCTTTGTCATTCATAAGACAATCATTAACTAGATATAAGTTTAAAGGATGAAGTTACAAGATACTCCAATATACTTATATCTTTTTCGGAATACTACTTGAACTACCACTGTTCAAGGTATAAATAGTTCATCCCATAGATGAAGCTACACGACAAAACTTGTATAGAATCAATCTTTAAAATATCATCAAAATAAAATGAAGTTACGAGATACTTCATTTGATGCAAACATCATTTTGAAAACTGTTCCCTGCCAACACTCAACAATCGCCCAACCGTAGCCTTCCTATCGAAGTGCTCTGGGTAGTGTTGCAGAAATATCCAATTGGATGATGAACTCATTACGGGAGTTTTGTCGCGCCAGGAAGACCACTTACGATGATCAGTCACAGTAGTACAACCCCACCATTTTCTACATGTAGAGGAGAACCTGTCGGATTTACTTGTCAACCGAACACTGGACTCCTAAAGAATGTACCGTCTTGCGGAACTTCCAGGCCATTTGGGCCCATAATAATTAGTAAATAATCGGAGTCATAAGTCCTCGAATGAATATTCAAGATAATATTCATTAATAAAATAAACGGAGTCATAAGCCCTCGAATGAATATTCAAAATAATATTCATAAATAAAATAAACGGGGTCATAAGCCCTCGAATGAATATTCAAAATAATATTCATTAATAAAATAAAGTTACCGAATAAACCTTATTCGAATAATAGTTTTGAAAACTATTCATATATATATATATATATATATATATATATTATACTCGGGAACATCGACTCCCGGTTTTAGAAAAATGTTCACCTTTGGGTCCCCTATACTAAGGGTATATGCAAATTACCGCTTATCTCTAGCATAGGTATTATCAACTGAATCAACAGATATATGTATCAAGAATACGAAACAGGCATGCATATATACCATATCACATGCTACAATATATCGCAAGAATTTGCTAATTAACCATCATGCATCTATCACAAGATAATGCATATACATATGTATACATCACAATAACAGTATAACGGGTAGAAAACTTGCCTGAGTGCTCCCGAATAGACTTAAGCTTAGAATAGGTTTGATAACCTATGAACAACAACATAAGTCGGAATTAAACCCCGGTCGCTTAAGAAACTAGACTTTAACCATTTAGAGTCCTAACGTTCATTTTCGCGCTTAACGATTCACTTAAGTCGCTCGAGTACCCTCGGCTCCACCATTTTTAATAAATTAACCATTAAGAGTTTTAAGGCGATTCTTTCGCGAGTGCCTTACCAACTGCCTAATACACTTTACATAATTGCTTCATACCCCAATTAGTCATTTAAAGTCCTTAACCAAGGTTTCAAAGTAAGGCGAGGGGTAATGGTTCGGTCGCGAAACGCCGTTACTTAAAACGGTCGTTTCTCCTAAACCGTACATCGGATTCAAACGTACCATATATCAAAACGAAGCTCGTAACATAAACTATCTAATAATGGCATTGGTCAAAACCTAACAGTGAGTTCTAGGGTCCTGATGTTAAGAGCAAAAACAGTCTAAAGTAAATCGGACATTACGACGGCTATGTTTACGCGATTTCCCAAATTTTTTACCATTCCAAATCATATCAATTCAACTAACAATCAATAAAAACTCAAGATACACATCAATGCTACTGATTTCAGTCATAATAAGCTCAAGGATCTCAATCCAATCATATATTATAACACCTCTAAATTCAACTAAACTACTTAACAATTAAGCTCGAATCATGCTTATCATTCAAATTACTACTCATCCATCCAAACCATCTCCAAACTTCAACATTCAAACTTATTACTAAAGGGTGTGAAGATTTATACCTTTCTTGGAGGGTGGAAAGTTACTAGGGAGCCTCAAAGAACCTTGATCTATCCTTATATAACCTTGATCTTGCAAATGAAATCAAGAAACACAAAGTTAAAATTTGAAAACACTATTCACCCTAATCTTTGGTGAATTAATTAGCTATGAATCCATTTGAATCAAGAGCTTAAAATCATACCCAAGCTAAGTTATGAAATGTAGAATCCATAAAACAAAACATGGAATTTATGCTTGAGTGGAGCTTGGACTTTGGATTTTTCTTCCTTGCTTTTTCCTTGAAAGCCGAGAGCAAAGATGAAGAATGGTGAAATAACTTTGTGTTTTGGTGAAATGATTTGTTGGTTGGTTGATTTTGATTTGTTTTGTTTTGTTTTATTACCTTTTACCATGGTAACTTTTGTGTGGTTCTAAATCAACCAACAACACACTTGTTTTGGTCATGCTTATGTCACCATGTGATGTCACCCTCCCACCTTTGTCCTCTTCTTATGGTTTGATGACATCATCCCCACTAATCTCTTTGATTAGCTTCTAATTACTTGGCTAATGACCGCTGATCTGTTATACGGTTCGCTTAACTTTCGTTTTCGTTTATCGTTTGAGGGATCATAACCGGGATCTTATTACTTGGGTTCCCTTAACCTTTCTCAATACATTATATTCCTTTTATGATCCTCTCTTAAAATCCTTGAATTTAAATCCTTTTTATCCTGTTACCTTATATTCAATTCTTTCGATATCTGGTGGATTTTCGGGAAAAATCAAAGTGTTCGAATTTGGATTCTGACGATCTTTACATACACTTATATCCCATATAAAGTACTAATAAGATCTCAGAATAACAATAGAAGAACCCCTACATAGTGTGGCATGAAAAGTTTTCTTATTCAGCATAATCAGCAAAACACTATTCATAAGGGTTTCAAAAATTCCAAAAATTGGGGTTATTACACAATTAGTATCAGTTGTAAAGCTCTGCAAGGCAAGTACCCCTGACCATTCTTTTATGGTTCAGTGCATGTGAATAGCTAAATGTTTATTCTCGTAATGGAACAGAAACGTTTTAAGTTACATAACCCCCGTATTTGAAATGTTGTTTAAAATTCTGTTTTGGGGAAAAGTAACTTCTGAAAACACCTATCTCTAAACGTGATCTAAATGAAAAGAATATTTGAATATGTGCTGTGACAGATTGATTTTGAAAAAGAGATAGGTGACAGTGATTTTGAAAACTGGATAAAGAGAATGTTTTAATCCACCAATGTCGTGGAATGTTTTGATCTACCTATGTCGTGGAATTTTGGAAAGAGACAAAAAGGGAATTCAGTTGATCTATTGGAGTTGCATAAGAGGCCCGTTATTCGGTAATGGCCCAGCATGAGGTTGCGTAAGTGGCTAATTGGATTGGCATTCTGTTTAACCGATTAGTCCAGCGTGGGGGAAAGACCTAGCTAGTCTTTTCCCAAGTTTCGGAACACATTCTATTTCTGGACGGCCGCTAGTCGCTGTCCGGTGAGGGTAGACTGATCAGCTATCTTCACCCGTTAACGTCCATTAGATTTGATTGATTCAGTTTTGAAATTGTTTAACAAAGCAATGTGTTTGAGATAGATGATTTTGTTGTTCCAATAACGGAACAAGTGATTGAGGTTCCAGAAACGGAACAAATGATTTTGGGTCCCCGTAACCGGACAATGGTTTTATGGTTCCTATAATGGAATGGAAGGTTTGAAAATGGAAATAGCATGCTAAAAATTAAACAATGATTTTGTTTATGCACAGCACATGACTGTTAATCTTATATTACAGAGCATGCTAGTTTTGATATCCAGTTTATATCTATTTTATATGTTTCTGGCAAGTTATGAATTCTGTTCATGTAACTGTTTTACTTTAAATTATTTAACTTGTTATTCATATAGTGGTACTGCTGAGCAATTGATTGCTCACCCTTACAGAATGTTTTATATATATTGCAGATGCCTAGGAGATTCTTGCACGGTAGTCAGGGCAGAGTTCCAGCTCCTTTCGTGTCAGGCTCCTCTGAGGTAGTTGTGTTCAGACCAGATGAGGTCTGTTGAGTTGCTGCATTGAATTAGTGATCAGAATTGTGTAGGTAATTGAGTTGTGTTAGTTGAGCAACCTAAGTCATACTTAAACCTGGAAAAGGTCTTGGTAAAGGGGTCGTAGTATATGTATTATTAATGAGTTAGGCTGAATTATGATTGTTATTATTATTGTTGGTGACGTCAACTCCAGACCCCGGGGTTGAGGCCGTCACAGTTGGTATCAGAGCTACATGTTTGAGTCCCTGATTTAGGTTATGGGTAGAGTCAAAAGAGTGAAGAAAGGTTCGTAGATAGATATGAGTCCGCAACTCAATCAGAGGAGCAAGACTATGAGTTTAGTCAAGGGTTTCAGAAGCGTAACCCTGATGTTTGTTGAGGATTGACTGGAACTGCCCTAGTTTAGAGTACATCTCCTTCGTATATGTATTATTAGTAATGTTCGATAGAGATTTCTAGTTTTCCCTCTCGAGAATTCTAGTCTGATTGTGAGGATTCAGCATTGAGCGGGTCCTTATTGTGCCAGCTGAGAAGACGCCAACGTTGTTTCTAAATATCGCATTTTCTGTGTCAAGGAATGTTATTGGACTGATTATGTGATCTTGGTGAGTTCGGATAGTATGATAATAGTTAGGGGTTGTTATGACGACTAAGTTTGGTAGTGAATGTGGATCAGAACGGGAGGTGATATCGTTGAACTCTTTTATTTCTTCCATAAAATGTATTTTATCTCCAGAATAATTGTTCTTATTCCATAAGTTATTTATCTTTCTTGTGAGAAAGTTGTGAACCCGAGGTAAAGTACTTAGGGTTCTGTTGATCTCCTTACAAATCAGATTCTTTCTTTTCAATTTGTGAATTTCTTTTCTGAATATTGTTTCTTTCCTTGGTGACTTTTTGGGTAATTGGGGAAAACAACGCATATGAATTGACCATTTATCTTTGTGACAAAAGGATCTGGTGGGACGCCACCGAGTTATGTGTTGTGACCGTATGGTACTAAGACTGGCCATCTTATGTACTTGTATGGTTGCTCTCAGTCATACCTACATCTTCTTCACTGTTTCTTCTTATTTGATTCCCTTGAGTTGGAAATTTCCTTCGATATTCTGTGATAATGAATTCCTGCGATTTATTGGTCCTCGTTATTGAAAGCAAGTCAGAGTAACTGTCAGAAAGCAGGAAAGCCTTATATCAGGGTGTTACTTAAGAGTAATGGTAACCGTGGGAGTTCAGGATTTAAGAATGGAGATATAGCCTCGGGAAAGGTAATTCAGTGATTGATGAATCACTTGAGGGTGATAAGGAATCATCCCTGGAGAAAAAGGTTGATTAGAATTTGGACCATGGTGCTTAGAGGAGTCAGTGTCCCTTAAGCTTGACTCGATTTATTGGTTTGTTCTACATAGTGCGTGACTAATATATTCAGCCAACTTTTGTGGTATGTTGGAGAAATTTAGATGTTGTACTTGAGTAGAGATGGGAAGTTGGTTAGTTGCTGTTATATTGAAGAGTCGTGCTATGGTGTTAGTTCTATGTAATATAAATCTTTTGAACTGTTGTTGATTATGTTACTGTTATTGTTGCTATGATTGCTGGTGCTATTAATCTAGATTTCTTTTGTAAATGGACCCGATATTAAAAACATGGTATTGTGATTGGGCAGCATTTTCCTGATACAGATGCACCGTTTAAATGGTGATATCTTTTGTTAAATATTTTTGTTATTGAATAAACTCATTAATATATTTCAGGAAGATGCCACCCAAGAAAGCTACCCAGTCTAAAGGAAATAATAGTAGTTTTATGGAGAGTCCAGCTATAAATGAAATTCTAGACTTGTTGCGCCAGCAGCAGCAACAACAGTTACAGTTAATCCAACAGGTTCAGCAACAGCAACTACTGTTGCAGCAGCAACAGCAAGGAGTGAACCAAAGTAGTAGTACAAATCCTTTCAGAATGTTAACCCTCCTGAGTTTAAAGGTGAACCTAATCCAGTAGCTGCTGGAGCATGGTTAAAAGAGATGGAGAAAGCTTTTAATCTTGTTCAAGTAAGTGAGAATCTTAAGACTGATTATGCGAGCTATTTCTTGAAAAATGAAGCAAATTACTGGTGGGAGTCAACTAAAGCGTTAGAAGGAGAAGGTCCTATTCCATGGGCTAGGTTTACTGAGTTATTTTTGGAAAAGTATTTTCCTGACTGTGTAAGGAACCAAATGGAAATTGAGTTTCTAGAACTGAAGCAAGGTGACAGAAGTGTAGCTGAGTATGAGGCTAAGTTCACGGAGTTGGCTAGATTTGTACCAGATTATGTGTGCTCCGAAGCTCAGAAGGCAAGGAGGTTTCAACAAGGATTGAAGCCTGAAATTTGTAGTGGAGTGGTGGCATTGCAACTCAAAATGTATCCTTCCGTAGTTCAGGCCGCCTTACTAATTGAATTTGATCAGAAGTTAGCCGCTTGAGAACGAGAAGATAAGAAGCGAAAGATTGATGATATGGAAGAAGCATCAGGTCAAGAAGGATCCAGTCAGAAGTCTCATAAAAAGGTCGGAAGGGGTAAGAATAAAGAATTTAGAGAGAAAAGTATTCCTTTAAATAGAATTAGTAACACCTCAGCTAGCTCTACTCAAGCCAATTCGGTTAAATCACCTATATCAGAGTGTAATCAATGCGGTAAGAAACATGGTGGAAGATGTAAAGCAAATACTGAATGTTTTAGGTGTAGTCAGAAGGGACAATATGCGTCCGAATGTAAGGTGGAAAATCCAGGAGTCGTCTGTTATAACTGTCGCAAGGTAGGGCATATTGCCAAGAATTGTAGAAGTACTTCCCGAGATAGCATGGGAGGTAGTGCATCAAAAGGTTTGATGTCCAGTACAGCCAAGACTAAGACTTGTAATGTGATTAAAAGTTTAGCTGCTCAAGACCCTGATAAGGAACCAGGACAATAATTGATTACCGGAAGAAGCAAACGATAATATCCACGAAAGCTAATATTAGGATAAGTATTCAAGGACATAAGCAAGAAGAAAAGGTGTAACTAGCACATGTAAGGGATATAGAGAATGAAACTTCTAAATTGGGAGATGAAAGAATAATGAGACAAGGTGTATTATGTGTTGTGTACCAATGTGATTTGTAGGAAAGAAGGATGGATGTATGAAGTTACATGATGATTATCAGAAGTTAGAAAAGTCGACGAATAAGAATAAGTAACCCTGCATAGAATGGGTTATGGGTGCTGTAAGTTTTGGTAATAATAGACAGAGTAACGAGTGTATTAATTATCTATAAGAAAATAAGGAATATGGTGTATCAGGAGTGCTTGCATGTTATAATCGTATTTATTGATAATATCCTCACCCATCTAAGGGCTAAGGAAGGTCAAGTTGAAAGCCTAAAGAAGTGTCTACGAAAGGTTGAGAAGTAGGAATTGTATACTAAGCTTCAAAAGTATGAGAACTTGATTAAAATTGATTATGAGCCATGATTGTTTAAGTGACTACCTACCAGGAAGGGTTTATTCAGGGATAGATGTTTTGAGTAGAAAAGAAAATTGAATATTATTAAGATCATTGAAGAGTTGACAGAAGAATGGAGGAAGTGAGAAATTGAAGATTTAAGTACCTGGAGATAGTGGAGAATAGTTGTATGAGATCACTTTTTAGTCAGAGGGAATGGAAGGAATCAAGAAATGTTAAGAAGAAGTTATGAATCAAGAATAGGAAACTATGGGAATTGAAGTTGAGTATCTAAAGGTGGTGAGAAGTTAATATATAAGATTATTTCCCAACCTTAACTGATGGAAATGAGTAAGAAGTGATCGGATGTTGGAAGTTAACTTGAAAATCAGTATTACCTATCACCCTTAGACAGAGGGTCAAAGTAAGAAGATGATTCAGACAATATAAGATATATGGAGAGTATATATATGATGGGTTTAAAATGTGCACTACGATAATCACCTACCATGGATTGAGTTTCTATGATAATAGTTATCATGTTAGCACGAGAATGTTACTTTGCGAAGTGTTGTGTGGACATAAGTGTGGGTCCTCACCCTAGTAAGAGAAATGGAAGTAGAGACATGGATAAGTCCTGAATTAATTTAGCATATCAAGAGTGTGGTGGTGTTGACTTGGAAAAGAATTGAAACAGCCCAGGATAGAAAAAGAGAGAAAGCGGATTTGCATCGAAAGAATAAGAATATATAGAATAAGGATTGTGGTATAGGCAAAAGTTTTACCCTGAAGGAGATTGGTTAAAATTGAACAGAAGGGACAAGTTGAGTCCTCATTATAGTGAATTATTCGCGGTATTGGTAAATATAGGTATAGTTTCCATGAGTTGGCGTGGCTGCTGCAATTGCAGTATATGTATATATATAATGTGTCTTGCGTATCTGATTCGAACCAAGTCATTGATTAGGAGCCAATGGGCTCTTATCCAAAATTATTCTGCGTGAAATGATTGAACCAAATCCTCGATCATTAAGAGCGAGTCCTTAGAAAGGAATTTATATCCCTAATAAGTATGCTTGGAATAAATTTTTGAGTCAAAGAGTCTACCAAAAAGTTGGAGTTGGATATGCTTGACAAATATCCTCGTTTATTTAGCTAGATCAGATTCTGAGGACAGAATCTTTTTAAGGGGGGGAAGGATATAACAACTCGCGTATTTTTGGTATAATTTAAATGCGTAATTATGGAATGATTAAATGAATAATATATGTGTATAGCTTCTATCAGCTTTGTGTTGTTTTATTTTTATCTTTGTAGGTGATCATGGTGTACAAGATTGTTCGTGTAATTAATTGTTAAGTATACTGAATTGTTTTCGCTTTTAAAAGTGGATTTAAGGCAAGTTTATTTGTGTAAAATGTAAATTGTCTCTAAAATTATTTTTATGACTTTATAATTTCAATAAATATTTTTAGGAATTTATAAAATTGAGAAATCAATATTTCATTAATTATTTATCTTTAAATGATTTTCTGAGTGTGTTTAATAGTAAAATCCATATTTAATTATGGAAATCTTCAAAAATTATGAAACTTATATTTTATTAAGTTCGTATTATTCTGAGAATTTTAAAATTATTTTTGGAATTTTGGAAATTAATTTTACCCGCGCATCGATTCGTTTAATTGATGAAAGCGGGTATAAAGTGCATTTTAGAAATTGTTTTAAAATTTTGAAAGTCATGTTTTTATTAATTTCGGGATATTTCTAATATTTAAGACTATTTTCCGTAATTTTATGGACTTATTTTATGTACGGCTTGGCTCGATAAATTGCGAAATAGCGAGCAGTAAGGGAGCTGCAGTTCATTATATTAATACCTGTCTATATTTTGTATACGTGTCAAGTTTTCCCAGTCTTACCAAAAATATGTTAACTGCTTATTGGATAAAATAAAAATAGAGATATAGCTGTATCTCTTCTTCTCGGCCTCACTTATCTTTGTGTCTCTCACTTGTAGTTCTAGCCACATCTGTTCTCTCGTTTTTTTTATTGTCTCACTCGGTCTCATTTTCTCATACTCCCTCTCCCGTTCCCCTCCCTCTCGATTGTTTCTCCTTCAGGGGTAAGTCGTTGTCACCGCCTCTGTTCTTTCTTCATCGCCGCCGTTCTTATTTTCCGGCGATGGCTGTGTGTATATGTTGCTGGCTTCGTGTATATTCTATAGTTATTCCTGGTGGGATACCTATATATGTATATATTCATTTGCAGGTTGCTAATTGCGCGGTGCCGCCCCTTGCTGTTCTCCGCAAGGGGGATGGTGGCGCGTGTATCGCTGCCCTACGCGCGTGTACTCTATTTCTGTTGTTTTATTCGATTACTTCTGACTTGATTTTTTTTATTTATTATTCTGCAGTTAATAATTGAGTAACATCCGTGAAGAATAATAATAATAATTTCGTGTGAGAAATTAATAATTATCGGTGAAATTTGTGACGGAAATCCGACTTTATCGGGTACCCGCAAATTTTACCGCCGTCGGCGATGAGCCTCGGCGAGCCGATGGTGGACGGTGATGATATAATTCTGAGTCCTAATATTTTAAAATAAATGAATAAAATATGAATAATAATAATAGTTAATTGATTTAAATCGGTGGTTGAGAAATTGTGAAATGTAGATGGCGTGATTGGTTTGGACTGAATTGATTAGTTGTGATTTGACGTCGTTTGTGTTCGACGGGTAGACCGAAAAACAGAGGGAGTGATGCCCGATTTATCGGAAAAAGTGGCTATAAAAATGTGGGGCATACCCTGTGATTATCAGGACTATCAGTCAGACATGTATAATCATAATTATAAATACTTTCCGGAATGTACTGATGTGTTCAGAGTAAACCTTCCATAAATGGTCAATAATTCTCTTTTATAATCGTACCTACGTGTTATAATAAAATATTTTGTAACTATACCGGATAACCCTGTTTTCTTATAACGACGGGTATATATATTTTCAGAATATGAGTAAGGGGTCGGATTATGAATATGTGAATCTTAACTATTGTGTGCGTGTTTATAGTTCATTTATGTGCGATTCGGGATTGTTATTGTCGGGGTAGGGTTAAAGAGAGGATATGTCAAGCATACCTAGACGTCTAACGTAGGGTATTTCAGCTCTGTAGGTTCTAGTCGAAGGACTCAAGAATTGAAGTCGAACTAAAGATAACTTAGTCATCAGTCGACAAGCGCAGCGAGGTTCCTAAGCGAAGGACCTGAGCGTTGAGGTCGGATCCAGAATAGTCAAATAGTAAAGCGATAAAGCCTGAGCGTCCGAGTCGGCTCAGAGTCAATTAGTATCAGTTGTAAAGCTCTGTAAGGCAAGTAACCCTGACCATTCTTTTATGGTTCAGTGCATGTGAATAGCTAAATGTTTATTCTCGTAATGGAACAGAAACGTTTTAAGTTACGTATCCCCCGTATTTGAAATGTTGTTTAAAATTATGTTTTGGGGAAAAGTAACTTCTGAAAACACCTATCTCTAAATGTGATCTAAATGAAAAGAATATTTGAATAGTGTGCTTTGGCAGATTAATTTTGAAAAAGAGATATGTGACAGTGATTTTGAAAACTGGATAAAGAGAATGTTTTAATCCACCTATGTCATGGAGTGTTTTGATCTACCTATGTCATGGAATTTTGGAAAGAGACAAAAAGGGAATTCAGCGTAAGAGGCCCGTTATTCGGTAACGGCCCAGCATGAGGTTGCGTAAGTGGCTAATTGGATTGGCATTCTGTTTAACCGATTAGTCCAGCATGGGGGAAAGACCTAGCTAGTCTTTTCCCAAGTTCCGGAACACATTTTATTTCTGGACGTCCGCTAGTCGCTGTCCGGTGAGGGTAGACTGATCAGCTATCTTCACCCGTTAACGTCCAATAGATTTGATTGATTCAGTTTTGAAATTGTTTAACAAAGTAACGTGTTTGAGATAGATGATTTTGTGGTTCCAATAACGGAACAAGTGATTGAGGTTCTAGAAACGGAATAAATGATTTTAGGTCCCCGTAACGGGACAATGGTTTTATGGTTCCTGTAATGGAACGGAAGGTTTGAAAATGGAAATAGCATGCTAAAAATTAAACAATGATTTTGTTTATGCACAGCACACGACTGTTAATCTTATATTACAGAGCATGCTAGTTTTGATATCCAGTTTATATCTATTTTATATGTTTCTGGCAAGTTATGAATTCTGTTCCTGTAACTGTTTTACTTTAAACTGTTTTACTTGTTATTCATATAGTGGTACTGCTGAGCAATTGATTGATCACCCTTGCAGAATATTTTATATATATTGCAGATGCTTAGGAGATTCTTGCACGGTAGTCAGGGCAGAGTTCCAGCTCCTTTCGTGTCAGGCTCCTCTGAGGTAGTTGTGTTCAGACCAGATGAGGTCTGTTGAGTTGCTGAATTGAATTAGTGATCAGAATTGTGTAGGTAATTGAGTTGTATTAGTTGAGCAACCTAAGTCATACTTAAACCTGGAAAAGGTCTTGGTAAAGGGGTCGTAGTATATATATTATTAATGAGTTAGGCTGAATTATAATTGTTATTATTGTTGTTGGTGACGTCAACTCCAGACCCCGGGGTTGAGGCCGTCACAATTCTTGGCTACTGGAAAAACTATGATCGATGTGTAAAAAGGAGAGCTTTCGATGAAGGTTCACGATCAAAAGGTCACTTTTAATGTGTTCAAGGAAATAAAGTTACCCACAGCTAAAGAGGAGTGCTTTAAAGTAGAGCAATTGCAAGTTTTTAATGCACCTCCATGGAAGAGGAAGTTGGATATGCCATTCGATTCTCTTGGGTTAGCATAGTTAAAAAAAATTCAGGAGCGTTTTGAACCATCTATTGAAGAAGCTCCCACACTTGAGCTCAACGGACTGCCAGATCACTTGAATTATTCATTCTTAGGTGCACCCCATGATAAGGAGTTGGGGTATATATCTGATGATGTAGGGAGTAGTCGAACGGATCTTCCAGGGCCTACAGAAGGTTCTTCTCATGTGCAACAGGTAGTTGATAGGACTGGTGTTGGTGATGCACAGTATAGAAGATTGACTAGGCGTATGGAGGCCATGCATGTCATCCACCGATATTTTGCTTAAGATTTGACACACGCTTTCGATACTGTTGTTCGAGACACTAGTGGTGAGGTTGATTGGCCACCTGATCCTCCACCCGACGAGGGTGATTCTCCCGCTAATTAGGTATGCCTGAAATCCTTATTATTACCTTCAATGAGGATATTGAAAATTTTAAGTTTGGGGGTGATAATGTAAGGATTAGTAGTGTGTGTGTCCATATAGATTCATATAGATTCATATTGCATGTTTAGTTATAGTTCATTCATATTTTTGCATGATTGTTCATTTAGGACATATTTGTTTATTTTTATGTGATTTCATAAAGTTGCATTTGCATGTATATTTAGCATGATCCCTTAAGATGAACTATGATATTTGATAAGTTGATGTTGATTTGAGTGTGGTGATGACGAATAGAGGGATGTTTAAGTCCTAATAAATTGATTTGCATGCCAGAAACAAATATTTTCACAAAGTCTTATAGGGTTGATTTTGATCTAGATCATGATCATACTTGTTTGTTGTTGATATTTAATCACTTAGTTATATTTAGAATTTGTGATATTCTCGTAATGACGTAAAAACACTGATTTTTTTATCTGGAGAAAAACTTGGATTTCATTCCTAGTTGTTGTAAGGCTAGCGTCAAATGGCTAGTAGTCGGCTCATATTTTTATGAGTAGTCTAGGGTTGAATGAGATGGAGCGAAACGCACTCATTCAGAAATTATTGAAAAAAAGAAAAAAGAAATAAAAAAGTATGTGTTTATGCATAATTGATCAAGAGTGAGCTCTTTTATACTCGAGTTATTAATTTCTAGGGGACTTTGTGCCTAGTGACATAAGGCTTTTATAGCCTGGGATCCGCTAACCTAACGCTCGCTATATGGGTATTATTACATAAGTCTTTTGGGACCTCATTCATTGCACGGTCAAATAAACATCTTTGTTATGTGTTCAATAATAGTGTGAATCATTGTATAACTCTAGTAGAAAGGAGGTGTTGTGAGTCATAATGCGTTTATTGTCTATTTTGTTTATAAACTTTTGATTGATTCGATGATAGATGAGTTAAGGTTATTGATCTAGTATCGAGAGATATCTGTTAAGCATTCCACACACGCACGTTTCCGGTTTGTGCGTTGGTTTGTGGGATTTATTCGAACTTTGTTTAAGTCATTGCATTCTTAGAAGCATTGGCTTATTTATTTGGTTATGGTAATTCTGAGGGGATCGATTGCATTATCATTTAGTTGCATTCACGTAGTTGCATTCACGTAGTTTCATTCATGCATTAGGTTTGTTTTGTAGTTTTGAGTCTGTTTATGCTTGAGGACAAGCATCGATTCAAGTTTGGGGGTGTGATAAGTGGATTTTATATCCACTTGGAACGCTTTATTACAAGCTTAAATTGGTTTTTTGGACTCAAGTTGTTGGTATTTTGATGTGTTTTTGTGTTATTGCATGTCAGGTATAAGTTAAAGGAAGAAAGGAGCTTTTAAAGGAAATATGATAAAAAGTGATCATATTTAAAAGCCAATGCCATTATCAAGTTGTAGAGAATCTCGTTAGCTTCGCGTGGGCAGTTGAATCGCCTAATTCTGACGAGTAGAACTCAAGTTATGGCCAAAACAAGATTCATCAGAATTTTTTCCAAATAGGCTCCAGGCGCCCGCCTGGGATGTGGGGCGGCCACCCGGGAGCTGAGGCGGCCGCCTGAGGCGCGGCCGGTCGCTGATTTCACTGAAAAAACCTTTTTTGAGTGGAATTTGACGATTTTAAGGGTTCAGGTCCACTAGGGGCGTATATATACTTAAAAAAAAGGGTTTTCATCATCCGGGAAGATTGGGATACCAAGGAGAAGACCTAGAAGCACAGAACAACTCCGAAAAAGAAGATCTTATTTTCAACTTATGATTCTTTGAATTAGTTGTAACTTTGGATGTTCGTTTTCGTTCTTGTTGAACCTAGATCTCGTTTATTCGTACTTTGATTATTATTCAGTTATTAAGACCTTGGTTTATACCATGCTTTAATTGGAACCCATGGTGACGATGAGTTCAATTATGGGATAATCGTTGTCATGGGATTCTAGCGGATTTACTTATGGATTTCAATAATTAATTTGTTTTAATATCTTGGTATGTGGTGATTGTATGATATCCTAGTATTAGTTGTGCTTATTCGTCTTATGTGCGTAGCTAACATATAAGATAGCGTGTTAATCTCTATTGAAGCGACAGTGAATATAGAGGTTTAGAACTTGTCATGCTAGCATAGGTTCATGTATGTGTATGCATGATTCGTAGGTAACTCTAACCGTTTTACTTGCCCTATGTAATCAAGATAGATAACTTATGCTTAAACCGTTATGTTGTCAAATTCTATAAACATATAGGGTCTCAATATAATTGGTGCCTATTTAGCCTCTATCTCTTTTATGGATGTCTGGTAGAATGGTACTCGTGCAACAAAAGTTGGCGTTTATCAGTTTCGTGTTATCTGATTAGTGTCATCACCATTACATGCTAAGGTTAAGAACAATAAGGCTATTGAATGAAGTATTTAATGAAGTTAGAATCTCATATTTGTCATATATAGTAATTCAACCTCAATTCTCTTAGTTAATGTTATTTAGTATAATCTCTTAGTTTAATAAAAACCCAATTTGTTATTTGTCTTAGCATTGAACGATAACCATACATTGTTCCATAGGTGCATAAATTGAACTTAACCTAAACCAGTCTCTGTGGGAACGAATCTGATTTATATCTTATACTACTTGCGAACGCGTATACTTGCGTGAATATTAGCGCGTGTTTTCGCCCTAACAGAGATTTACTTCTAAACCAGCTACCAGTACTACATCTTTAATGACAATATTTCCAGAAATTAACTTACCATATCCCATTGTAAAACTTTTATTGTTGTCTCCAAAACTCACTAATGGGCCAGCCTTATCCTCAAACTGTGCAGTAGGGCTTTATCACCTATCATATATCTTGAGCATCCTCTATCTATGATCCATATGACTCTCTTCATTTTGCCCTGCACACAATGAGGATTAAGTGTGTTTAGCTACCCAAGCATTGTTAGGTACTTTCTTCTTGCTGACAGAAATCGCAGAATTAGACTATGTTGATTCAGAAGGAACAGTATGAACAAATTGTTTTGCATTTTCCTTTTTGTCTGTAGATTTAAAATTAACATATTTCAAATTTACTCTCAGTTTGTGATAACTTGTCATCACTTTCATGTTGCAAGGTATGTAGTCAAATTTGTCACAAAAGGAGTAAGGGTCTTTTGTATTTGCTTCACTGTACCTGCAGGCTCCCACTTTTGGCTTGCTTACTTCCTTTTTATAAAGGTGAGTTAGATGATTTGTTGAGCCACATTTATGACATTGCTTTCTGGGGGCATCTGTAACAAATACAAAGTTTTTACTCTTGTTTACTCCCATCTTGCCATTTCTGTTCTTTTTTTCTTTCTGCATTCTCAGTCTTGACTTCCTTGACAGGAGTCTTAGGGGATTGGTTAATCATGGGTTTCTTCTTTCTTTCAGTAGCATGAGTGGTTTCTTCATTTTTCATTTCTTTATCTTCATCTGTAAGTTCTTACTTGATGACTAACTCATCTTCACTGAAATTGACTTCACATGCCTTGAATAAAGGTGAATCAACCTTTCTCAGCATAGCTGGGACATTTTCATTTATGGTTGTTTTGCCCTTGTCTTCTTCATTCTTCTTATTGATGTTCAAGGCATCATAGTCAAGGCCAATGGCTATATTAGCACATGGCTTGTTCTTCTCATGGTACTGACCAAATAACTAAGAAGCATTCCTGAAAGACTTCAACTTCACTTCATTCTTTTTTATCTTTTCCCTAAACACAACTTCTATTTCACTAGCACACTTCAGCTTGTTCCTTAGATATTCATTTTCCCGCTTGACAGTTTCAAGCTCAACAAGCTGCAGTTCTAAATTTTGTTTCTCAATCTCAAGTTCCTCATTTATCTTTGACAACATACTCACTTCTTCAGTAGCTGCCACCATGCTTGTGTGTATATGAAACATCTCTACACTCATATTTTCAACAGTCTCCTTATATTGACTAGCATTTAAATCAATAGTGGTTAGAGTTGGTACCTCTGATTTTGAAGTGGATGATTCTCCATGCTCAAGATCCATTAGTGCATAGTTTCCAACTTCTCCATCCTCATCATCATTATCAGTATCATCCCAACTTTTTCCTTCTACAATATAAGCTTTTCCAGACTGTTTCTTCAAGAGAGCTTAATACTTTGCCTCCAACTCCAAATATGCCTTGCCCTTCTTCACCTTCTTGGGCTTCCTGCACTCAGTAAAAAAATGACCGAACTCATCACAGTTGAAACACCTTATCTTTGATCTGTCCACAGATCCATTTTTGTAGCCACCTTTGCTAGCTGAGTTATACTGAGCTTTTAGTTTTCAATTGTTGTTGTTATGACAGTCCCTTGTTCTTGAAAAACCTTGGCTTATTGACTCTTATATTGGAAAATTTCCTAGCCAAGTAGCTCATCCAAGGTGTAGTATTCATCTTCCTCCAGTTCCAAAACAACTTGCTTCTGAGGTCCTTTGTTCTTTTGTTCCATAACTTGAATAACTGGAACTTGATTTTCTTTCTCATCTTCACTTTCTTCAATGTCATGTACAACCAAGTTACTGGAACCATCAACCACATGTCCATGGTTTGCCTTTAATGACTTTCTTTGCAGCATCTTAAGTTCATAAGTTTTCAAGATTCCATACAAGACTTCCAGTGTCATTCTGCTTAGATCTCTTCCTTCTCTAATGGCTGATATCTTTTGTTCAAGATGGTCAGGAAGAGCTAGCAGGAACTTCAGTTTAACCTCCTCAGCTTCATAATATTAATCATGTAGCTGCAAGTCATTTATTATTTAATTGAACCTCTCAAAAACTTCAGTAGTTCCTTCTTTGGGCTTAGCCATGAATCCCTCATACTGAGACACCAGTATTCTCCTTTGATTTGATCTAACTTCCTCTGTACCTTCACACAGTATCTCAGTCTTCTCCCAGATTTGCTTGGTTGTGTCACAGTTGATGATATTGTTGTACATAACATTGTCAAGTGACTATATCAGAATTAATTGTAGGCCAGTGTCAAGAAAGACTGAGAGACTTTTTATTTCTCAATTTCTGTGTATTTTTAAGGATCTTTAGGACCATAGTGAGCTGGGATGACCATGTCTCCATCTGTAGATTCTTCAATCCTTTCCATATGAGTAAAAGGTCCATTCTTCAGAATCTGGATCTACAAGGGGTTGGCCATCCTTAGAAACAATATCATCTTCTTCTTCCATAATCTGTAGTTAGTCTTATAAAAGGCTGGTATCTTTATACTGCTTATCTTTTGTGTATTTATTCTTCCAAGATCTTGATCTGTCTACTTTCAGATTTTGCTCTGATACCACTTGTTAGATATTGAATACAACACAGGGGGTGAATGCGTTTTCTTAATTTTTAAGCTTTTTCAAACTATTTGGATATGGTGAACAAAGCAGTCTAATTTATAGAGATATTGTGTTTAACAGAATTAATAAAGCATGCACAACAAACACAGTATTTTCAAAACTCACCTGACTCTGTATTAAAATTAAGTATGTCTTACTACAAATTTATGGGTTTTTTTTAAGTAAAGAACTCAGCTTCTATCTTGAGAGAGTACAAGAAAATTTAGATCTGTTTGTTACATTTAAAAGCAAAAGACCGGTGTTTACTTTATAGATAAGTAAACACAAGTTTACACAACATGAAATAAGATGTACTAAACCCTACTTTAAGTTATCTCTAAAGCTTTCCATTTCTGGCTTAGTAAATTCTTATAAATCTTGTAGGTCTGCGACCTTCTTTTGTTAGTTAAACGTGGCCCTTGATCTTGCCCTCTTCAAGCTGCTTTTGTATACTTTTTAGTCTAAGTGATTAGATCGTTTGTTGATTGATAATCTTGAATCTTTAACTTGTCTACATTCTGTACTTGAGGTTTATATCAAGATCTCTAGTTTGTTGTATAGAGAACTAACATCTCGATAAGTATAATGGCTTATCAAAATCTATGAGTTCTCTATAAGTATTTTGACTTGTCGAGGTCTCTGAGTTCTCTATAAGTGAACTTGGCTTGTCGAGGTCTCCAAATCTCTGCATGTAGAAATGACTTGTCGATATCTCTGAGATCTCTATATGCATTTTGACTAGTCGATATCTCTGAGATCTCTAATGAGAAATTGACTTGTCGATATCTCCAAACTTCATATCTTCATTTTGACTTGTCGATATCTCTGAGATCTCTAATGAGAAATTAACTTGTCGATATCTCCAATCTTCATATCTTCATTTTGACTTGTCGATATCTCTGAGTTCTCTATATGCAGAAATGACTTGTCGATATCTCTAAACTTCACATCTTCATTTGACTTGTCGATATCTCTGAGACTTCTCTATAAGCCATTTTGGACTTCTCAATAAGTTATTCTGGAGTTTTCGAATGACTTCTCTATATGACTTGATCTATGACTTGTAGATATCTTGACTTAGAACATTTTTCCTAAAACAGATTTATTCAACTCCAAGCTTCTTCACCTTTTCTCTGAGGCATGATCTTGTTGATCTTCTTTCAGAGTTTATTCTTAGGCTTGAGACTGTTCACAGAAAAATAATCCAGTCTGATCTTTAACATTTTAACAAACTCAAGTAATACTATACAAAATATAGATTTAGACTATCAAATAACTAAATCTTAGGGTTGTCAATGTGACTTAATCTTGTTATAGTAGAAGCATGTCTTGCATAACATTCACGTTTAAGATGACTCCCCCCCACATCGACTACAAAAGTCTAGAGCTTAGCAACATTGCATTCATCATCTCTTTGAGAATGCGATTTTTCCTCTAAGACTCCATTTGACTGAGGGGAGTATGATGCAGTGACCTCATGGATTATACCATGTTATAAATGAAAGGAATATGTCCTAAGACCAATCATGTATTAGGATTTAGGAATAACTTCCTGTGTAATCTGTTTTGATTTCATTGATATTAATAAAAGACTAGTTTTGTTTTTATTACGGGCTTTATCTATTTAAGTGTTTAAATAAGATATACCATAGTTTAGAGTAAAGCTTTTTATGGATTATGATGAGATCATAATAGTGAGACCTAAAAGATGATAACTCTAAACTTAAATAGTTCCTGGTCATAGGATTACTAACTGGTAATTAATAATCCGCAAAGATCGGTACATACTATGCTTGCTTCATTATGAAGGATGTCTGTTCTCATAGACATTTGTGTGGTGACACTATAGCTAGTATGTAGGTGCTTATTATAGAATAAGTTCACTGAACATGACTCGCCCAGCTGAACAACTGATGGAGTTCACTCACGTGTCAGCAGTTGTTCACATAGGGATAGTTGTACAAGTATCCTTAGACTTGAGGTCTTCATAGTCATCTTGTGTACACTGAACTATACTTTGGTTTAGTTCTTAGTATCCAGGGACAATTATTAGGGCTCTACTGGGTATAGGAATTTGTACACGAAGATAGTGTATGATCAATAAAGGATCTACCCCTTCCAGTGAAGGAAGCGAATGTTCAAGGCTGATCCACTTATGCTAGTTCAAGAATCTCTGGCCAGAGTGAATGAAATTAGAAAGGAGTTTCTGATTTGCATAGAACTAAGCATAGTAAATGGTAAGCAAGTGATTAAATTAGATAGGCTTGACACGAGATCCATGCCTTATATTTAATCGGGACATTGTAGGGTAGAAGGAGTTTATTGTACGGTAACTATTCACTGAATAGGTTCTTGGTATTCTAAGCAGTGAATTCGTATTATCCGGATAGTCGCGATATGCTGAGAAGTATCCCTCACGATGTAGAATAAATATGATTAATTAATTAATCATATTTAATAAATTAGAGAATTTATATAAATAATGATAAAATAGTTTTATTATTATTTATTTCTACTACCGGCTTAATATTGAACCTACAGGGTCACACCATAAAAAGAAAATAATTTAATGGTGGAGGAATTAATTAATAATGGCTAATAATTATTTATTTACGAAATAAATAATTAATTGGCAAATTTAATAATTGATTAAATGAAATTTAATTGATTATAAATTAATTAAGAAAAGTTCTTAATATTATTAATTAAGAATTTAATTTTTGGAAATTAAATCAAGAGAGAGAATTATTTCTAAAGTGTTTAGAAAAAGGATTAATAATTAAAAGGTGTTTTAATTATTAATGAGAATAATAAATGGGTTAATAATAATAATATTTTATGGGAAAATTTCAACTGAAAATTTTGCCTATAAATATACTATTATAAACCCTATTTTTATTCTAACCCGAACCAGAACCCAAAAGTTTTTAGAAAACCAAATTCTCTCCACCTCCTCCTCCTCCTTAACGTCGTTTTCTTGGTGGATACCGGTGGAGTGCTTCACGTTTGAGGAGCAGCTGATAAGGATCTCCGATCGTTACTTTTTGATCGCTATTAAAGGTTAGTAATCGATTCATATATTTTAATCACGATTTATATGCTTTTATTTGGATTTTATATGTGTAAAGTATTTTACCATGCCTCCGCTGTGATTAAAATCCAACATTGGCATCAGAGCTTAGGTTGTATGCATATAGATCTGTGGTAAAAATTTCAGAATTTTATGTGCTTTTATGAATTAATTATGATTTTTACAAGTTATATCATGGATTAATTTTGTTTGATGAGAAATCATTTCTCAGAATAATTTTGAATGTTGATCTGGGTTCTACAAGTGTTGTAGATCGTCTGGGTATTTTTTTCATAATTTTATGATGTATAGATTTTTTATTATGAATTTTTGAAGTTCTTGCAATTAAATTTGTAATTAAATAAGTATGTATATATATATGTATATAAAGTTGTATATATATAAATACATATGTGGCTGCTATACATCTGCATGCTGTGTTGTGGTGTTTGCACGGAGAAAGAGAAGTCATGACGGTGGCACGCTAATCGAGAAAAGGCGGCGACTAACAGCAAAGGGAAGGACCGCGCGACTGGCGCGCGCGCGTGGGGCACACGCGCTCGTGTCTCACGCGCGTCAGACGGATGCTGACGTCATCAGATGACGTCATGCTGACGTCAGCACGGGGGTTCGGGCGCGTGACGCGCGTGTGCGCGTGGGGAACAGTCACACACGCGCCTGACAGCGCGTGTGCTCGTGGGGGCGCGTGGAGGACAGTCACACACGCGCCTGACAGCGCGTGTGCACGTGGCCGCGTGTGGGGAAACTTCTTTCGGCGCGTGAGGGCGTGTGCGAGCTCAGAATAGGGCGATTTAGGTACCGTTGGATTCGTCTTTTCGAGACGCTTCTAATGGTATATTATATGATATTTTATGAAATTGTTTCGAACTGTTTATAGCTAACAGAAGTGTTTTTAAGCTATTTTTGACTGTTTTAATTGCTTTTAAATGCTTCATGTGATACATAGAGATGTATAATGCTTAGACTAATGTGCTAGATGATATAACATGCCTACCTTGATGTTTATTCATGTTTATATATATAATATATGCTTAGTTTATCATGCGATGATAGATTTAGGTGAACTTAAATGAACATAAGGCGTTTGTTAGACAATCTAGTATAGTGAAATTGTTTCATAACCTTAATAATAATATTATGAATACAATCATGAGATTCTTGTATTTATGAAACACGTAATTGAATATGAATTTTCAATATGAGAGAAAGGATGATTCTGTCAACAACAGATTTTTATCTGTAAGAAAGGGTTATTAAGTGACGCCTCTTGACAATGCTCCACCCGATCTGGGAATCATCTGATTATTGATTATTGATTTGAAATATTTAATTTAAAAGGAAGAATCTCTTTATAATAGGATTATGATTGTAACGTAATATAATCCCTCTAAAATTAAATAATATCAAGTAGTAATTGGCCAATGACACAACGGGCTTGTGTCGGTCATAGCCTTCCAACATGATAGAAAAGTAGTTCTTATTTTTGAATCATTGTCGGTTCGTGCTACAGCCGAGGGCTTTGATTTCGAAATAAGAAATACTTGTCTATTACATAGAGATGTGTACATTGAATAAGAATCTAAAGGTCGGTACGTGCCACAGCCGTGGGCCTTTGGGGACTGATTCAATTATATGGAATGTTGGGTTAGACTTGACTTAGAATATTGAGTTTGTCATGCCACAGTCGTGACTCAATTATTCAAGAGGCTAAAGTTTGATTAGGGAATAACATTAGATGTAATTGACAAGAGTTGTCTGCCTATTGAACATTACATGGCGGTTCGTGCCACAGTCGGGGTTGTGTAATGGAATGTAGGATCCCTATTCCCACTAGCATTATGAATGCTTAATTTTTCACGTAGGGGGTTGAATAAATTAGATAAACTAGTGGGAGCCACTTATGAATAAAGACCCGATTCATATAGTGTTTTAAAATGAAATCGAATATTTGCTAAGTGTTGTTAAGTGTTTATCATTTACAGATTTACTTTGTACGTCATGTCTTCTGCACTATCACTCAGGAGCATACTAGATGCTCACAAGTTGATTGGTCCTAATTATGCTGACTGGCTTCGAAACTTGAGAATTGTTCTCAGGATTGAGAAGCTGGAATACGTGATTGACTCACCTAAGCCTACTGAACATGCTAGAGATGCGCATAATGATGAACATGTTGTGTATCGTAAGTGGATAGATGATGCAAATGTTGCTCAATGCATCATGCTAGCTTCCATGAACATTGAGCTACAGAAGCAACATGAGCATATGGATGCTCACACTATCCTCATGCATCTACAAGAGTTGTATGATGTGGCGGGGAGGACAGCTCGATATGAGATATCGAAGGAGTTGTTCGGTTGTAGGATGTCTGAGGGATCATCTGTGAATGACCATGTACTTAAGATGATCAATTTGATTGAACGTCTTGGACAACTTGGTTTTGCCATAGATGGGGAGCTGAGCCAAGACTTGGTCTTGCAATCGCTTCCGAGTTCGTTCTCGCAGTTTGTTGTGAACTTTCACATGAATAAGTTGGATGTCAGCCTGCCTGAACTCCACAACATGTTGAAGACTACGGAATCGAATTTTCCCCCAAGAAGAGTTCTGTTCTTCTAATTGGTGAAGGTTCCAATCCTAAGAAAAGGAAGAGGAACCCTTCCAAGAAGAAGAAAGTAGGTGAGAAAACGCCGGTTCCACCAAAAGCTGAAGACCCCAAGAGCAAAGTTGTTTGCTTTCACTGTAACAAGGTGGGGCACTGGAAGAGGAACTGCAAGGTTTACCTTGCAGAATTGAAGAAGAAGAAGGGTAGTGAGACTACCGCTTCTGATTCAGGTATGTTCATGATAGAAGTGAATATGTCATTAAATCAAATTTCTACTTGGGTATTAGATACCGCCTGTGGTTCTCATATCTGCAATTTGTTGCAGGGACTAAGGAGAAGTAGGACTCTTGAGGAAGAGGAGGTGATTCTACTGATGGGAAATGGAGCAAGAGTTGCTGCTAAAGATGTAGAATCATTTCATTTACATATGCCTACGGGCAAGACTATTGTTTTTAAATAATTGTTATTTTGTTCCCTCGATTGTGAGGAATATTATTCCCATGTTAGACTTGGCTGGATTTTCATTTATTATTGAGAATAATGAATGTTTTATTCTTAGAGATAATATTCTTTATGGATGTGGTACTTTAAATAATGGTCTGTATAAATGTGACATAATTTACTTCAGATTGAACAAACTAATAAAAGAAAAGGGATGATGAAAATCTCACTTCATTGTGGCACTGCAGTCTCCATTTAGTAGACATGGAGAGAGGGCTGCAAATTTGCTAGGAATGGTACACACAGATGTATGTGGACCAATGTCTACGCAAGCCATAGGTGGATTTTCATACTTCATTACTTTCATGGATAATAGATCTAGATTCGGATATGTGTTTGATGAAACACAAGTCTGAAGCCTTTGAAAAGTTCAAAGAGTATAAGTATGAAGTGGAGAAACAAACCAAACATAGTATTATAATTCTTCGATTAGATCGAGGTGGTGAAAACTTGAATGGAGAGTTTCTGGATTATCTCAAAGTAAATGGTATAGTCTCCCAGTGGACGACTCCAGATTGGTATCTGAAAGGAGAAATCGAACTTTGTTAGACATAGTTCGGTCCATGATGAGCTATGCGAATCTTCCAGTATTCCTATGGGGTTATGTATTAGAAACCTCAGCATATTTACTGAATAAGGTGCCTTCCAAAATTTGTTCCTCAAACTTCGTATGAGATATGGAAAGAAAGGAAACCGAGTCCTAAACACGTTAAGATTTGGGGATGTCCATCTTATGGCAAGAAAGTTGACCCAGATAAGCTGGAATATCGATCCATAAAATGTAGTTTTGTGGGATATCCTAAAGAGACTTTAGGGTATTACTTTTACACCGATCATCGGGTGTTTGTCTCCAGACATGCTACCTTCTTGGAAAAGGAGTTTATCCTTGAAGGAAATAGTGGGAGCAAAATTTGAACTTGATGAAGTTCAAGAAGCACAAACTACTACGGATCAAGTGGAAACACCTGTTCTGACTGAACAACCTTTTGTGGAACAGCCCATTCATAGAACAGGGAGAGTGTCTCGCCAACCTGAGAGGTAATATGGCCTTGTCATTAAGAATGACAATGAGTTGTCGATCATTGATGATGACGACCCTGTGACCTATAATGAGGCTATGAGTAGTGTTGACTCAGAGAAATGGCATAGTGTCATGAAATCCGAAAAGGAATCTATGTATATGGTATACGAAAGAATGATTAGAGCAGATGGCCAGGTGGAGACCTATAAGGCCAGGCTTGTGGCAAAAGGATTCAAACAAAGGCAATGGATTGACTTTGATGAAACCTTTTACCTGTAGCCCTGTTAAAATCAGTTCGGATTTTGCTTGCGATTGCTGCTTACTACGACTATGAGATCTGGCAAATGGCCAGATGGTTTTCTTTCCAAGGAAAATGAAAACCTAGTGTGTAAGCTGCTGCGAACCATATGTGGTTTAAAGTAAGCTTCTCGTAGATGGAACATCCATTTTGATGAGACAATCAAAGAGTTTGGTTTTATCAAAAACGTAGATGAACCATGTGTCTACAAAAGGGTTAGTGGGAGCGCGGTAACATTTCTTGTATTGTATTGAAATAGAGTTGACACACATAACAACATAGCAGACCCACTCACAAAGCTACTTTCTGAAAGTCACTTTGATCGTCATAAAGACAAGATGGGTATTAGATATCAGAGTGATTGGCTTTAGTACAAGTGGGAGAATGAAAGGAATATGTCCTAAGTCCAATCATGTATTAGGATTTAGGAATAACTTCCTGTGTAATCTGTTTTGATTTCATTGATATTAATAAAAGACTAGTTTTATTTTTATTACGGGCTTTATCTATTTAAGTGTTTAAATAAGATATACCATAGTTTAGAGTAAAGCTTTTTATGGATTATGTTGAGATCATAATAGTGAGACCTAAAAGATGATAACTCTAAACTTAAATAGTTCCTGGTCATAGGATTACTAATTGGTAATTAATAATCCGCAAAGATCGGTACATACTATGCTTGCTTCATTATGAAGGATGTCTGTTCTCATAGACATTTGTGTGGTGACACTATAGCTAGTATGTAGGTGCTTATTATAGAATAAGTTCACTGAACATGACTCGCCCAGCTGAACAACTGATGGAGTTCACTCACGTGTCAGCAGTTGTTCACATAGTGATAGTTGTACAAGTATCCTTAGACTTGAGGTCTTCATAGTCATCTTGTGTACACTGAACTATACTTTGGTTTAGTTCTTACTCTCCAGGGACAATTATTAGGGCTCTACTGGGTATAGGAATTTGTACACGAAGATAGTGTATGATCAATAAAGGATCTACCCCTTCCAGTGAAGGAAGCGAATGTTCAAGGCTGATCCACTTATGTTAGTTCAAGAATCTCTGGCCAGAGTGAATGAAATTAGAAAGGAGTTTCTGTTTTGCATAGAACTAAGCATAGTAAATGGTAAGCAAGTGATTAAATTAGATAGGCTTGACACGAGATCCATGCCTTGTATTTAATCTGGACATTGTAGGGTAGAAGGAGTTTATTGTACGGTAACTATTCACTAAATAGGTTCTTGGTATTCTAAGCAGTGAATTCGTATTATCCGGATAGTCGCGATATGCTGAGAAGTATCCCTCACGATGTAGAATAAATATGATTAATTAATTAATCATATTTAATAAATTAGAGAATTTATATAAATAATGATAAAATAGTTTTATTATTATTTATTTCTACTACCGGCTTAATATTGAACCTACAGGGTCACACCATAAAAAGAAAATGATTTAATGGTGGAGGAATTAATTAATAATGGCTAATAATTATTTATTTATGAAATAAATAATTAATTGGCAAATTTAATAATTAATTAAATGAGATTTAATTGATTATAAATTAATTAAGAAAAGTTCTTAATATTATTAATTAAGAATTTAATTTTTGGAAATTAAATCAAGAGAGAGAATTATTTCTAAAGTGTTTAGAAAAAGGATTAATAATTAAAAGATGTTTTAATTATTAATGAGAATAATAAATGGGTTAATAATAATAATATTTTATGGGAAAATTTCAGCTGAAAATTTTGCCTATAAATATACTATTATAAACCCTATTTTTATTCTAACCCGAACCAGAACCCAAAAGTTTTTAGAAAACCAAATTCTCTCCACTTCCTCCTCCTCCTTAAAGTCGTTTTCTTGGTGGATACCGGTGGAGTGCTTCACGTTTGAGGAGCAGCTGCTAAGGATCTCCGATCGTTGCTTTTGGATCGCTATTAAAGGTTAGTAATCGATTCATATGTTTTAATCACGATTTATATGCTTTTATTTGGATTTTATATGTGTAAAAGTGCTTTTACATGCTTCCGCTGCGATTAAAATCCAACAGTGAATAGAATTCCCCAAAGGGTTCAACATATTCACCTCAACGATCACTTCATATCGTTTTGATTTTCTCAGTTTGTTGTGTCTCAACTTCTTTCTTATAGATTTTAAATTTATCTATAGATTCGTCTTTGCTTTTCAGCAAATATACTGTTAGATAAATTTGAGATATCATGTCTAATATGTTTCATGTTTAGTTTTCAGATCTTAACAAACAGGAAATATCATGACTTACTGGAATCAGTACTTACTGGAAGTCAGAAGATAGATATCAGAACTTAAGGTCATATCAGAACTTAAGTGCGGGAGGACTTACAGTTAAGGAAGGAAGCTGATTTACAAGATAGAAGATCGAGACTAAAACAAAAGAAGATATGCATGGAAAGAGTTAGAAGATAAGAAGACTTGTATAAGATATCTGATTGATATATTTAAGGAGACAGAATTATATTCCATATCAATTAGAAGTTATCTTATAACTGTGTATTATATAAACACAGACATAGGTTTACACTATATGTGTTATTATTATCGAGAAGATCATACATTGTAACCTAGCAGCTCTTAGTGATATTTGTTCATCACCGAGAGAGAACAGTTCCATTGTAACAGAGTTTATTATACTGAATATATCTGTTTACTGTTACTTGTGTTTGAAATCGATTTGATTGTAATAAACATTGTATTCAACCCCCTTCTATAGTGTTGTGTGACCTAACAATTGGTATCAGAGCTTATCTGTTAACACACATACAGTAAAGATCCAAAAAATCAAGTCTGAAGAAGCAGAAACTCCAACCAAGCCCACCAAAACTGAACAAACTAAAAACACTCAAATCCACAGTCGATATGAGACTATTAGGGTTCCCATACTGAGACCTTCTGAGTATCCCATATGGAAAGTGAAGATGGCTATGTTTCTGGAAGCTATAGATCCAAAATACCTTGACAGAATTAATGAAGGACCACACAAGCCAACCAAGCTCTCTGTTGTAGTTGCACATCAGCCAGCAAAGACCATACCAAAGGAGAAAAGTGAGTATACAGCTGAAGATATTTCATCCATTTCCAAGGATGCAAAAGTAAGGCATTTGTCGCATAGTGCCATTGATAATGTCATGTCAAATAGGGTAATTCATTACAAGACTGCAAAGGAGATATGGGATGCTTTGGAGACAAGATTCCAGGGAACTGATGCAATCAAGAAGAACAGGAGGACTATACTCACTCAAGAGTATGCGCACTTTGACTCAAAAGCTGATGAGTCATTAACTGACTTATATGACAGGTTTGTCACACTCTTGAATGATCTGTCACTGGTGGACAAGGAATATGATCTTAAAGATTTAAATCTAAAATTCCTTTTAGCTCTTCCTGAAAGTTGGGATTTGAAGTCTACTACTATAAGAGACAACTATGCTCTTGATGAAACTACTCTTGATGAAATTTATGGTATGCTCAAGACCTATGAACTTGAGATGGATCAAAGGAGCAAGAGGCATGGGAGAAAGTCAAGGACAGTTGTTCTTAAAGTCGAGGAGGAATCCCCCAAAGTGGTTGTCTCAAAGAAAGGCAAAGGAAAGGCTCTCATCATAAAGTCTGATTCAGAATCATCAAATTTTGATGATGATGATTCAGAAACTCAAAGTTTACCTAAAATAGATGTTGATGAAGAGATGATAAAATTGTGTGCTCTTATGGTGAAGGGTATCACAAAGATAGCCTAAAGGAAATTCAGAAGGGGAAAGAAGTTTTCCAAGAAAGGTGGAAGTTCTGATAAGAAAGGGTTCAGAAAGTATGAAGGCAAAAATGCAAAGTCTTACAGAGGAGACAACTCAAATGTCAAATGCTACAATTATGGTAAAGAGGCCACATATCTCCTGATTGAAAGAAAGGAAAGAGTGACAAAGGCAAGACACTTGTCACAAAGAAGAAAAGCTGGACAGACTCTTCAGATTCCGAAGATGAGGTGAATTATGCTTTAATGGCAAATACTGATGGCAGCCCTGAAACCGCTGAATTGAAGGTACCTCAAAAAATTTATACTTTTCATACTAATGATATTACTGAGTTGAGATTATATCTTAAAACCATGTTTATTAGCTACAGAGATCAAACTTTAACATGTGAAAGATTAACTTCTGAAAATCTTGCTTATAAGAAAAGGAATGACTATTTAGAAAAGGAGTTAGTTATGTTCCATCAAACTCAGAAAGAAAGAGATGATGTTTTTTATGTTAGAGATGAAGTGCTAAAATTGAATCAATCTCTAAAAACTGAGTTAGAAAAAGAAAGAGAGATTATCAGGACTTGGACGAACTCTGGCAGAACAACTCAGAATTTATTAAGTAGTGGAAACTGGAAAGAGGGCTTAGGTTATGGAGATAATAAAAGTGAAAAAGGAACTGAACAAATTGAGCCAAGTTAAACAGACTGCTAAGCCAAAGGTGAATCCTGTTAAGTTTGTAGCTAAAACTGTAAAGTCTTATTCTGAAAAGATGAAAGAGTCTGTAGCAGAAGTTAAGGAAAAATCAACTTCTGACAAATTAGAACAGGATAAACCAGCTGAAGTTAACAGAGGCTTAATGACAAAGAAGCAGGTTAAGCATAAGCTGAAAGAAATAAGGAATGTCAACAAGGTAAAGGCAGCTAGGAAAAATAGAAATGGAAAGGAAGGTGTGAATAAAAGCAATAATTATATGCCTGTTCATAATGCTCCTAGAAAGAAATGTTATAATTGAGGAAACTCTAACCATCTTGCTTCTTTTTGCAGGAAGAATAAGAATATAAACTCTTTACCTCCTAAGTCAGGAGTTAAGAGTCAGTATGTTAGGTTTAAGCCAAAAAATCCTTGTTTTCATTGTGGTAGTTTATGGCATTCCATTTATACTTGTAAGGAATATCGTAGTTTGTACTATGATTATTATCAAATAAAACCTTCTTTGAAGAAAGTTACTTTAATTCCTTCTAGTGTAAAGTCTGATGCAGAGTCTGATATAAGTTTTGGTAAACAGCATGTTAGTATAAACTCTAATATTAAATCCGCTGCAAATGCTAACAAACTTAAAAAGACCAAAGGATCCAAGCAAGTCTGGGTCCTTAAAACTAACCATTAGTGGACTTTGTGATTGCAGGGCAACAGGAAAAACATCCTAGTACTGGATAGTAGATATTCAGGACATATGACTGGAAATAAAGCCCTGCTCTCAAACTTTGTGGAGAAAGCTGGCCCAGGAGTTTCTTATGAAGATGGCAACATGGGAAAAACTCTGGGATATGGCAATATTAATCTTGGGAATATCATCATTGAAACAGTAGCTCTTGTCTCATGACTTAAACACAATCTGCTAAGTGTGAGTCAAATCTGTGACAGAGGTTATCATGTGGATTTCTTTGATGTTAGATATATTTGAGATGTCATGTCTAATATGTTTCATGTTTAGTTTTCGGATCTTAACAAACAGGAAATATTAGTACTTACTGGAATCAATACTTACTAGAAGTCAGAACTTAAGGATATCAGAACTTAGATTATCAGAAGAAAAATATCAGAAGATGGATATCAGAACTTAAGTACGAGAGGACTAACAGTTAAGGAAGGAAGCTGATTTACAGGAAAGGAGATCGAGACTAATACAAAAGAAGATATGCATAGAAAGAGTTAGAGGACTTAAAGAATTATATAAGATATCTGATTGATATATATTAGGAGATAGAATTATATTCCATATCAATTAGAAGATATTTTGTAACTGTGTACTATATAAACACAGACATAGGTTTACACTATATGTGTTATCATTATCGAGAAGATCACACATTGTAACCTAGCAGCTCTCGTGATATTTCTTCATCACTGAGAGAGAACAGTTTTATTATAACAGAGTTTATTATATCGAATATATCTGTTTACTTTTACTTGTGTTCGAAATCGATTTGATTGTATTCTACACTGTATTCAACCCCCTTCTACAGTGTTGTGTGACCTAACAATTGGTATCAGAGCTAATCTGTTAACACACATACAGTAAAGATCCAAACAATCATGTCTGAAGAAGCAGAAAATCCAACCAAGCCCACCAAAACTGAAGAAACTAAAAACACTCAAATCCATAGTCCATATGAGACTATTAGGGTTCCCATAATGAGACCTTCTGAGTACCCCATATGGAAAGTGAAGATGGCTATGTTTCTGGAAGCTACAGATCCAGAATACCTTGATAGGATTAATGAAGGACCGCATAAGCCAACCAAGCTCTTTGTTGTAGTTGCAGATCAGCCAGCAAAGACCGTACCAAAGGAGAAAAGTGAGTATACTGCTGAAGATATCTCATCCATTACCAAGGATGCAAAGGTAAGGCATTTGCTGCATAGTGCCATTGATAATGTCATGTCAAACAGGGTAATTCATTACAAGACTGCAAAGGAGATATGGGATGCTTTGGAGACAAGATGCCAGGGAACTGATGCAATCAAGAAGAACAGGAGGACTATACTCACTCAAGAGTATGAGCACTTTGACTCAAAAGTTGATGAGTCATTAACTGACTTATATGACAGGTTTGTCAAACTCTTGAATGATCTGTCACTGGTGGACAAGGAATATGATCTTGAAGATTCAAATCTAAAATTCCTTTTAGCTCTTCCTGAAAGTTGGGATTTGAAGGCTACTACTATAAGAGACAACTATGCTCTTGATGAAATTTATGGTATACTCAAGACTTATGAACTTGAGATGGATCAAAGAAGCAAGAAATATAGGAGAAAGTTAAGGACAGTTGCTCTTAAGGCTGAGGAGGAATTCCCCAAAGTGGCTGTCTCAAAAAAGGCAAGGGAAAAGCTCTCATCACAAAGTCTGATTCAGAATCATTAAGTTCTGATGATGATGATTCAGAAACTGAAAGTTTACCTGAAATAGATGTTGATGAAGAGATGATGAAATTGTGTGCTCTTATGGTGAAGGGTATCACAAAGATAGCCTACAGGAAATTCAGAAGGGGAAAGAAGATTTTCAAGAAAGGTGGAAGTATTGATAAGAAAGGGTTCAGAAAATCTGAAGGCAAAGGTGCAAAGTCTGACAGAGGAGATAACTCAAATGTCAAATGCTACAACTGTGGTGAAAGAGGCCACATATCTCCTGACTGCAAGAAAGGAAAGAGTGACAAAGGCAAGACACTTATCATAAAAAAGAAAAGCTGGACAGACTCTTCAGATTCTGAAGATGGGGTGAATCATGCTTTAATGGCAAATGCTGATGGCAGCCCTGAAACTGCTGAATTAAAGGTACCTCAAACAACTTATGCCTTTCATACTGATGATATTACTGAGTTGAGATTATATCTTAAAACCATGTTTATTAGCTACAGAGATCAAACTTTAACATGTGAAAGATTAACTTCTGAAAATCTTGCTTTTAAGAAAAGGAATGATTATTTAGAAAAAGATTTAGTTATGTTCCATTAAACTCAGAAAGAAAGAGATGATGCTTTTTATGTTAGAGATGAATTGCTAAAATTGAATAAATCTCTAAAAACTGAGTTAGAAAAAGAAAAAGAGATTATCAGGACTTGGACTAACTCTAGCAGAACAACTCAGAATTTATTAAGTAGTGGAAACTGGAAAGAGGGCTTAGGTTATGGAGATGATAAAAGTGAAAAAGGAACTGAACAAATTGAGCCAATTGTTGTTAAACAAACTGTTAAGCCAAAGGTAAATCCTGTTAAGTTTGTAGCTAAAACTATAAAGTCTTATTCTGAAAAGATGAAAGAGTCTGTGACAGAAGTTAAGGAGAAGTCAACTTCTGACAAATTAGAACAGGATAAACCAGTTGAAGTCAACATAGGCTTAATGACAAAGAAGCAGCTTAAGCATAAGCTGAAAGAAATAAGGAATGTCAACAAGGTTAAAGCAGTTAAGAAAAATAGGAATGAAAAGGAAGGTGTGAATAAAAGCAATAAATTATATGCCTCTTCCTAATGCTCCTAGAAAGAAATGTTATAACTGTGGAAACTCAAACCATCTTGCTTCTTTTTGCAGGAAGAATAAGAATATAAACTATTTACCTCCTAAGTCAGGAGTTAAAAGTCAGTCTGTTAGGTTTAAGCCACAAAATCCTTGTTTTTATTGTGGAAGTTTATGGCATTCTATTTATACTTGTAAGGAATATCATAGTTTATACTATGATTATTATCAAATAAAACCTTCTTTGAAGAAAGTTGCTTTAATTCCTTCTAGTGTAAATTCTGATGCCAAGTCTGATATAAGTTCTGATAAACAGCATGTTAGCATAAACTCTGATATTAAATTTGCTGTTAATGCTAACAAACTTAAAAAGGCCAAAGGATCCGAGCAAGTCTGGGTCCTTAAAACTAACCATTGGTGGTCTTTGTGATTGCAGGGCAACAGGAAAAACATCCTAGTACTGGATAGTGGATGTTCAGGACATATGACTGGAAATAAAGCCCTGCTCTCATACTTTGTGGAGAAAGCTGCCCCAGGAGTTTCTTATGCAGATGGCAACATGGGAAAAACTCTGGGATATGGCAATATTAATCTTGGGAATGTCATCATTAAAACAGTAGTTCTTGTCTCAGGACTTAAACACAATCTGCTGAGTGTGAGTCAAATCTGTGACAGAGGTTATCATGTGGATTTCTTTGAAGAACACTGTAAAGTTGTAAGCAATTCTATAGGCAAAGTGGTTCTGAAAGGTTACAGGCATGGTAACATTTATGAAGCCAGACTTTCAACAAGTTCTGATGGTTCTGCAATCTGTCTGTTGAGTAGAACATCAATTGAAGAAAGCTGGAATTGGCACAAAAGGCTCTCTCATTTAAACTTCAACAACATAAATGAGCTTGTAAAGAAAGATCTTATGAAAAGATTGCCAAAATCAGTATTTGCTCCTGATGGCCTCTGTGATTCTTGACAAAAGGAAAAACAAAGAAAATCTTCTTTCAAGAGCAAAACTGAGTCATTAATTCTTGAGCCTTATCACCAACTGCATGTTGATCTATTTGGTCCAGTCAATGTCATGGCTATTGCAAAGAAGAAATATGCTATGGTTATAGTGGATGAGTTCATAAGGTACACTTGGGTGTACTTCTTGCACAAGAAGAATGGAACTGCATTTACTCTAACTGATCATTTACTCTAAGTTGGTCAAAGATTCTGTTAAAATTATAAGAAGTGATAATGGCACCGAGTTCAAGAATTCAATCATGGAAGAGTTCTGCAAAGAGAATGGAATCAAATAGGAATTTTCTGCACCTGGACTCCACAGCAAAATGGGTTGTAGAAAGAAAGAACTGGACTCTCATTGAAGCTGCATGAACTATGCTTGATGAAGCAAAGCTGCCAACCTACTTTTGGGCTGAAGCTGTGCAGACTGCTTGTTTTACACAGAATGCAACACTCATAAACAAGCATGGAAAAACACCATATGAGATGGTGAAGAAAAAGAAGCCAAATCTGAAATACTTTCATGTATTTGGATGTAAGTGTTTTGTTCTTAAGACTCATCCTGAACAGCAGTCAAAATTTGATCTAAAAGCTGATGAAGGAATTTTTGTTGGATATCCACTTTCCACAAAAGCCTTCAGAGTCTACAATTTATGAACAAGGTTTGTCATGGAATCTATCAATGTATCTTTTGATGATAAGAAGATTACTGGACTTGAAGATTTCAATGATCACGATCAGCTGAGATTTGAAAATGAAGACTTAAATTCTGATTCTGTAAATTCTGATGACTTAAACTCTGATCCTGTAAGTACTGATGTCATTAAATCTGTGGTAATAACTCCAAAGGGAAATGCACTTGTCCAGGGGGAGCAAGCTGAAGATCCTACCACATCTCAAGACTCTGAAGAAGCATCAGAACCTGACACTGTCTCTTCAAGTTCTGATTCATCTGGTTCTGATGAGCCAAATTCTGATAATTCTGGAAGCTCTGATACTTCAAATACTAAAGAATCCAAGTCAAATTCTGAAGTCTCAGAGAGCATAACTACAGGGGGAGCATCAGAAAATGCTGATGGAGACAGCATGGATCATGGGGGAGGATCCAGTTCTAGGAGTCAACTTCAATCGGCAAGGAAGTGGACCAAATCACATACACCTGATTTAATTATTGGAGATCCTGAAGCAGGTGCCAGAACTAGAACTGAAACATCAAATGAATGTCTCTATCATTCTTTTATATCTCAGTGTGAACCAAAGAAAGTAGAAGAAGCTCTTCAAGATGCTGATTGGGTGCAAGCAATACAGGAAGAGTTAAATGAATTTGAAAGAAATAAAGTCTGGACCCTAGTGCCAAGACCAAAGAACAGATCAGTTGTTGGTACAAAATGGGTGTTCAGAAACAAAACTGACAGTGATGACATAATTACAAGGAATAAAGCAAGGCTGGTTGCTAAAGGCTACTCTCAACAGGAGGGTATTGATTATGATGAAACATTTGCACCAGTTGCCAGATTAGAAGCCATTAGGATCTTTTTGGCTAATGCTGCTCACAAAAAGTTTAAAGTCTTTCAAATGGATGTGAAAAGTGCTTTTCTTAATGGAGAATTGGAAGAAGAGGTCTATGTTGAACAACCTCCAGGCTTTGTAGATTCAAAATTTCCAAATCATGTCTACAGGCTTGACAAAGCAATTTATGGCCTTAAGCAAGCTCCTAGAGCATGGTATGAGACCTTAACTCAATTCCTTCTGGAAAGTGGATTTCATAGAGGTACAATTGATAAAATACTGTTCTACCTCAACCATGGAAAGGACTTACTTTTGGTACAGATATATGTTGATGATATCATATTTGGTTCTACAAATGCCAAACTCTGTGAGAGGGTTGCAAAGCTAATGCAGTCAAGATATCAAATGAGTATGATGGGAGAACTCAGTTTTTTTCTGGGACTTCAAGTCAAGCAAAATGAAGAAGGTACTTTTATCTGTCAATTCAAGTACACCAGAAATTTACTGAAGAAGTTTGGAATGCAAGATAGTTCAACAACATCCACTCCCATGGCCACTGCAACCAAGTTAGATAAAGATACTGGTTCATCAGTAGATATTACTAACTACAGAGGTATGATTGGCTCTTTACTCTATTTAACTGCAAGTAGACCTGATATCATGTATGCTACCTGTCTTTGTGCAAGATTTCAGGTTGATCCAAGAGAACCTCACTTAATAGCGGTGAAAAGAATTTTCAAGTACCTTAAGGGTACAGATGATCTGGGATTATTGTACCCTAGAGAATCAGATTTTAAGCTAATAAGTTACTCATATGCAGATTTTGTAGGATGCAAAATAGACAGGAAAAGAACTAGTGGAAGCTGCCAATTTCTTGGAGGCAGATTGGTTTCTTGGTTTAGCTAGAAACAGAAGTCAATTTTCACATCAACTGCAAAAGCAGAATATATTGATGCAGGAAGCTGTTGTGCACAGATTCTTTGAATGAAGAATCAGTTACTGGATTATGGGTTAGAATTTTCTAAAATCCCTATTTACTGTGATAATCAAAGTTCTATTGCTATGATAGGTAATCCAATTCAACACTCAATGACAAAGCACATCAGCATTAGGTACTATTTCATAAGGGAACATGTGATGGAAGGTACAGTGGAATTGCATTTTGTTCCAACAGTTTAACAACTAGAAGATATCTTCACAAAACCACTATGTGAAGCTACTCTTACAAGACTGGTAAATGAACTTGAAATGGTTTCAGGTTCTTTCTCTAAATCTGCTTAGTTTTTATTCTCATGCATCAGACTTTATGATCAGTGTTTACAGATTGTTTTATCTTCATGAAATCTGTTCTTTAATTGAAATTCATTAAATGATGATTGTTATCTGATGTGGATCTTTAAACTCTGATAGTGTTTTGAATGTTCTGTGACTATTCAAACCAATGAGGATAAATGTGCTAGATGCTGACCTAGTAGTCTTTAACATACTAGAAATCCCATGTTTAAATTAGTTGTTTATGTGGAAACTCATTAACACAAGCAAATTTTGATTTTAAGCTTAGTCAAGTTTACTTTGTGTATCTTATTACTAAGTCACAAACTAAATTCTTGCTTCTTATCTGTTAGATTCTGATGTCAGTAAATCTTAAGGATGAACTAAATGCTGATAAGCCTCACTTATCAAAAGAAAAGAAAAGAAAATGAAATAAAAGTCAGGTACTCCTTTGAGATCTAGAGTAAATATGTGGAAGGGAAGACCCAAGTGCATTGCTGGTATTAAGTAATATGCATTAAGAAAGCGAATAAATTTTCTTGGTGACTTTTCACATTTTCTGATTACTGAAGAAATACTCTGACAATAGCATAGATTCTGATAAGCAGTCGTGACTCACTTACACTGAGAAGCCACTGTAAAAAGAAATTTCAAAAGATGCATAAAATGAGCACAAACAATTGAGGTGGACTCTTGCATAAATTTGTTCTATAGTAGACTTCATGATTGATGACAGATTTTAAGCATTTTTCTTAGTTATGCCTTATTTCTAAGATGTACTGAAGTTTATCAGACTTTAATCTTTATCTGATATTCTGCTAAAAGCACACACTTTCACTCCATATGAATGATGAAAATTACTGTGGTGATTAAGTTATTTTTGACAAACAGTTAAGTGTCATTTGCATAAATTCCGAGGACAAGTTCTGATGGAAGTTCTGATGATTAAACTCTGAAGGAAACAAGTTAGTATTTGTATAAAGAATCACATAAAAAGATATTCACTTTTTGAGTTCAGAAGCCATATTCTGATGACTATTAAAATCTGATATAAGTTAAGTTCTGATATTAAATCTTGATGGAATCTTTGATGCTTACATGGCATTATTCTTTACTTGACTTATTTGTGGTAAAAACTGGAACAGTCATATTTAAATCAGAATATATTGGGTAAGATAAAAACAGTCATAATCATTCTGGGTTAGTGGTAAACGTGTTTGTCCTGAAAACTACATGTGCACGGTAATTATTGCTTATTTTACGTGCCCATTAACTCATGTTTTAACTGTTAACTAACTGTTCACACGTTGCCAGGTGTAAAGTGTATCCCATGCTTCAAAAATACAAATGTTGGGTGGAGAGAGTATATATATGGGAGTTAAAATATTTTCTAATCTTTTACTTACTTTTCTATTCTTAATCTCTTTTATTCTCTCTCTCTCTAATATTCTCTGAAGCATTTTCTTACAGGTATTCTCACAAACACCTTTCGCGCAACATATTTTCTCACTTAATTTCTTACAGAGATGCCACCAAAAGACTTGATTTTCAATGGAGCTAAGTTTGTTCCTAACAACTACTCGTTTATTCTTAACAAGGCTGACGCTCAATCGGAACTTCACTTTATTCAGGATTTCCTTACTAATTCTGATATTGGGTATGTTTTGACCCAACCTGAAGAATTATCTGGAACCTAAGTGCTGGAGTTTTGGAGAAGTGGAATCTATGATGATGGTGGTGCTCAAGGGTCCCCAAGTATTATCTTTACAATAGGGGAGGATGAACATGTCGTGACTTTGGCTATAGTTCACCAAGCATTGTAGTTGCCTGAGAACTATGCTTATACAACTGTTGAGGAGCCAATTCTTCAAAATATGATGGCTAGTCTGGGGTATGAAAAGACATTGGCAAAGCTGGGTCAATTGAAGAGATCTAACATAAGGAGGGAATGGAGTTTCTTCTTTGACTGCATTACAAAGACCTTCACCAACAAATGTTCTAATTTCGATGCAATCCCTATACTCAGTCAACAAATCGGGTATGCTCTCATTAATCAAACTGATTTTGATTTTGCAAGTGTTGTTTTAGGCTTTATTGGGGATAGAATGACAGAAGATAGGAACACTATTTATTTTTCTAGATTCTGTTAGCTTATTTATAGTTTTTGTTGTGCTGATAAGCCCCAATTAGCTAGTAAATTACTTCCATTATTTAGACTAGCTAAAAGAGCTTTTAATGACTTATTATCTATTCATAATAAGAAGGCTGTGTTAGACCCCTCCGAATTCCTTTATCTGTCAAACAAGCTTTAATAATCTATGATCCAGTTACATACACTGCATTATATCCTGATGTCCAACCATCTGAACCTCAACCATTAGCACCTACCACCACTACCCAAACACCTCAAACTTCTCAACCACAACCAAAATCTACCATCAGGACATCTGTCAAACCATCACCTCAATCATTTCAACCTGAATCATCAGCACATACCATCAGATCTTCATCTTTTCGGCCAAAGAGGACAAAGTCTGTTCCTCAACCTCCTCAAAAGAGAAGGAAGATGATTCTCAGAGATGAATCTGATAGTGATGAAGAGGAAACAGTTGAAGCACGGGTTCATGCATCAGAACCTGTGATAGTTGAAGCTGAGAACTTTACTTCTCAGACTGAAATAGCAGCTCAAAGTTCTGATACTTTGAAAAGAAAGAAATCTGTAATTTCTGTTACTGTTGAAGAAACTCTTTCATTGGCAAGGAGATTGAAGAAAATGAAGGCTAGGAGGTATTTGACTAAGGCTCCATCAGAAGATACTGAAGAAGCTGAGAAAGGGGATCAGGAATCTCTGATCTCACAAGAACCGATTATCATTGAAGCCCTTCCAGCTCAAGCCAAAGACACTGTTACTAATACAGTTGTAACCCCTCATGTCTCTCCTATTAAAGCTATAGATGATGCTAAAGAACAAACTGAAAATTATAAAATAGATATTCATAATTTGAATATACCAAATGTTCTTTATCTGGAAGCTCCATCTATAGAAGCTCAGCAAACTCCAATTCATTTTCCAATTTTAAATGCTGAGATACCATCTACATCAACCACACCAGCTCTGGAGATAAATTCTGATGTTCAGAATTTAAATGAAGTTGTTCCTGAATCTTCAGTTGCTTCACACACTGTTGTGCTATCAGAACATAATGAGTCTTCCTCAAGTTCTGAAGACAGTGTTTCTGTTGAGACTCCAGTTCCCATTCTGGGAAAGGAAGAATTGGTGAAGAAATTTGTTGAAAAACAATCACCTATTCCTTGGGAGGATACTCACAGAGGTGTGGAGTGGACCAAGAAGTGGAATGACACTGATTTCATTCCAAGTTCTAACATTCTAACAGAGCATATTGCTAAAGCTGATGAGTTGTTCACAAATGCTGATTTCAAGACACAACTCAAGATCACTGCTCTATCTACTAAACATCTTCAAGGTCTACATTCTTCTACTCATGAAAAGGTTGATGCACTAAAGGAACATGCTGATAAGCTAGATCTATAGCTTAAGCTTGACAAGAATAGATATATCAGACCTACTCTTGAGAAAATTGAAGCCATTGAGAAGATTCAAGAGAAGCAACAGGCTCAAATTGATGAGGTCCTGGCTAACCAAGTTTCTCAGAAAGCTCAATTGGAAGAAATCCAATCTTTAGTTAAACTTCTTCTTTCTCTCTTACTTTCTGATAATGCTAAAAGGGGGAGAAGGTAGTTAAGTCCATATGCTCACCTACTGAAATACTGAAGAAAAAGGATGATAAATGTGATGACCAGGGAAACTCTGATAAGAGTAGAGGTCAAGGAAAAGTTCAAGAAAAATCTTCTACACATAACAAGACAAGTTCTGATAAACAAAGTCTGATGTCAAGTTCTGATATTCTGATTCAGTCAGGATCTAAAAACTCTCAGAAGTTTTTACAAACTCTGAAGCTATAGGGGAAGCAGACTACTGTTTATTATAAAAATCATAAAATCCAGACACTTGATGAGGAGATATCTAGAATATTATTTCTGAAACAAAATCCAGAAATGGATTTGGAAACTCTCAAGGAGGAAGAAGCTAGATTTGCTGTTGAGAAGATAAATCTTAAGTCTAAAGCTTCTGATGCAAAGAAACCTCCAAGGCCTAAGGAAAAAGGCATTGTGATCAGGGAAAAGTCAAATTGTGAGACTTTAAAGTCCAAGACTAGATCACAAACTGAGATTGATCCTAAGTCAAAAGGAAAAGAGAAGGTTGGTGAACCTTTAAAGATTGAGAAAAAGATAAGTTCTTCCATTCCAGTATATCAAACTATAGTGCATGATGATGATTTGATAGAAGATGAAATTGTTCAAATTCTGAAGAGAAGAGAGATAATTGAAGAATCTAAAACAACCTCTGACACTGCTCAAGTTCTTCAGAATAGAGAACAGCAAGCTACAGAAGAAATAACAAATTTTGATCAAGTTAATTTGGAAAAGATGACATTTGCTGATAAGAAGAAGCTGTTATGGAAGAAAGCTACTCCAGTTGAACCAAAATCCAATCTCTTGATGAATCAACTTGCAACATTTGGGTTGAGATCCAAGCAACCTAGAGATAAAGCTGGATTAGGTTCTGATGAAGAGAAAATACAAACAGGAGTAGAAGTTACTATAAGAGATCCTTTCATGTTGATAGACAAACTATATGAACAAATCAAATAAAAGCACCTTGACAAAGTGTTATCTGCTCAAATCGTGATAGATGCTCATGATAAGGAAAATCTTAAGGATAAATTGATTTTATTTCTCTATGATGGATTAACTTACAGACTAACTAATACTGATGTGCTAAAGAAGTCTGTTAGAGAATTTCAACATATTCACTATCTTCTGGAAGTAAAATCTAATGTTATAAGAAGATGGTCAGAATACATTTTGAAGGCTATAAGAGATCTATTTAGAATCTCTGGTACAAAGACTTCTCAGTATATACCAATGATTACTGAAGATGATGGAAGAGAAATTCCTATGCTGAAGAATTCTGCTAAGGTGGAAGTTATTCTGAAAGGAAGATGCTTATGTTATAATGAAAACTCTTCACATTCTAGAGTTATCAGACTTGGTGATGGACTTGAAAGAACATCAATTCAAGCTCTCAGAACAGCCATTTATCAAATTGGTGATAGTGAAGATGAAGAACTGATGCAGGTCAAAGCACATTTAGTTGAATTTCTGAGGAAAGCTGAAGACAAGCTGGTAAGAGATTTTGTTAAGAATCATTATGGATTCAGATTGATCCAGTGAAGTTGGTAAAGCTATAAGGACTGTAAGTTGTAGTTAATAGTCTTATTAAACTCTTATTGCATTTGAACTTAAATGTTTTTGACATCATCAAATCTATTAACTTTTATATTTTTGCACAATTTACAAGTTGGGGGAGATTGTTAGGTATATTTGAGATGTCAGGTCTAATATGTTTCATGTTTAGTTTTCGGATCTTAATAAACAAGAAATATCAGTACTTACTGGAAGTCAAAATTTAAGGATATCAGAACTTAGATTACCAGAAGATAAATATCAGAATATGGATATCAGAACTTAAGTACGAGAGGACTAACAGTTTAGGAAGGAAGTTGATTTACAGGAAAGAAGATCGAGACTAATACAAAAGAAGATATGCATGGAAAGAGTTAGAGGACTTAAAGAATTGTATAAGATATATGATTGATATATTTTAGGAGACAGAATTATATTCTATATCAATTAGAAGTTATCTTGTAACTGTGTACTATATAAACACAGACATAGGTTTACACTATATGTGTTATCATTATCGAGAAGATCATACATTGTAACCTAGCAGCTCTCGTGATATTTGTTCATCACTGAGAGAGAACAGTTATGTTGTAACAGAGTTTATTATATCGAATATATCTGTTTACTATTACTTGTGTTCGAAATCGATTTGATTGTAATAAACACTGTATTCAACCCCCTTCTACAGTGTTGTATGACCTAACATATACATAGCAGTATTTTGTACAGTCATCTATCAGTGTAATAAAATACTTATCTTCTCCTCTTATTGTAGCAAATTTTAAATCACATATATCGCTATGTATTAGGTCTAGCACTTTGGTGTTTCTTTCCACATGTTTAAATGATGACCTCGTTAATTTTGCCTCAACACAAGTCTCACACTTATGTTTTGAATCAATTGTTAATTTTGGTATGTATTATTTTACACTTAACCTTCGTAAAGTGTCATAATTAACATGTCCTAATCTAACATACCATAAATTAGGAGACTCAAGCGAATAAGCACAAGAATTGTTCATTTCATTATCGTCCTTAATGGACATAACATTGAGTTTAAAAAGCCCATCGATTACATAACCCTTGCCTACAAACATACCACTCTTAGACAAAATAACTTTATCCGACTCAATGATAATATGAAAGCCATGCTTATTCAACATATAACCAGACACAAGGTTCTTGCGAATATCAAGCACATACAGTATGTAACACCCCCAAATCCGGGGTCGGGGATTCGGGTTGTCACGAGTTCCATTTCCCTTAATAATACTTAACCTTAACAATCAACCAACTGCTGCGTACTGTGACCCCACAATACACACATACACCACAAGTTATTTTCTCATAAATGAATATCCAAAAATAACACGAGTTATTTTATTCCACAATTATATGCCATTACACCTTAAAAGGGTTTCTGAATAAATTTACATTTCTTTGCCATTATTACAATTCATAAAGATGCATAAGTCTGGTACATCAAAAGTTGAAAGCCTAGCCTATTGGTAGTTCCTACCTCAGCTACAGCGAAATCAACGCCTATAGGAAACTGCGGAACGTTTCCTATCCACTCGCGAATTGGGAGCCTGGTCCTGTTCATCTTGTCTATCTGATGTTGTGTGATAAAAGAAGAAAGCAAGGGTGATCAACAAGCCCACCAAAATAATATGTATAATAATTAACAATATATGAGCATTCTCATAGTACTCATGAAAGTCTTGGTCAAGAAGGAATGAACCAAGTTTGATATCTTATCGCGACCAAGTCGCAAAATATTCCGTATATATGTATATATACTTTTCAAAATCTTGGAAGTCCTCTTCCATGCATAATATACACAGAGTTCCAGTTTATAACTGTATAAAAATATCGTTGCAAGGTGATCTCATATATCTAACCTTGTCTCAACGTTTTTCTGAAAATCTTTGACATGCATAAGATAATCATTTACTAGATATAAGTTTAAAAGATGAAGTTACAAGATACTCCAATATACTTATGTCTTTTCCCAATACTACTTGAACTACCACTGTTCAAGGTATAATCAGTTTCAAAAGTTCATCACATAGATGAGACTACAAGAAAAGACTTGGATAGATTCAATCTTTCAAATATCATTATATATAATGAAGTTACGAGATACTTCATTAAGTCCCGATATATATATACACCTATATATATACATTTCATACACTCTTTGAAAACCTCTGTTATGAAAATTATAAACAGAGTTGCAATATCCAATGAATTTGGAGAGGAGAAAACCTTGGCATAAACCTGATATCTTGTTGATCAGGCAAAGATACCAATAAGTAACCTTTTCTACTAGTAGATGGACGAATTCCCCACTAGTCATCACCCTGGACGCAATAAGACCTTATGCTGGACTGCCACTCAGCCACTTACGCATTTGATGGACTCCCACTGAGCCGCTTACACTTTCATGGACGCCCACTGAGCCCATGTTGCTTATGCCGACTCAATAGATGGACTTACTTCCCGAACTTTGGGTAAGTAATCAATTCATTTATCAAAACAGCAACCTCGTTGCGAATATAAAATACACCACAGAGCCGGATCCCTCAGGTTTTGAGCGAATATTTAAATCCCCTTCGAAAGGAAGATCTTAAATACAAAAATGAGTTTTGGGATCCGCTCTAACTTTTAGAAAATCATTTTGAAGACTCGAAAACATTTTTAAGAATGTTTGGAGTAATGCTGATTTAATAAAATAAATCAGTCCCAATATATTTAGAAAATATCTGAATATTATTATTTAAATAATATTCCCATAAAGAATAATCTTTATAAAAATAATTGAAGTAGAAGTTTTAAAACTCATACTTGGAATGGATATTAATAACCAAAGATATACTTATACGAAAGTATGATCTTTATTTGAATAATTGAAAATAAGTTTGATTACCGAAACATTATTTTTTAATAAAATAAAGAATATTATTTAATAAATAAGAGGAGTCATAAGTCCACGAATGAATATTCAAAATAATATTCATAAAAGAAACGGAGTCATAAGTCCTCGAATGAATATTCAACTAATAATATTCATTAATTAAAATAAACAGGGTCATAAGTCCTCAAATGAATATTCAACTAATATTCATTATTTAAAATAAAGTTATCGAATAAAACTTATTTGATTAATAGTTTTGAAAACTATATCAATATATATATAAATATATATATATATAATATACTCGGGAACATCGACTCCCGGTTTTAGAAAATGTTCACCTTTGGGTCCCCTATACTAAGGGTATACGCAACTACTGTTTATCTCTAGCATAGGTATTATGCAACTTATAAGCAATTGAATCAACAATTAGATATCAAGATTACGAAATAGACATGCATATATACCATATCACATGCTCCAATATATCGCAAGATTTGCTAATAACAATCATGCACCTATCACAAGATAATGCATATACATATATTTACATCACAACAACAGTATAACGGGTAGAAAACTTGCCTGAGCGACTGGGGGTGGTAAAAGGCCTGGGACGAGTCTCGTAACCTATAAACAACATATAAGTTGGAATTAAACCAAAGTCGCTTAAGAATCTAGACTTTAACCAATTAGACTCTAACGCTTGCTTTAGCGCTTAACGATTCACTTAAGTCGCTCGTGAACCCTCGGCTCCACCATTTTTAATAAATTAACCATTAAGAGTTTTAAGGCGATTCTTTCGCAAGTACCTTACCAACTGCCTAATCCACTTGACATAATTGTTTCATACCCCAATTAGTCATTTAAGGGCCTTAACCAAGGTTTTAAAGTAAGGCGAGGGGTAATGGTTCGTTCGCGAAACGTCGTTACTTAAAACGGTCGTTTCTCCTAAACCGTACATCGGATTCAAGCGAACCACATATCAAAACGAAGCTTGAATCATAAACTATCTAATAATGGTAATGGTCAGTTCATGTTAGTTAGTGTTCGGGTGCAAAAGTCATGCATAAAACAGTCTAAGGAAAATTGGGCATTACGATGGCTATACCTTAGCGATTCCCAAATTTTACCAAATCAATTCAATATCAAATCACCACCAATCAACACCAAACCAACCACAACAATCCAAACATCAACAACAAACAAACCAACATACTACTCCACCATTTTTTAAGTCAAAACATCCATGGATCATAATTTTAATACCAAGTATAATAACGTCTCAATAATTAACTACAATAACTTACATACATAACTAAACATGCTTAATCTCTCATTCACTAATTCAACCATTAAAACCTCCATTTACAATCCAAGCTCATACAAACATATAACTTAAATCAAAGGGGAAAGCTTGGTTATACCTTCTTGGAGCTTCTTAATACCATCAAAGAGCCTTGAAATTCCTAAGAGAGCCCTGATCTAAGCTTAAACAACCTTGAACTTCCAAAAGAAATCAAGAAATCAAAGTTAGTTCTTGAAAGTTACTATTCATTACTATTCATCATCATCTTTGATGAATTAATTAGCTAAGAAAGACATGATTTTTGAAGCTCAAACTTCTAGGATAACTAAGTTATAATATCAAGAAGCCATGGGAATTACCTTGAGAATTATGAATGAGCCAAGCTTGGACTTTGAATTTCTAAACCTCCATTTTTCATGAAAAATTCGAAGCTACAAGGTGGGGAGAGAAGAAAGGAGTTGCTTGGTTGATTACTTGGTTAAAAATGTGATTAGAATACTTGGTGGAGGTTTAAACTTGGATAAATATCTTGATTAATGCTTGCATCACCATGCTTACCTCACCATCTAGCCACTTGTCTAATTCTTATGGAGTGATGATGTCATCTATTTTCTACTCCACTTGATTAATCTTCCTTGCTTCTTTTACAAGCTTGTTTCTTGACCATTTATTTGTTTTACGGTTCGCTTAACTTTCGTTCTCGTTTATCGTTTGAGGGATCATACCCGGGATCTTATTACTTGGGTTCCCTTAACCTTTCTCAATACATTATATTCCTTTTATGATCCTCTCTTATAATCCTTGAATTTAAATCCTTTTAATCATGTTACCTTATACTCAATTCTTTCGGTATCTGGTAGATTTCCGGGAAAAATCAAAGTGTTCGAATTTGGATTCTGACGATCTTTACATACACTTATATATCATATAGAGTACTAATAAGATCTCAGAATAACAATAAAAGAACCCCTACATAGTGTGGCATGAAAAGTTTTTCTTATTCAGCATAATCAGCAAAATCACTATTCATAAGGGTTTCAAAAAAATTCCAAAAAAATTGGGGTTATTACACAGTACATTCTTCAAAGTCAGATTCTTCCTAGTGGTCATCTTCAGAATCACCGTACCTTCACCTTCAATGGTAGAAGTCGATGAATTCCTCGTGTAAAGCTTCTCACAAGCATCGGAAGCTTTGAGGCTAGAGAAAATCGCCCTGTCTGAGCAAATATGCCTAGTAGCACCAATATCAATCCACCACTCACGCGGATTAGAACCGACCAGGTTCATTTCAAAGACCGTAGCATAGAGGTTTATGTCACCCATCTCTTTGAATATATGATCGACCATGTTTGCTTGTTTCTTCTTGTTGCCTTTTTTGGGCTTCTTGCAATCAAAAGACCTATGACCCACTTTATCACAGTTGTAGCACCTCTCTTGTAATTTCGACTTCAAAATCCCTCCCTTGGGTGCCAGTTTTACCCCTTTACCAGAAGTGGTCTTTTTGAGCTTGTAGATTTTAACATGCTCCACCATGTTTGCCTTCTCAGTAGAAATATTTATTTTCTTCTCAAACTCTCTATTCTCTTCTTCAATACGAGTCTGAGAATCAGATCCTCCATAATCATCTCATTTCGCTTGTGCTTAACGTAGTTCTTGAACATTTTCCATGTAGGTGGTAACTTTCCAATCACAACAATAATTTGGAAAGATTCACTGATGACCATTCCCGCAACATGAATTTCATGAATGATCACATGTAATTCTTGCATCTGACTGACCACAGTCTTAGAATCTGTCATCTTATAGTCAAGAAAACGGCCAACAATCCATTTTTTCCCTAGCATCCACAGTTTTATACTTAGGATCAAGTGACTCCCATAAGGCCTTAGCTGTTGGCTTCGAGCTATACAAGTTATACAACGAGTCAGCCAAACAATTCAGCACATAATTCCGACATATGTAGTCGGAGTGCTTCCAAACATCCACAACATACAGAGTCCGTATGTTGCTCTCACCAGTGAGCAATGGTACCTCTAACCTCTTCCTTCAGTAAGCAATCCAGATGCAACGTGGTCAGATAAAAATGCATCTTTTGCTGTCAACATTTGATGTCCATTCTGTTGAACTGTTCGGGTTTATCAACGTGTACAACAGGCACATTTGGCATAAGAGGTGCAACATGCACCGCATGTATGGAAATTGGTACGTGCATCTGTACTACAGGTGTATGTACACTAGTAGGCACCGCAGGTACAATAGGAGGAACAAATCCTGCCAACATCTGTCCAAATAGAACACTAAACTGTCCAATGATAGTGTGTCCCACAGGCACATTGTTAGGTCCCAATGCGTTTGTAGAAGGGGGGGGTTGAATACAAACGGTACCGAATAATCGAATAAATGCGGAATAAAAAATGTGAAACAAAATTCAAGTTAAATAAGAATATTATTAAACTTGAAAGGTGTTACAACAACTGTATCGATTACAAGGAATTAATCTCAAATTAATTATCACAAATTTAAAATAAATTTGACATGAACTTTTTCTATTTTTGCAATAATTAGAATCAAATGCTAAACGCGATTTGAGATTCAGTTCTAGGGATTTTGATCCGCTAGATTGTTACACAAGAACAAGATAAAGATTTCTAGTTGATTGGATTTAACTTTACAATCTAGAAATTGATCTTGAAGTTTTTCAGAGAAGATGAAATATTGTTCTGCTTCTTTTTCTTTTGTTCTCGGGTTCTGTATTGTTGATTGAATTTAATTGAATGAACTGCTTCTGCTTCTTTTAATCAATCAACCGAATAGAATTAAACTGGCAAGACAATCTTGAGCTTAGCAAGACAATCGGTAGGACTATCCTTAGAACTAGCAAGACAATCAGAATGAACTAGCAAGACTTTCGGTATGACAATCAATTGTCATACTGATTGTCATAGTAGTTCAAACAGATTGTTTTTGCTGAAAATAAATAGATTTAAATCCTATAAAAATTCTGGTAAGACAATCCTTTTGAATTAGCATGACTTTCGGTATGACTATTGATTATCATACCGATTGTCATACTAATACAATCAGTTGTCTTGTTGAATTAAAACAGATTTTTAAACTAATTTAAATTCTGAAAATTCTTAATATTAATTCAGAATTAATTAATCAATTAATTTAATTAATCAAATAAATTAATCTTTTGTAGATATAATTTATTTTCTTAATTAAATTATATGACTTAATTAATTAATAGAGAATTAATACTAATCTTGAGCAGCATCTATTCTTCTGTATATCTTCTGAAAATCACTGAAATATATGAATCAATTCCACCACTTCAATGTTGACACTCGATGTACTGTATGGTTCATGAGTGACTAACTTCCGTGATGTTTCTTCATGTCTTGACTTTGACACTTTGATTTTCTTTAGATTAAATCCCTGTAATTAATGATACTCTGACGAGATCTCTGTCACTTGATTAAATCCACGATCTTGATTTATATCACTGAGGCTTGATCAATTTCTTGAACTTCTTCCAGTGAATTAACTCCTCAAGTCTGTAGATGAACCTTGTTTCTGAATCCTCTGACAGATGTTACTTTGCGAGATCTCTCTGACGGTAGATCCACTATTTACTTATTACATTCTTATTTGAGTTGAGTTGAATCCTCGAATATACAAATAGGCTATGACATATGATTACACACATGTCCCGAATGCACATGTCCAACAAGTGTTTGACCCCCATTAGATAATGTGATCTGTGCGTTAAGGTTAGGCGTCTGCTGGTGAACCCCATCAGATCCAGCGATCTATGCGTTGGGATCAGCCATCGTGTTCATCGCATTGTTTATAATATTATTTTTCATAGATCTGTTACTCAACAAACAGGTAGAGACATATGTATTAGCCACAAATAATAAATAGTATTAGCTTTAAGATTGTTGACACAATCCGCGATTAATACATATAATATAAGTGTGTGCGTGCGTGCGAATAACAGATGTGTAATAAAATGTGAATAACAAAAACCAACAAAAGGATATGAAGGAGAAATTCTTGAGTCCAGTCGTATAACTGTCTCCTTAAAGCTATTACGGTCCTCTCCGTCTGTGCGAGTCATTAGCCTCTCAGGATAAAACGAGAAGACGACGATGTTACGTGAACTTCACCTTCGGCGAACTAGAAAGGAGCAAGAAACTATCACCGGAACAGAAAGAGGGTAGGGTTTGTATTCTGTAAGCGGCTGTTTTTGTATATCGAATGAATGAAAAACCCTAACCCTGATACGATGTTATATAGGCTCGGGGAAACGTGTGTGCTACTCCACGTATAATTAATTAAAACGCGTTAATTAATCAGTCGGTTAATAAATCAAATCTGTAATTGAATCAGATTATTATTATGTCAAATCAATTATAATAATCCGTAGTCAAAACAAATTAAAATTTTAAAAACCCAAGCCCAGGGGAAATTAAATTTAGCAAAACTAGTCCGTGATTATTCGGGCCAATTTTATGCTACATTCGTGTCTGCACGTCGCACACACTGGCAAGCTCGAAGGCTTCGCAAGCCTCAAATTGTCCCTCGAAAGCCCAAGATTCGCACCCCCTGCGCGTGCACGTAAGCGTTGGAGCAATACATAAGTAACACATTTGAACACTCCATAAGTGTTTTGTTATATAAAGTTATGTATGCTCCTTTACAAAATTAATGTGGGATTTTCATTTCTTTCACAAATTTTAACTACTAAGAGACTAACTTTGGATAATCATATCTCATTTATTAGTCATTTTGAGTGATTCAAAGTGTCTAAGAAAGCTCTTTCGGAAGATAATGCATTTCAAGTGTCACTCTTTACGCATACGCAACAGTTGTCCACTCAAATTTTGTCTCAAATTAACTTGAAAATGTGAGATTATTACCCACAATTTTTCAACAATATTAGTACAGACCCGTGTATTGCAGAGGGGCTGTAAACCTAGTACTAATAAAAAAATACAATATGAGATCGGGGAGTTTTTCATTAAATTATTAAAATTATTCATCGGACGACAGTTAAATAATATATTACTTGATTAATAGATATAAAGGAATAGTAATATATTAATAGACATTTTTAAGAAACTATATGTTAATGGTCGTATTTTGAGTATAATTTGTAAATTGATATAACGATTTAAATTTGAAGTGATGTATATTAATAATTACTTAATTTTTCTTTTTTTAGTTGTGATATACAGCACAGAGTAAATATTGCATGGTACAATTACTAATAAACCTTTTCAGGAATTGCAAGCTAAGAATAAAACTATTTTCGACAATAACTAAACGAAATCAAATTAAATAGACAAAATAAAATAGAAAATGTGTTGACTATTCAGACTAGCTAAAAAGTTTGATAAGTTTTTACGGATCTGGACACATTCTCTATTTAAACACTTGTTAGGTCCCAATTTGTTTGTAGAAGGGGGGGTTGAATGCAAACAATACCGTTTAATCGAATAAAATGCGGAATAAAAAAGTGAAACAAAATTCAAGTTAAATAAAACTTTTATTAAACTTGAAAGGTGTTACAACTACGGTATCGGTTACAAGGGATTAATCTCAAATCAATTATTACAAATCTAGAATAAATTCGACATGAACTTTTTCTATTTTTGCAATTAAAAGATCAAATGCTAAATGCGATTTGAGATTAAGTTCTAGGGATTTTAATCCGCTAGATTGATACACAAGAACAAGATAAATAATTCTAGTGGATTGGATTTAACTTTTCAATCTAGAATTTTGATCTTGAATAAAGCAGATGAAAAATAAAATGTTGTGCCTTTGTTTTCTGCTGTGTTCTTGACTTGTGTTTTCTGTTGAATTATTGCATGAATGTCTTCTGCTGTGTTTTTGTTGTTTAAGTAAACTGAACAATCCAGTTTACTCAGCAAGACTTTCGGCAAGACAATCAAATGAACTGGTATGACAATCCATTTGAACTGGTAGGACTTTCGGTGAGACTATCCTCTTGAACTAGCAAGACAATCCCAATAGCTAGCAAGACAATCAGAATGAACTAGCAAGACTTTCGGTATGACTATCAATTGTCATACCGATTGTCATAGTAGTTCAAATCACATTGTCTTACTGAATTATTAATAGATTTTAATCTAATAATAATTCTGAAAATCCTTAATATTAATTCTGAATTAATTAATCAATTAATTCAATTAATCAATTAATTCAATTAATCAATAAATTAATCTTTGCAGATATAATTTATTTTCTTAATTAAATTATTTGACTTAATTAATTAATAGAGAATTAATACTAATCTTGAGCAGCAACCATTCTTCTGAAAATCTTCTGAAAATTACTGTCAATTATGAATCAATTCCACCACTTCAATGTTGACACTCGATGTACTGTCTGGTTCATGAGTGACTAACTTCCGTGACGTTTCTTCAAGCCTTGACCTTGATACTCTTGATTTTCTTCAGATTAAATCCTTGTAATTAATTGATACCCTGACGAGATCTCTGTCACTTGATTAAATCCACAATCTTGATTTATATCACTGAGGCTTGATCAATTTCTTGAGCTTCTTCCAGTGAATTAAGTCTTCAAGTCTGTAGATGAATAATGTTTCTTAACCCTTTGACAGATGTTACTTTGTGAGATCTCTCTGACGATAGATCCACTATTTACTTATTACATTCTTATTTGAGTTGAGTTATATCCTCGAATATACAAATAGGCTATGCCATATGCCTTTCAATCTCCCCCTATTTGCTTGTTAGACAATAACAACAAATACCTAGAGGATAACTCAACTAACAAATAAGAAAAAAGATATAAACAGTAATGCAAAGTAAATTACAGAAAAGTTCTGGATTATATTTAACATTTTCCAGATTCCAAAAGAAATTTACAAGATAGATGTTCCTCTAGCCTGAACATATAACTACATTAGACTATCTTGATTCATAAAGCTCTAATCATATTACATTGAGTTTTGAGCTAATTGACTTCATTTGTCTTCTCTTCTGACTTCACCTTCTTCTAAATCTTGAAGCAACTCTTTGTCAAAGACACGATCCTTTTCTGAAGTGAAGCTTGCTGGTCTGACTGGTTGAACTCCAACTGACTTCAGCTTATTCTTGATCTGATTGTACCTTTTAATATTCTTTTCACAATAAGCTTGAATCAAATCAGCAGCTTGAGTCTTCAACATGGATGAGTATCCAGCAGTTCTTAAATGATGTTCCATCCAGACCAGACGCTTAGCTGAGTAGTCTTTAAGAGATTGTACATCTAGCTGACAGATTTGAAGACAATCAGACTTAAAGAATCTCACCTGATGAGGATTGTTGACCACTTGAGGACTAGCCCTGCTGGCAAACTCTTTAAGCCTTTCTCGAAGAACTTCATTCAATTCTGAGCTTCTTTTTACCTTATTGAGAAGAACCCAAATCTCTGACAAAGAACGATTCTCAAACAGATGAAGTGACACCTTGAAAGATCCTTCACTCTGACAATATACAAAAATGCTCATTTCATTTAGGGATCTATCAAAAGCAGCTGTGATCCTTGAGACTTCAGTCTTGATAGCATTCATGTACATGTCATTGTTAGGATTTGAGATTTCCAGCTTGTCAAGAAGATGTAGGAACTGTCTATCATTGTTAGTGCTCAGCTGAGGCATATCAAGTACTCTCCTAGCTTCATCCCATTTTTCACCAATCTTCAGTCTGACATCTCTTCTCCTTTCTTGAGCCTTAATGTCATGAAGACGTTGCTTTTGAAGAGTTTCTGTTCTTTGTATGTCTTTCCTCATGTCAATGATCTGGGAGACCTTTTTGAGTTCAGCTTCTTTTCTTTTCATCTCTGACTGCTGCTGCTGAAACTCTTTCTCAAAGATAGGATCCACTGTAGCTTCCTCTTCCCATTCTCCAAAATCACTTTCCTCTTCAGCTTCAAATAAACCATCTTTATCTTCCAAGACTGGTTCAGTGGGAATGTCAAAAATATCAAAGTCATCCTGTTCTCCACTGTAATAGACATCATCAGCCTTTCCTTTGTCCCCAGCAGAGGTATCTTTTTCTTTCCCCTTTCCACTACTCCCTTTCTTCTCCCCCTTAGTTGAGGGATCCTCTACTGACTTTCCCTTAGATCCTCCATGACCTCCATCACCTCCCGAGCCTGAGCCTCCACCAGATGGCCCTTCAAAGTAAGTCCTTTGTTCTTCATTGGGACAGTGAGAATTTTTGATCATGTAGTACAGGTGCTTCATCCCTTCATTCAGATGTTCCATATCTGTCTCTATCTTCAGAAATCTAGAGGAATCCAGTGAATGATGCATTTCAACCAAATCTTCAAGAGAAGTCATCCTTGTATGTAGAGAGCAGAAGTCAGAAATGTCATCAGCTGATAACGTTGGAGTTTCCTGAATGGAATTGAGCTTTGGTGTGACAGTGTTCTTGAGATCTGAGATATCATTCCTTATGAGTGCCGGCTGATTGTTGACAGAGGTGGAAGAAGAAGACCGTTCAACCACTTGTGCTTTGAATGCTTGAGCTTCAGCTTGGCTTTTAGCAAGTTCTTCTTTTAGAGCAGCAATTTGAGCTAACAGGTTTACAGTATCAGTGTCTGTGTGTGCTCTTACCTGAATTTCACTCGTGTTTGGTTCACTCACCTCACGTGCTTGTGTTTCTCTCAATATAATTGCTCGTGAGGAGTCTTCCTGTTGCTGTTCTTCTGTACCTGCAGTTAAAATCACCCTAGCCTCTTCAAGAGAGGTCAGTGGTGGTGCAATGGGAATTCGCGAGTCCCGATCCTCAGTCAAACCTATCATTTCATGTGAAATAGATGTCTGAATTGCTTCAGGGATAGATTGACCGAGTTGCCCTCCACTTTCTCCAGATAAATCTGCGAGTGGAGAATCCCGTGAGGGAGCCAGAGGTGTTTGATCTGGGAGGGGAGAAAATGACTCTATTAAGGGTGGCTGAGAGTCAGATTTTCCCTCAGAAGCATGTGACTGCTCTTCTGCCGTAACTATGGCAGGCACTGTAACAGACTCTATGTGCACTCCTCGCTCTGTGTCCTGAGAATCATCTGTGGGTATGAATGGTTCCATTGTGAGTAATGGAATTGTGCTTGACTCAGTACAGGATGTCATGGCCCTATGGCGAATTTCAATAGATTCATCCTGTTGAGAGAATGTCTCTAGTAACTGTTCATTGGCCATTTCAAAGTCCATGTCCTGTTGGGAGGACAAGGATGGGCTTTCAGATGCCTCAGTATAAGTTCTTCTTTTCTTTGGAGGAGGCAGATCTGAGGGTTCACTCACATTTAACAATGCACTACTTCCTATTAACCTTCTGGGTAACATTTTAGACAGTGGGGGAGAGGTTGAGATAGAATGTGACTCTGTGTTTGGCTCTATGACCTGGGATTGAAGCTGTGGTTCTACAACTTCATGGTCAGCCCTATCAACCACTGGGGGTCTTTCAACAGAAGTAGGAATGGAGTGAGAGTGAGGAATTACTACCTGTAAAGGAAGAGCATCTGATGTTGGAGGAGCCTGGGTGGCTTGAACCACTGGAGGTTGAGGTTGTTGTTCATGACCGGGAAGATTGAAAATAGGTAAAGGAATATAAGTGGCCATGAAAGCAGATACAAGTACTGGAACTTGCATGAATTTAAAGGTTGTGTCTTGGCGGGTGTAAATCTTTTTGCTTACTGGAGGGGGTTCGGTTACTGCAGAGTTAGCAAAAAGGGCTTTGTGTTCAGGTGTGAGAAGATGATCTGCTATAAGCATGAGAAAACGAGCATAGTAACATGATACCCTACGATTTGTAGAATGATCACGTAAAGCAGTAGTGAGACGTCTCAAGAGAATGGGAAAAAGTAGTTTGCCAAAATTGATCCTTTGATTGAAAACAACCGCAAGACCAATATACTGCAGAGTGGAAGTGATGTTGTGAAAGTTGGATTTAGTGCAGTTGGCAAACACTTTAGAAAGTGTATCGAAGAAAATATCCCATTCAGACACCAAATTGGATTTTGAAAGTTTGGTTAAATTGATCACCCTCTGATAGTGAATAGCATGGAAAAAGTTTGTGATATCATTTTCAGAGGGTAAATTACAGAAATTGTCCAATGGAAAATTTAACGCCTGATTGATGACTGATTCATCAACTACATACTGTGTGTTTGCCACGGTGAATGAAAAAGATTTTGAATCATCGACCACAGTAGAGGTTGTGCAAATCAGTCTAAGCAGATCGACATTTAAAATCATATTTGATTTAATAGCAGAGCTAACAATCGAATGGTCATTTAAAAATCTAATCCACGGCTTAAATTTTTCTACATCACATTTTTCTGGATTAAAATAACCAACCTGATTATGCGCGACAATTTGGAAATTGAGAGCCATTTAAAATAATAATAAGACACACGCTTTCAGAATTTTAAGAATACTATTAAGAAAATTCAAATTAATTAAATTAATTTAATAATGCGAATCAAATTAATTATAATCGAAAAATTTAGACAGAAATGTATCTCGTTAAAATTCTTAACTCACAAACGCAGATTTGACAAGCCAAAAGACACAAATCAGAAATTAAAAATAAAATAAAAAAATACCCAAAATCAACAAACAGAAACTTATTTTTTTTTGACAAAAATCCAACAGCACTTCTGTATGTATATACTTGTATGTATATATCACAGGAGTGATGATTTTTGTATGCTGAGTAAAAACTCGAGCAAGGAAGATCAAATGGCGAATTGGGAGTAGCTGTTCGAAGAGAGAGAGAGAGAAAGAAGGAGACTGTTGAAATTTTGAAAGAAAATGAACTGATGAAGATTAAAACAGCCACAAAAATGATTAAGTAGTATAACTGGTATGACAATCCGGGATTGTCATACCGATTGTCATACCAGCTTAAAAACAGAAAAAGAGAAAAAAATAAAAGCAATAAAAGTAATAAACACTAAATAAATATAACTGGTATGACAATCTGATAGTCATACCGATTGTCATACCAGTATAAAATAAAAGAAAATATATATATAATGTTTATAACTGGCAAGACAATTGATAGTCATACCGATTGTCTTGCCAGTATAAAACTATAATGAAAAACACTAAAATGACTATTTTATACTGAAATGACTTTCAGCAAGACAATTTCAATTGTCTTGCCGATTGTCATTCTGGAAATAAAACGTTTACAAATAGAATTAATAAGTATATATGTGTATATATATAAGTACTGAAATGATTTTCAGCAAGACAATTTTAATTGTCTTGCCGATTGTCATTTCAGTAGAAAGACAATCAAATATGTACAGAAAATATGGAAAACTGAAATAAAGTCTTATATAAATAGTAGAACTTCAGAAAATATTTACAAAATTAAAATAATTAAAATATTTCAGAGATAATAATATTTTCAGTCCAAAAATAGATTTCTTTTGAATTTTAACAAATTAAATTCATAGAAAAATATTTTTAGAGAAAATAAAATATTCTGAGACATTAAAATTAACAATTTGAGTAAATAAATAAGATAAGATAATAAAAATTCCATAGAAATAAGAAAGACATATGATAAAATGATAAAATAAATTTGCAAATGAATTTTTCATTTATGAAAAAATCATTTGTAAATTCATTCAAGAACAGATCTCAGATATTAACTAAATTAATCACTAAAACTATTCAACATGCCCAATTTACCAACTAATCTGGTAAATGTGGATTCATCAAGTGGTTTAGTGAAAATATCTGCTATTTGTTCTTCTGTTGGAACAAAAAATAGTTCAACAGTACCACTCATGACGTGCTCTCTAATAAAATGATACCCGATATCAATGTGCTTTGTCCTCGAGTGCTGCACAGGGTTGTTGGTGATGGCTATTGCACTTGTATTGTCACATAAAATAGGAATTTTGTTTAATACAGAGCCATAGTCTCGTAGCTGGTTCCTAATCCACAAGATCTGAGCACAGCAGCTTCCAGCAGCTTCCAGCAGCTTCCAGCAGCAATATATTCAGCCTCGGCCGTTGAGTTGGAAACTGTTTGCTGTTTCTTGCTGTACCATGAGACTAGCCTGCTTCCTAGGAATTGACAACTCCCTGAGGTGCTTTTCCTATCAACAACACTTCCTGCGTAATCTGAATCTGTATATCCAACAAGGTTAAAACCAGATTCTTTAGGGTACAAAATACCTAGATTTGGTGTTCCCTTAAGATATCTTAAGATTCGTTTAACAGCAACGAGATGAATATCTCTAGGATCCGCTTGGAACCTTGCACATAAGCATGTAGCATACATAATATCTGGTCTACTTGCAGTAAGATAGAGTAACGAGCCAATCATACCTCTGTAGCTTGTGACATCTACCTTAATGGAGTTTTCACATGGTCCAAGCTTGACAGCTGTAGTTGATGGAGTCCTTGCTGATGCAGAATCCTCTAGATTGTACTTTTTGAGGAGTTCCTTGAGATACTTGGATTGACAAATAAATATTCCATCTAACCTTTGATTTACTTGTAATCCAAGAAAGAACTTCAGCTCTCCCATCATGCTCATTTCAAACTTGTTGTGCATTAACTTAGCAAATCTCTTACAGAGATTATCATTAGTAGACCCAAATATTATATCATCCACATAGACTTGGACTAATATAGTATCATTCTTATGTTTTTTTAGAAAAGAGAGTTTTGTCTATGACACCTCTAATAAAGCTATTTTCAATAAGAAATTCAGAGAGAGTGTCATACCATTTTCTTGGAGACTGTTTGAGCCCATAGATAGCCTTGAAAAGAAAGAAGACAAAATCCAAATGATCTGGATCTTCAAAACCAGGAGGTTGCTCTACATATACCTCTTCATCCAACTTTCCATTCAGAAAGGCGCTCTTGACATCCATTTGATAAACTTTAAAGTTTGAGAATGCTGCGAATGCCAGAAATATCCTGATGACCTCAAGTCTAGCCACTGGAGCATAGGTTTCATCATAATCAATGCCTTCAGCTTGAGAATACCCTTTTGCTACCAGTCTTGCCTTGTTTCTTGTAACTACACCATCTTCATCTAGTTTATTCCTGAATACCCACCTAGTACCAACAACTTTCTTGTGTGTAGGTCTAGGTACAAGTTTCCAGACTTGTTGACTTTTAAACTGATTGAGTTCATCTTGCATAGCAATCACCCAATCTGGATCAGTTAGTGCTTCTTCAATCTTCTTAGGTTCCATCTCAGAAAGAAATCCTGAGAACAGACACTCATTTTGAGTAGCACGTCTAGTTCTGACTCCAACATCTGGATCACCAATAATCAACTCAAAAGGATGAGCTTTATTCCAGACAGTCTGTCTTGGAAGATTTGATCTTGATGATTCGCCTTGAAACTCATTTGGATGTTGTGTCCTACTAGATGATCCTTCAGCATCTCCCCCTGAGTTGTTGCCATATTGACTTGAAGATTCTCCATCAGTAGCAGTGGTATCTTCATTGTTGCCAAAGTTTCCATCACTATTACCTTGAGTATCATCATGATTAACAGGTTCTTCACCAGCAACAACCTCAGGTTCTTGACCATGTTCTGATTCTGAATCTGACATATCATCAAACTTTAGTTTCTCAGAAGGATCTTCAGTTTGGATACTAGGGAGTTTAGTGTCATCAAATGTAACATTGACACTTTCAGTTACTTTGTGTTGATCAATGATATACACTCTGTATGATCTTCTTCCATATCCAACAAAAATACCCTCATATGCCTTTGCCTCGAATTTACCACGACGCTCATCTCCATCCTTGAGCACGAAGCATCTGGCACCAAATACATGAAAGTATTTGATAGAAGGTTTCTGTTCATTCAAAATCTCATAAGGAGTTTTCATGAAGTCTTTGTTGATTAGAGTTCGATTCTGAGTATAACATGCAGTATTGACAGCTTCAGCCCAAAAGTACATTGGAAGACCTGATTCACTTAACATCGTTCTTGCAGCTTCAATCAATGTACGATTCTTCCTTTCTACCACTCCATTTTGCTGAGGGGTTCTAGGATCTGAAAATTGTCTGGTAATCCCTTTGTCTGTACAGAATCCATTGAGAAGTGAATTCTTGAATTCTGTTCCATTATCTGACCTTGTTGCTCTAACAGGGACGTTAGAATCTAACTCAATCATCTTGATATGATCAATCACAACTTGTGGTGTTTCATCCTTAGAGTGAAGAAATAAAACCCACGTATACTTGGAATAGTCATCAACTATCACAAGACAGTAACACTTCTTTGACATCGAAAGGACATTAACTGGTCCAAATAAATCCATGTGCAATAATTGCAGAACACCAGTTATGGAAGATGTGTCAGTGCCTCTATGACTTGCTTTCTTTGACTTTCCTTTCTGGCAAGCCTCACATAGTCCTTCTGGAGAGAATTCCAGCTGAGGCAGACCTCTTACCAATTCTCTTTTTACAAGAGAATTCATTGTTTTGAAATTGAGATGAGAAAGTCTCTTGTGCCATAGCCAACTCTCATCTGACGATGCCTTTGCATAGAAGCAATTGACTTCAGGATTGCTTCCAGAGTTCATGTTAGCTACGAACAGATTTCCTTTCCGGATTCCCATTAAGGAGGGTTTTTCACTTTTCTTGTGCAGAATCTGACACTTCAGCTTGTCGAATAAAATATTGTAGCCGTTGTCACAGAAATGACTAATGCTAAGCAGATTGTGTTCAAGTCCTTGCACAACATACACATTTTCAATGATAACATTTCCAGCTAGCAAACAGCCATATCCCTCCGTTAAACCTTTGCTGTTATCTCCAAAGGTAACCACTGGGCCAGCTTTCTCAACCATATTTGATAGCAGGGCTCTATCTCCGGTCATATGTCTTGACGATCCACTGTCAAGAATCCACACTACCGGTTGTACCTGTTTAATGCCCTGCAATACAAATGGATTAGACCTTCTTCGGAACCCAAGCTTGGCTGGGTCCGGCATACTTGTAAAATTGGCCTTTATCAGGCAAAACGACATTCTTAATTTTAATATTCTCAACGTTCTCAATGACTGAACATTTGACCTTGTGAACAGCCTTGACAAATTTCTGTTTAGGCTTAGGCACAAATGTCTCCTTTCTAGCTTTAGGAGGACTAGCAGTCTTAGACATATCATGCTTTCTATTATTCACATGCTGACGAGGAGTAGTCTTATCATTAGAAACATGCTTACCATTAAAATAAGCAAACATCAGATTAAAAGCACAAGACATGCAATCAGGAACACCACATGCTTTATGAGAGGGATTAACACTAGGCAACTTATGCATGGTAGACATGGCATTTGTGTTATCCAACTCATGTGTGTCTGAGTTAGTCTCAATTGCTTTCACAACCTTGACTGGAACTTTTGACACACTTGACTTGGAGACAGCTTTCTCATTAGCATTATCTTCAGCACGGATTTCTTCTTGAATAATAAAAGAGGTCTCATCAAATGGTTCAGCAATTGATTCTTTATAGAGGGGTTCATCAACACCCTTAAGCACATGTGGTACTTCCCTGCCTTTAGCACAGACATGAGGAGGGGAGTTTATGCCTAATTTTCCAATAGCAACATTGTAATCATAACCTATACCAGATGTTTGATTAACAGCTTGCTTATTGTAAAACTCTTTGGACTTCGAACAAGAATTAAAGTAAGCTTTAACCTTAGCCTCAAGACCGGTGATCTTGTCTTTGAGAATAGTTTCAAGTTGTCTATAACAGTCAACTCTATTCTCTAGAAAAGATACTTGTTCTTTTAATTTATCCTGATTAATGTGCAGAAGTCTTAATTCATTGACCTCTTTCTCAAGGTCTTTGATTTGTTGATTTAACAATTCATTATCACGACGAGCACAATCTAAGGAACCTCCTAGATGATAAACTAATTCAGCAGCAGTAAATTTTACCTCTTTTCTTGACGATGAGGTGTTTGCATCACTAGCCATGAGAGCAAGATTCCCAACTTCTTCATCTTCACTGTCAGTATCATCCCAGCTTCTTCCCTTTGCCAGGTAAGCCCTTTCAGATTTACTCTTTTGATTAGAATCGTAAGAGTTCTTCCTTGCTTGTTTTGGCTTCCTGCATTCTGTGGCAAAGTGTCCCAACTCATTGCAGTTGAAGCATCGAATGGTGCTTCGATCAACCATCCCTGTTTTATACCCACCACTGCTGGTGTTAGAGGATGAAGATCCACCTTTCTGGAATCTGTTGTAGTTGGACTTGTACTTGAACTTGGGATTCCTTTTGAATCTGACATTTGAGAATCTCTTGACAATCAGGGCCATTGACTCATCCTCCAATTGCTCCAGTTCTTCCAAGGAATAATAATCATCTCCTGATTGATTTGTAGTAGGAGGATCAAATTCTGCTACTATCACATTATCTTCAACCTTGGAAGACTGTACCATTCTTTCTGACTGTTGAGATTGTTGTTGATACTGTGGTTGTTGTTGTTGTTCATCAGCTACTAGAGCAGTAGACGTGCTGACCACTCTTCCTTTCCCGTAAACTTCCTTCTGCTGAATCTGCTCCAACTCATAAGTCTTTAACACACCATAGAGCCTTTCCAAAGAAATCTCACTCAGATCTCTTGCTTCTCTTATGGCAGTGATTCTATGTTCGAGATGACTTGGCAGTGTTAAAAGGAACTTTTTGTTGACCTCCCTGATGGAATAGTATTTACCATTAATGTTCAGGTTGTTAATCAATGCATTGTACCTCTCAAACACTTTAGTGATTCCTTCTCCTGGATTGGATTTAAAGTATTCATACTCAGAGGTTAGGATTTCTAGATTGTTCTCCCTAACTTCCTCTGTGCCTTCATTAATAATCTCAATAGTTTCCCAGATATGTTTGGAATCTTTACAATTCATCACATGTCTATTCATCAAGGGATTAAGGGAATCTACTAAAATTAATTGAAGTCTAGCATCCAGGGAGGCTTCTTCTATTTCAGCAGGAGAGAAATCCTCAGGATCTTTCACATAAGTTCTCGCTTTGGTGATCACCACATCATTTTCTATTACCTCTGGTTCAATAACCATAGGAATTTTTGGACCCTTCTTTAACACTTGCAAATATTTGGGATTAGCAACTTGTAAAAACAGTAGCATCTTCTTCTTCCACATAACATAATTTTCTTTATCGAAAAGTGGAATTTTAACGGTTCCAACTTTTTGTGTAGTCATTATGAATTTTTTGAGTGAATAAAAAATTCAAGAAGTGAAAGAAACACAAAAGTCTAGGATCTAGATTTGTACGTTAATCAGAAGGCTCTGATACCAATTGTTAGGTCCCGATTTATTTGTAGAAGGGGGGGGGTTGAATGCAAACAATACCGTTTAATCGAATAAAATGCGGAATAAAAAAGTGAAACAAAATTCAAGTTAAATAAAACTTTTATTAAACTTGAAAGGTGTTACAACTACGGTATCGGTTACAAGGGATTAATCTCAAATCAATTATTACAAATCTAGAATAAATTCGACATGAACTTTTTCTATTTTTGCAATTAAAAGATCAAATGCTAAATGCGATTTGAGATTAAGTTCTAGGGATTTTAATCCGCTAGATTGATACACAAGAACAAGATAAATAATTCTAGTGGATTGGATTTAACTTTTCAATCTAGAATTTTGATCTTGAATAAAGCAGATGAAAAATAAAATGTTGTGCCTTTATTTTCTGCTGTGTTCTTGACTTGTGTTTTCTGTTGAATTATTGCATGAATGTCTTCTGCTGTGTTTTTGTTGTTTAAGTAAACTGAACAATCCAGTTTACTCAGCAAGACTTTCGGCAAGACAATCAAATGAACTGGTATGACAATCCATTTGAACTAGTAGGACTTTCGGTGAGACTATCCTCTTGAACTAGCAAGACAATCCCAATAGCTAGCAAGACAATCAGAATGAACTAGCAATACTTTCGGTATGACTATCAATTGTCATACCGATTGTCATAGTAGTTCAAATCACATTGTCTTACTGAATTATTAATAGATTTTAATCTAATAATAATTCTGAAAATCCTTAATATTAATTCTGAATTAATTAATCAATTAATTCAATTAATCAATTAATTCAATTAATCAATAAATTAATCTTTGCAGATATAATTTATTTTCTTAATTAAATTATTTGACTTAATTAATTAATAGAGAATTAATACTAATCTTGAGCAGCAACCATTCTTCTGAAAATCTTCTGAAAATTACTGTCAATTATGAATCAATTCCACCACTTCAATGTTGACACTCGATGTACTGTCTGGTTCATGAGTGACTAACTTCCGTGACGTTTCTTCAAGCCTTGACCTTGATACTCTTGATTTTCTTCAGATTAAATCCTTGTAATTAATTGATACCCTGACGAGATCTCTGTCACTTGATTAAATCCACAATCTTGATTTATATCACTGAGGTTTGATCAATTTCTTGAGCTTCTTCCAGTGAATTAAGTCTTCAAGTCTGTAGATGAATAATGTTTCTTAACCCTTTGACAGATGTTACTTTGTGAGATCTCTCTGACGATAGATCCACTATTTACTTATTACATTCTTATTTGAGTTGAGTTATATCCTCGAATATACAAATAGGCTATGCCATATGCCTTTCAACACTTAACTTAATTCAAAAATTGAGGAGGGAAAATAAAAAACTCTTTAAATTCATCTTTAAGAGTCTCATATCTCTACTAAATTTTAAGAGTCAAATTTCACTTTTAAAAATTATTTTATTATATATTTTAAACAATATTATCTTTCTCTTTCTACTTGTTTTTGTTTGAAAGAATGCCCAAAATATACCACTTTCCAGCTTCAAGTGCCCAAAATACCCACCGGCGGGAAAAGTGCCCAAAATACTGACGAAATACGCATTTTAGAGATGCGTATTTTAATTTTTAAAATTTTTACAAAGAGTACGCATGTCTGACATGCGTATTCTGACAGTGAATACGCATGTCAGACATGCGTATTCTTTGTAAAATTTTTAAAAATCAGAATACGCAAGATGATAATGCGTATTTCGTCGGTATTTAGGGCACTTTTTCTGCCGGTGGTTATTTTGGGAAAATCTCCCCAAATGGTGGGTATTTTGGTCACTCACCCTTTTTGTTTATTTGTGAATTAAATATGTTTTTAATAATAAAAATTTGAATATTATTAGAAATGAGAACATATTAAATTACTAAAACCGAATAATTTATATTATTTATAAAAATAGACATGGGAGTCTATTGTACACAAGATAAGCCTTCGCAAATAAGCAAGCAAACATGGCAGATTACTTATTTATTACTCCCCATTTTTATAGTCCATTTTGTAAAATATTTTTTTTTAAAATATTTGTCATGTTCTCTAACTTATACAAATTTTATAATTTCAATATTAATTAAAAAACCTACTCATAATTGTACTTGTATAGAAATTTAAAATGCAAATTATTTTATAATTTTTGTGTGTGTATATATATACACGTGTATATGTTTTCTTTGGTTGAAGCATATGTAACTAATGTAATGTATAAAAATTAAGTTATATTATTTTGTGAAAACTAGAAAATGAACCTAGGGATGACAATGGGTCGGTTTCGGATCGGGTAATGTAAAATCCAAATCCAAATATTTTCGGGTTATCCAAATCCAAATCCGTCGGGTTTCGGATCGGATCGGGTATTTTTCGGGTATCCAAAATTACGAATAAGTAATTAACTTATAAGTAGTTAAACACATTATTTATAGATACAAACACTATTAATCACATTTATATGATAGCTAAAATTAAAATATTTTAAATAATAAGTAGTTAAACACATTACATTGCACAGGTTGACATGGTGAGTAATATTTAAGATATGTTGATAACATAATATTTAGAATTTCATCACACATTATTATTTTTATAAATATATATAAAGTACATCTTACATAATAAATGCTGATTTTGAAATAAAAAGTTATAATTCACTAAATAAGTGTTAACAATCTTCATAATAATCTACTATTACTCAAATAATACAAGAAAACTATGTAAATTATATGTATTACATATAAAATATTACATATAATCTATAATAAACATGTTGGATTTTACTCGAATTTCGGGTTTTGATCGGGTTTGGATTGGATTTCGGATTTCGGATCGGGTATCGGTTCGGTATAGTTGAAATCCAAATCCAAATCCAAATCCAAAATTTCGGGTTCGGTATATTTAAAATTTCGGGTTTCGGATCGGATATCCGTCCTGTGACGGTCTCAACCCCGGGGTCAGGAGTTGACGTCACCAACAACAATACTAATAAACAATATAACCCAAATTATTAATTATACATAATCTCGACCCATTTACCAAGACCTTTTCCAAGTTTAAGTATGACCTAGGTTACAACCATCACAAAACCAACTTACTAAAGACAATACAAACAATACTATCTTTATTCAGTAACTCAACAGACCCGCTTGGTCCAACACAACTACCTCAGAGGAGCCTGACACGGAAGAAACTGGAACTCTGCCCCGATTACCACTGAAGAATCTCCTAAGTATCTGCAATATATATAAAACATTTTTGCAAGGGTGAGCAATCAATTGCTCAGCAGTACCACTATATGAATAATAATCAAAAGCAGTTTATGATAAACAATTATAGGAACAGAAATCATAACTTGCCAGAAATATGTAAAACATGTGTGAACTAGATATCAAAACTAGCATGCTCTATAAAACCAAATCATTAGTTGTGTGTTGTGCATAAATATCAATTTTAATTTTAGTATGCTTCTTTCATTTTCAAATCTTCCGTCCCATCACAGGACCCATAAAACCATTTGTCCCGTTACGGGGACCCAAAATCATTTATTCCGTTACGGGAACCATAAAACTTATCCCATCACAGGATCTATAAAACTTGTCCCATCACAGGACCTATAAAACTTGTTCCTCTCCGGGAACCTCAAAATCACTTGCTCAGATATAACAGTATTGGATGATCCCTGGTGAGACAGCTGATCAGGCTATCCTATGAAACTTGTTCCGGAACTCAGAGACTAGCTAGGTCTCTGTCACGCTGGGCTGGTGGTTATAATAGGGTGCGCAACCACTTCGCCTCTTACGCTAACTTCCAGGACGTTACGGGCCTTCTGCGCACACCAATCCAATTATCTAATCATTTTTATCCAGTTTTCCAAATAACTTACCTATCTCTTATCAAAACAATTATAACACAACACATTTTCCAAAACATTTTCATTTTATTGAGAACTTAGAGATAGGTATTTCAGAAGTTACTTTTCCCCCAAAACCAAGTTAACAAAACAATTTGAAACCTAGGGGATACGTAACTTAAATCGTTCTATTCCAGTACGTAAATGTAAATCAACAATTATTCATATAGTACTGAACTGTAAAAGATTTGTTCAGGGGTACTTGCCTTGCAGAGCTTTACAAATAATATCAATTGACCTTGAGCCGACACGAACACTTAGACTTTAACGTCTAACCACTAGATTACCCTGGATTCGACTCCAACACTCAGGTCCTTCGCTTGGAACCTTACTGAGCTTGTTGACTGTCCACTAAGTTATCCAACGCCAACCCTTGGGCTTTCCGACTAGCACCTACAAAGTCGAAATACCCTAATTTAGACTTTCGATTATGCTTGACATATCCTCGCTAACAATCTCCCCGAACGTTAACAAAACCCGACTCGTAATACTTCATATGATAATACACGTATCAATTAAGGTTCACGTCTTCGAAAGTCGGTTCGGTGTTCGTTTTCAGAAAATAGGCATATTCATCCTTTTATGAAATTAGGGTTATCGATTTCCGTAAAGTATTTCATCACAACACATAATCATATTTCATACAAAATAGTTACATATAATCGATCGACGTTCCGATAGCCATTGGGTACGGCCTCGTATTTCCGTAATTAAATTCTCCGGAAATCGGGCAGCACCTCCTTTGATTATCGGCTAACCCGTCGAACATCCCGACGTCCAAACAAACACAACTGCAATCAATCGCAATCCAAAACCCAATCACCGATTTCAGCCATCAATATCAGTCCCAAAATTCTCAATTATCAATTAAATACCATTATCAATTATTAGTCGTGTTTTTATGTTTTATATCGTATTTGTATTTATATTTTTACTTTTAAATCGTAGGACTCAGAACAACGTCATCACCGTCTACCGTCGGCTCGCCGAGGCTCATCGCCGACGGCGGCAAAAATTCGCGGGTGCCCGTTTAGATCGGGTTTCCATCGCGAACCTTCACCGATAAGTTTAATTTTCCATACAAAATCAATTTATTTCACGAATTTCAATCAAACAATTCCTGCAAAAGTAATAATTAAATTCAGAAATAATAATCAAGCCAACAGCAACAACACAATCGAACACAACACATCAACAATTCACGCGCCTAACAACTGCACACGCCACCATCCCCCTTGCAGCAAACAAAAAGGGGCAACACCGAATCGGGAAACACGAGCAACAAAAATGATACAAATCGAGCTGCATACAGGCATATATACACGCGTATATATGTATACATACAGCCCAACAAGACCCATAGCTGAAGCAACCGAAATCGACCGGAAAATAGGACGGCGACAGCTTACCGGAAAAGGAGCAGCGGCGAAAACCGAGAGGAATCAGGGAAGGAACAAAAAAAAGAAAGAAATAAGAGGGGCAAGAGATTTTTGTCGAGCAGAGAGGGGAGAGACCAAAGAGCCGAGAGAGATTGATTATAGAAAGAGGATAACTGTGTTCCTGCCTATCTATTTTAATTCTTTTCTTATTATGACACGTATCACTGATTAAACGAAACAGCTGCACATGTCCCTATTCCTGTTTGTAAGCCTAATTCCGCCCCGAATTTTGACTTTCGACGATCCAATTTGCGAGTAAATAAAGCTAAAAAATTTACCAAAGTAATTTTAAAATTATCGTAATATTTAAAATCTAATTAACTAAGATTCTCGTAATTTTTAAAGCATTTTTGAATCGCACATTATACCCGCATTTAACAAATAAACGAAACCATGTGCGGGCAAATACAATCCCAAAAATTTTCGAAATAATTTCAAAATTCTCGGAATATTCCAAACTTAAATAAATATGAGTTTCAGAATTTTTTTGAAGAATTCTGTAATTAAATACGGATTTTACCAATAAATGAAATAAGAAAATCATACAGGGCTAAATAATTGGTGAAATATTGATTTCTAAATTTTATAAAATCCCAAAAATAATTATTGTAATTATAAAATCATAAAACAATTTTAGAGACACTCCAAATATTTATGCAAATAATTGTGCAGTAAATCCACCTTTAAAAGTGAAAACAATTCAATACACTCAATAATTAATTACGCGAACAACCCGACACACCATAAATCACACATAGCTATTAAATAAATAACACATAGATAATAGAAGCTTTACACATATTTTATTTACGTAATTATTCAATAATTACACATTTAAATAATAATAATAATAAGGAAAATATACGAATCGTTATCCGTCGGATCGGATTAATTTGTCATCCCTAAATGAACCTTGTATCTTCTATTTCTTAATATATTTAAAATTTATAGTGTGTAAAAATGGGATGGACTTATGGGCCAATTTTGACAAGTTGAAATACAGTGGGCTAAACAGGTGAAGCATAAAAAGGAAGGCCACGGGAACAAGTGGAGCATAAAAAAACAGAAAGCGCGTTTTAGGGTTCTCTATCATTTCACTACAAAAGCAAGAGCACTGACCTAGCAATTTCTCATTCGGCGATAGTAGTTGACTATAAGGCCAATCTGCTCTGAGTATGCGTATCTCTTGGATCTGCCTCTACTAACAGCTATTACCTTTGCTAAGCACATAGGCCATTGCTAAAGCTGTTTGTACAGACAGATCCAAGTCATACACTTATTCTAACCCGTTCCGATCTAATGGTAAGCACCTAATTTTATGTTCAATTCGATACGTTAAGCTTAATTGTTGTTAAATTTTGCGAGTTTAATCTCAATAGTTGTATTAAGTGTGTTATGAATAAAGATTTATTGTATGCTAAGCTCTTTGTGGATGTACGCTTTTAGACCAAGTACAGTTGGATCAAAGCGAAACTGTCCTGAATATGTCTATCACTTGGATCTGCCTCTACTAACATCAAATTTTGCTTACACGTAAACGGGCGATTGCGAAGCCGTTAGTAGAAACAGATCCAAGTTATACACATATTCATCGAAACGTTGATGCTCCGATCCAACTTTACTAAATGTATGCACTATATATGAGACGGGAAATCAAGTGGTAGTGGTTAGGCTAATATTAGAGGCAGATGCGTGTACACATATTTCAGACCACATTCTATCTCTTTATGTATATAAATTCTGCTATCCGCAGATTGACAGATGTCAACTTATTGGTTCAAGAGTCGATTTGAAAATTATCTAATATTGAACAAGATAGAAATTTATTAACAATAGAATCTAACTGTTGATTTTTTTAAATGATTTGAATTTTTGTTAAGCAGAAGTAAAATCTAACTTGAAATTATTAAAAAATTAGGATTAATAATGATAAATTTTATTGTTAAATGCTTTAACATTTGATTTTTCAAATATGATGAAATCATACCTTAAAGTTAATATGTCAAGTTCGTTAATTTTTGTAATTTTAATCTAATTCTAGGCATCTGTCATTGCAGGGGATGGTGATGCAGTAAGCTTTTTGTGGATGGATGCTTTTAGACCAAGTATAATTGGATCAAAGATAAATTGTCTTGACTATGTCTATCAGTTGGGTCGGCCTCTACTAACAGCATCTTTTACTTGTACATAAGCTGGAAATTGCTGTTAGTAGAAACAGATCCAATTGATGTACATATTTACTGAAACGTTGATACACGATACTACCTAACCAGAGGTATGCACTATATGTGTGAGAGGAAATCAAATTAATGTGGATGGGCTAATATTAGGCAGATCTGGTATGTCGAGGTATATATGGGAGTGTAGGTGAAAAACGTTATCTCAAGACTCTATTACACATGGTGACTGAACAGGAGTACAACTACTAGGACATGGTCACACGTTGGTCTTAAAGGTCAGACCGCTTTAATGACGAGTTTTGTTAATTTGACTGTAGATGTATAGTAAGTATGAGAGAGACGAGTTGGATTATTGGATTCATATTAGCATAACCATAATATATGTAATTTGAAAATATAAAAAAACCTGCACGTTCTTTCTTTCTTTTGAAAAGCAAAAAATCTTGCAGAATTGTTAGTTCGAATATTTTATATTTCGTATGTTTTCCTTTGCACAAATTTATACATATTTTTAAACATGGCAATAGGATTGTAACTTTATTTAATAATAACATAGTAGTTGGGACATATGACAGTCGTGTATAGTACACAAATAAGAGTGGGAAAATTTAAAAGCCTCTTACAGCAGCCAGAGGGATGTAAGCCTCTGTAGTTATTGTTGCAGATTTGCTTGCAACAATTTATCTCGCATTTTTCTGAGCTGGGCCCCCCTAACGAAATGCAAGATACCTTTCCTCCTCTTGTTTCTGCAACAAATATTTTTACTAAATTCAAATATAATTTGCATTGTAAAAAGATTATGATAGTAACTAGCTCTTATTTGAGAAGACAGTTACTATATGCAAGATATTTCTCTGTTTTCGTTTTGAGTATAATAAATATTTTTGTTAAATGCTGTACAATTTGATTTTTCAAATATAGATGAAATTATACATTCGATTTGTTATGTTAAGTTTGTTGAAGTTTTGTAATTGTAATCTTGTATGTGTTATATATATAGAGAGAGGCTTGTCTTCATGGATGAGGAATTATTGTAAGCATCTGTTATTGCAGGAGATAGTGATGTGGTAAGCTCTTTGTGGGTGTGGATGTATGCTTTTAGACAAAGTATATTTGGATCAAAGTTAAACTGTCTTGAATATGTGTATCAGTTGGGTCAGCCTCTACTAACAGCAATTTTTACTTACACATAAGTGGGTGATGGCGAAGCTGTTATTAGAAACAGATTCAAGTGATACACATATTTAATGAAACAGTGAGACTCCGATCCAACCTCATGGTCACCTTACTCTGAAATTTACGAAGGTGGCAATACTTTGGTCATAAAGGCCAGACAGCTTGCACATGTGCAACCAAGGTATGCTGCAGTTTTTATACATATGAGCATGATGTTTATTCCGCTAGAAGTCTAAACATCTGAAAGCTTGTGCAATCTGAATTTGTGGCACTAATTGATGCCTTAAAAGTTTCTAAATCTTAAAAAATAGTAATGCAATGAGAAACATTAATCGCCCATCTGTAATTGAGAAGAAATTTGTTCCAGAGACATAGCCAGCCGGCCACTTGTACAGTTGTACACCCTTTATGGATGACCCTTTCCTCTTATAAGAGGCTACTGTGGTTGACAACTAAGGAAGCCCCAATGCAGACTATATAAGAAAATTACCTGTGCGGTACTGACAACTGTTTGCATTATAAAAATTGCTGTTTTTGGAAGTACAATTATTTTTGTGTTAGTAACAAGTAATTTAAGAAGAATTGAAATTGATAGTTTTTTGTTAATATAATATTCATGATCAGAACCTTTGTAACCTTATATTCAGTAGTCAAAGATAGCATGCCCATGTCCCTTGGTGGGAATGTGTAGACCATCATTTTCACATTATTAAATGGTCTTGTTACTGGATAAAAAATTGCTGTGATGCTACTTGAGTGTGGTGGTTGTATCTTGTCAAATTATACAGCAACCACCTGCTCTTTAAGAAACCACAATGGCAATTCTTTTGAGTGAGTTTATGCATATCCATTCTTGTTGAACAATATGTGTATATACACCAAATACCCGGAAGTGTGTCTATCTCTTGGCATTCCCAATCCTAACTCCTCCATTAATTTACCTTTTTTTCTTAGAACATTCTATGTAATCTATAACTACTTTAATGACACATCTGATTTGTTTTCAGTGTCTATAATGAAGATATCTCTTCATTCATTCAATATTGGGTTAAAAACAGTGATTGTTTGTTCTTGTGTAATTACATTGCTAGTAGCATATATTCTCCCTGATTCTCTTTTCTGCTTTTGTAGGCTCTCCTATTTCACCTTCCTGTAAAATATCAAACACTCAAGCTTAGCATTATTGTAATTGGGACATGCAATTTATTTTTTTCTTCTTTGTTTGGAGCAAGTTCTTGTTTATCGTGTTTTTGTTAATAAGCAAATGAACTTGGCACGAATCAGATTATCAGAATATCACGTTGTTTTTTTTTGGCAAAGTGATGGGTATAAAGTATTTTTTCATCTCACTTGTGTCATAGTCAACAAGAGTTATACAAATCCACATGTACACCTCATAATAATCAAGCTAACATACTTTTTCATTATATGGAAATCATCTCAGAAGAGTTACCTCAAAACTTAACCCGTCTCCTTGCTCGACACAAAACGTTTACACAGCATTTTTTAATGATTCCACCTGTAATCAAATGCATATCCATCTTCGCATACTATTTCACACTAAACACATACTTATTAACCTATGAACCCAGCTTCATAAAAACTACAGCTAAAAAAATCAAACAATTATATGGACATACTGATAAGAAACAGGAATATATATACAGTACTTTGAGAGACATCATAGATCTGGCCTTAATAGCCATTAGCAAAGGCTTGTTAGGGTCAGCACTGTCGTAGCCTCTCAATTCCTCCTCAGCAATCTTGCAAAGCTGAACAGGCAGAGGCAATGGTTGCACCTCGAGGATCTAGTCCCCGTGTCCCCCCTAAAACAAAATTTTACGTTTTTTCACCATTAATTTTTTTGAAAATATATGAAAGTGCCTCCCAACAATTAAAAAATATAAGGGTGTATTCACAAAATATGTTTGTTGTCCCCCCGGAAATTAATTTTTGGATCCACTCCTGGCACCTACTCTTTAGTATCTCTAGACCTCTGAGACTGAGCTTGCAAAGTCGACAATCCAGAAAAACTCTAAACTGACGTATTATAAGGCAAGTCACAGAGTTAATACTGTGAAAAAGGTTGCTGGAGATAAGTTTGTGTTTAACTGTTTACTATATTGATTCTTTCTGCGGTTCACATAGTTCAATCGCCATTTCTATTTATGCTAGGTTTTGATTTGAAGAAGATGATGATTGATGAAGAAATGAAAATTATATATTTACAAGCCAGTAACAGTACTTTAGGCTTCAGTCTATATATTTCGGGGCAGAGTCTTTTATTTTGTAGTACTATTTGCCTCTTTTTTATTTAATTGTTATTACATTATTACTACAATATTTGTTATTTAGGATTTGCTATTATTAGTGTAGCCTAGCCCAGAGTTTAAAGAAAATTAGGATTAGCTAAATAGTTAATTAAGAGGATTCTTTTAACAAATATTCTTTATGAACCCCATTAACAAGTTATGAAGTATTTGTTCAGTTGGTTGATGACCAAATTTTATCCTTCAGTTACTATAAAATCAAATAGTTTAGTTGTAGTTGTAAAATCCATCACTCTATTCCTATGTGCTTTGTTTTTTGGGTTGGTTGTACAGGATTGCAAGACTTTATTGGGTTGCTTTAATAATGTCATCTTAAACTTTGTTAAACGTTGTGCAAATCGAGCTGCACATTCTGTGGCCAGAAATTCTCTATTGCTAGCTGATTGTATGTTTTCAATTTTCAAAGGAGTCTGCCTTTTCATTTGATGCTTGTACTGATGAGTGATTGCTCATGAAATTGACTTGTTTAAAAAAAAAATATCAGTGCACATTAACACTTACAGTTAAACAGCACATTAAACATTCTCTAAAACCTGCTCTGGAAGCAGGGCATTTTCCCATACAATTTGATCAAGAGCATGTAACTTATTCTCGTTCCTCTTATGATGAATTGATGATTGAGCAAAGACTAATTTACATGAGCTTCTAATGAAAATCCAAGAACTTTAAAAACCAAATATATATTTTATGTAAGTTTGGTAATAAATGAAAATTTAATCCCATAAGTACTGATATTATATCTGTTATTGTCTGTGAATAAATTAAGATGTATTAAAATAAAAATTAACAAATAGTGCTTGAGTTCTCCTTGCATAAATTGGTTTTATACATTTTCTACTTTGGTATCTTCTTTAGTGATGGGTTTTGTTGATTTGACTGTAGATGTTTATCAAGTATCAAGTATAAAAGAGATGAGTCGGATTTTTTTTATTTTTACTTGGATAATCATAATAGATGTTTTTTATATTTGGTTGTATTTTATAATTGCGCACATATTAAAATTACATGTAATAATGTTTACAGCTAGAAGTTTATAACCTAAATATGAAAAACATTCCTGTTTTTTTCCTTTAAAGAGTTTGGAATATTACCTTGCACAAATATGAGATCGAATATTTTGTGTTACAGGTTGGCACAAACACATGTATAAAATTCACTAAACCAGACAGTAGAATGGTAACTTTATGTTCTAACAATTTAGTAGTTAGGACCTATGACAATCATGAACACAAATACAAACAAGAGTGGGAAATTTTAGAAAATGCTGACAGGAGGCAATGGGATGTAAGCCACTGTAGTCATTATTGCAGATTTTCTTGCAACAATCTAAATCACACTTTGGTGAGATGCATGGCCCCACTACCGAAATGCAAGCAACTTTTGCTCCATCCATTACTGCAAAAATAATTTCGTACAGAATTTACATATAATTTGCATTGTAAAAAGATTATGATAGCAAGTAGCTCTTATTTCATATTAAATGCATACATACAATGAAGTTAATAACAAACATGCAAGTTTACGAGGTCGATAGTTGAAGATTGTTACTCGAGAATTCGATTTTCAGAAAGACTGGAGTGAGTATATAACATTGTTCAGTATAAGTTGATGTCAAATACATTCTCCGCTTTCATTTCAATTTTCAAGTATATGGTGACAGTACAATTACTTTATCTGAGATATTTCTCCGTTTTCACTTGTATAATTCCATGGGAGACTGAATATATATGTGGCTGATTGTGTGATGATACAGTTACTTTAAGTTGTATAGCATGTAATGAAGAAAACTATATAGATTACCTGTTGTTGTTATTGTTGCTGCGGATGTTGATAGAGAGTACTGGAGGGTGATTAGTAGGATACATACCAATGTTATAGAGAATACTCTCCTCATCTTATAAATATTTCAAGAATTTTATGAAATTGTTTTATGCATGTTCCCTATTGCAAATGAGCATTTATATACACAATTGTTCACACCACTAATTAATGATTATATTTTTTTTACTTTTATTGCTTAGGTCATTAATGTAAATATTTTACCATATATTTTGACATTATTCCAAATTTTGCACACGGAGTATGACAACTTATATGTGCATTTAATAATTATAATTTTTCTTTTATCCTTTAGGTCATTAATGTAAATTTATACCATATATGTTGACATTATTTCTGTTGCTTGTATAATTAACGGAGAAAGTTAGATACACTGTCATAAGCATGTAATATTTAATATATCTTTCCAAATTAATATTTAATTAAAATAAAGAATGCTTCATTATTCATGCAGTATGTGATTGCAGTTGTTTATTTCTTGCATCATGAATTTTAGGGCACTTTTATAAAAAAAATTAGATAGTTTTATGGTAGTAGAGTCCGGGGGTATATTTGCATCTATCTTATAAAGGTCCATCTGAAATAACTTTGGGTTGTAACACTTAAGTGGATACACAAGTATATTATGATATCTGCAGTATTCTCATGTTTCTAATGACTCAAGCTATGCATCAATGTAATCAGGTAATATAATTTTTTTGTGTCTTGTTTGTTTGGAGCTAGTTCTCATTCCTTGTGATTTTGTTTTAACATGCAGATACTCCTGCATGAATAAGAATATCACATTGTTGTTATTCTTTTCCAGCAAAGTACCAGCTATAAAGTTTTTGTTCATCTTACTTTTGTCATATTCAACATGAGATATGAAATGGTCCGGGGGTGGGGGGAGGTGGGGTGGGGTTGACAACCCAATTTCCTGAAGAGGAGAGACGGTGTTTTAAGCATTTTCTAAGAATCTAAGTGGTTTTCTGCTCTCTGGTTTAGATAGCACCACTATACAGTGAATAGTATGTTGCGACATGAAAATGTTAAGGCCTTTGAAGCTCCATTATAATTTTGCTTGTTTTGTATTGCCCCCCACAGATATTGTGAAAGCGCCCACCACTTGTCACTATATATAGGAATGATGATTGAATGTGACTTTCTAGGAAAACACTTGGTTGGTTTCATGACATTCTTAATATTGTTGCCTTGCTTATGCCTGACCAGAAAATTTCGCGGACAATAGGATTAGTACCTGATGCAAACTCTGTCTAATTCTTATCAAATAGAAGAAATTAACTTGATGATGTTTGCCTTATCTTGTAATAAATTAACTTATATGAAATATAGTTGTCGTATGTTGTTAGTAAATTCTAAATATTGACTAGAATTTGGCAGGACATGTTGTAGGTACATTTGTCAATTTTGTGGATAATGGATATGTGTGTATATATTGGTTTTAATTTGAAGAGAATATGTTTATTTGAATCTGAAGCAGGCATGCTTTATCAGGTGTATCTCACAGAATTTAAATGTTATATTTGACATGCTGAAGGTGATAATACTAGCCTGTTTTCTTTTTATTTTTCACTGTTTGAAGAGATTGTATTTATCTGTATTCTGAAGCATTTGGCTTTATGCTTGTCACTACTCACTCTGAATTATAAAAATAACCCAATATATTGTTGCTAGTCTGTAAAATGTTTTTCTCTTGTAGCTGCCCTAGTTGTAATGAGTGGTCTAGTTAAGTAGTTTTAGCCTAATTTGATTAAATTGTATATGAAGCCGGTATATCGTAAATGTATATTGTTTGGCAGCATCTGCACCTCTGCTTGATATGAGCTAAAAATTTGACTTTGAACAAGATCTGCAGAATGTCTTCAATAATACAAGATAAACTGATCACCATTCTTGTGGGATTGCATCAAGAATAGATTTATCCAGTGTGGTGAAGTTAGTAGCTGGGTGGAGGGAAGCATAGTAACTAGACCTTTTAAGGTAAATACTACTGGTGAGCTCTGAATCAGTGCTATATGCTGTAAATCAAATTTCTAGTAAGTTATTATTATTCTTTATTAGTGCTGTTTGTTATTTTTTTTTTCTAAATTTGACCATCATATATGTGAATGCTCAGAGAAATTGATATTTGATTCTATCATATGAACTACCTATTAATTGGCAGATTACAACACATAGATAGTTGTACAACTCCTTAAATCAGGATACAGAACTAAATTCCTATGTGCTAAAGTCCTAAGAACTAAAATCCTAAGAATCAAGAATATACACAAGTCAAATATATTGACATTTCTCTCCTCTAGTTCACACCTAATATGTACACCATAAATCTACACTCCCCCTCAAGCTGGGTTATGTATATCAAACATTCCAAGCTTGCATATTAACTCATTGAAAACAGTCCTCGGAAGAGTTTTGGTAAGAACATCAGCTGTTTGAAGTCTTGATGGAGTATAGATAGTTTGGATAGTTGCATTTTCGATCTTCACCGTGATGAAGTGTTTGTCTATCTCGATGTGTTTTGTTCTATCGTGATGAACGGGATTTTTGGCAATATTTATGGCAGCTTGATTGTGACAGAGCATTTCTATGGGCTTGATTGCACAAAGTCTTAGTTCACCGAGCAATCTTTTCAGCCAATTTTTTTCACAAATGCCTAGAGCAAGAGCTCTAAGTTCTGCTTCAGCTGAACTTCTGGAGACTACTGCTTGTTTTTTACTTCTCCGTGTTACTAGATTACCCCAGACATAGGAACAATATCCTGAAGTACTTCTTCTATCTGTTACATCTCCTGCCCAGTTTGCATCCGTGTAGACTCTGATCCCTCGATTATCATTTTTCTTGAATAAAAGACCTTTCCCCGGATTCAATTTGAGGTATCTTAAAATTCTTGTAACAGCTTCCATGTGTTCGTCAGTAGGATTGTTCATGACGCTTACTGCGAAACCAATATCTGGTTTGGTATGGTCTGGTATGAGATAGGTAAATGAGGTGTCCTACTAACCTTTGATATCTCCCTTTGTCAACCGGTTTTCTTCCAGATCCTGAACTGAGCTTTTTGTTGGAGTCCATTGGAGTTGACGCTGGTTTGCATCCTAGCATTTCTGTTTCCTTTATTAAGTCCAGAACATACTTGTGTTGTGAAACAAAGATGCCATATTTTGATCGTGCAATTTCCATGCCTAGAAAATATTTAAGATTTTCGAGATCTTTTATCTCAAATGCCTTGGACAATTTTTTTTTCAAACTTTCCAATTCTTCTTTGTAATCACCCGTCAATATTATGTCATCCACATAAACGATCAGGATAGTTCTTTTGTCAGATGAGAATTTTACAAAGTGTGGTCTGTTTGACATTGAGTATATCCATTCTGAATAATCGACTTTGTAAATTTTCCAAACCATGTTCGTGGTGACTGTTTAAGACCATACAAAAATTTATTAAGTTTGCAAACTTTACTTCGATTTGAAGAGTTTTGAAAACCTGGTGGAATGTCCATATAAATATCCTCTTCAAGATCACCATTCAGAAAAGTATTTTACACATCAAGTTGATATAAGGGCCAATCTTTGTTTGGAGCAATAGATAATAACACTCTTATAGTGTTAAGTTTAGCAACTGGTGCGAAAGTTTCTTGATAATCAATTCCATAGGACTGAGTGAAACCTTTAGCAACAAGGCGAGCTTTATACCTCTCAATGCTTCCATGTACTTTATGTTTAACACTAAAGACCCATTTACAACCTATAGACTTTTTTCTAGCTGGAAAATCTGTGATGTTCCATGTACCATTTTTCAGCAAAGCGGCAATTTCATCTTCCACTGCTTTTTTCCATTGAGGATCTGTCAAAATGCCTCTTGGATTGTTTTAGGAATCTGTACATTATCAATACTCGAGACAAATGCCTGATATGATGGTGACAACTTCTTATATGACGGAAAATTTACAATAGGATGTTCAGTACATGCACAAACTCCCTTTCTCAATGCAATAGACAGATCTAAATCATTATGAGGAATATCACTATCGTTAGAATTAATCAAACCTGAATGAGTTTCTGGAGAGTGAAGATGAGCATCCGGTTCTGATTCACGGTGGTCCTCCAAATGTGTTTTGTGCTCTATAACTTTACCAGATTTATTTCTTCTTCTATAGACAAGAGTTTCTTTATTTTCCGGTTCTCGATTAAGAGTACGAGTCAAAGATAAAGAAGGGATTGGAGGATTTTCAGTTATTTGCAAAGAAACTTGATTATCAGTGACTTGAGAGTTGGAATTGGTTTTTATACATGAAATATTGTCCCAAATATGAGATTCACTTACATTCTCCCCCTGAATCTCAGAATTGTAATAAGCAAGTTTTTCAAAAAAAGTGACATCCATAGATTTATATATTTTTCGAGTGAATGGAGAATAACATATATAACCCTTTTGATGAGAAGAATAACCTAAAAATATACATTTGACAGATTTAGGGTCTAGCTTACTTCGATTTTGAGAATGGTCGTGCTCGAAAGCCGTGCAACCAAAGATCTTCGGATCAAGAAGATTAATGAACCTCGTGTCTGGGAATGATTTCGAAACTTTATGACAATAAGTTTGAAAATTGAGTACCCTGGAAGGTAGTCCATTGATAAGATAAGTAGTTGTAAGGACAACCTCCCCCCAAAAATATTTCGGAACTTTGTTTGAAAATATAAGTGAACGAGCAACCTCTAAAAGATGCCTATTTTTTCGTTCAACAATCCCATTTTGTTGAGGAGTATCAACACACGAGCTCAAGTGAATGATACCTTCTTGAGTGAGGTATGAAGAAAGATTAAAATTGAAATAATCTTTGGCATTATCCGTCTCGAGGATCTGAATTTTTGTATGAAATTGAGTTTGAATCATTGAGTGAAATTTTTTAAATATTTCACTTACTTCAGATTTACTTTTCATAAGAAACACCCAAGTTAGTTTTGTATGATCATCACTAAAAGATACAAACCATTTTTGTCCGGTTATAGTGTTTATACGCGAGGGCCCCCACTAGGGGTGTAATCGAGCCGAGCCGAGCCGAGCCGAATACTGTTAGGCTCGGCTTGATTAAAATAGTTCGGGCTCGAGCTCGCCCGAGCTTGGCGGGCGAGCTCGAGCTCGCCCGAGCCTTTATTTTCAAGTTCGAAGCTCGGCTCGTAAAAAGTTCGGTAGGCTCGAGTTCGGCTCGAAAGCTCGAATAATTCACTAAATATTAACAAAAATTCGAAATGTGATCGGTTCGACTCGAGTTCGACTCGATAATTAATAAATAATATATAAAAATATTAAATATTTACGTAAAAATATATTGATAATTAAAAATAATAGAGGCTCGATAAGGCTCGCGAACCACGAGCCGAATAATTTGAAGCTCGAGCTCGGCTCGGTTAAAAATTCGAAAAGCTCGAGCTCGAGCTCGGCTCGATTATTTTCAATCCGAATTTGAATTTTTTACGAGCCGAACTCGAGTAGCTCACGAACAGTTTGGCTCGTTTACACCTCTAGTCCCCACACATCACTATGAATAAATGTAAATGGTCTGGAGGATTTATATGGTGATCTTGAATAGTGATTTCGAGTATGTTTCACAAACTAACAAACTTCACAAGAAAAAGTGTTTGGATTTTTATTGATGAACAAAGAAGGAAACATCTTTGACAAATACAAAAAAATTGGATGACCAAGACGATAGTGCCATAGCATAATATCAGTATCTTTATCAGAAACTGGCTGATTATTTAAAGAAAACAAACTGAATTTCTGAGACTTGACTGCAGTTGAGATATCATCTTGTAGGATATAGAGTCCAGAACACATTTTAGCACTGCCAATCATCTCTCCCGAATCCAAATCCTGAAACACACAAAGATTTGGATAAAACTTAGTCTCACAATTTAGATCACGAGTAAATTTACTGATAGATAGTAAATTACAATTTAATTTAGGCACATAAAGAACATAATCGAGAGTTAGGTTCTTATTTAGTTTCACGGAACCTGAACCCTCAACCTTTGAGGATGTGCCGTCTGCTATTTTCACTGAATGATGCTCGGGACCAGTTTCATATTGAAATTCAGAAAAAATATTTGCATTTCCTGTCATATGATCCGAGGCTCCCGGATCAAGAATCCAGGTGTTAGCCTTTTTATTGACAAATAAAGCTACTGGATGATTACCGTTCATAGCAGTATTCGCAGGTGAGGTTATGTGTGACTGACTTAGGATTTTCTGAAGTGCCTCTAGTTGTGCTTTATTGAATGGTGATGAGTCTGATCCATAATTTTTCCTTCAGCGGTGATATTGAAGTGGCAGCAACGTGGCCATGTCTCTCCTTGTCTTTCCACGACTTTGACTTCCGATCAACAGGCTTTCCATGGAGTCTCCAGCATGTTTCTTTGAAATGTCCAGGCTTACGACAATGATCATACCATGGGCGTCCCTTTTGTTGTCGATGCTCTTGATTTGCACCTTGAAATTGACCTCGGGCAGCTAGGGCAGAGGACTCTTGATGAGAATGAAAAATTGAGGGGCCCATCATGACTTTCTTTCGACTTTCTTCTTGTCGAACCTCTGAGAATGCTTCTTTGACTTTAGGAAGAGGCTTGGTACTCATGATTCTACTCCTAATTGGATCGAGATCCTTACCGAGGCCATGAAGAAACTTGAAAGTTCTCTTTTTCTCCATAATACTTCGGTATAAAGTGGTATCTTCTGCACACTTCCAAGAATAGGTTTCGAACAAATCTAATTGTTGCCAGTACGGAGTAAGAGTGTTGAAATATTGTGTGACTGATGTATCTTCTTGACGGAGATCGTAAAGAGCAGCTTCAATTTCAAATAGTTCTGCTGTGTTATCAAAACTTGAATATGAATCCTTAACAGCATCCCAAAGTTCCTTGGTTGTTGAATAAAGAAGAAAATTTTCTCCAATATCATTGTTCATCGAACTAATCAGCCATGATTTTTTCATGTGATTATCCGCTTTCCATGTTTTATAATTTGAATCAGTTGATTTTGGAGTGTCAATTTCCCCTGTAAGATATTCTTCTTTTCCTTTTCCACCAATGAACATCATCACAAATTGAGACCATTGGATTTAGTTATGGGCATTGAATTTGTGGTTGTTAACAACAGAAACAGCCTCAACACGGTGAGAGGATATACCCGCAGATATAAGTGGATTAGAGAGGGTGGAATTATGAGAAGATGCATCTGAAGTTAGGCTTTGTTTTTCGGCAGCCATGATGAAGGATGCGTGAGAAGAACAGGGAGAAAAAAAGAAGAGAAAAGGGTTCTGAATCAGAGAGGCTCTGATGCCATGTGAATGTTCAGAGAAATTGATATTTGATTCTATCATATGAACTACCTGTTAATAGGCAGATTACAACACACATAGTTGTACAACTCCTTAAAAGAGGAATACAGAACTCAAGTCCTAAGTGCTAAAGTCCTAAGAATCAAGAATATACACAAGTCAAATATATTGATATTTCTCTCCTCTAGTTCACACCTAATATGTACACCATAAATCTACAGTATATGACGGGAAGAAACTTGAAGTTAAAAAGTCCACTACTGTGAGCTATTATGTAGCCTCTAAATGTGACAGCAGAGAAGATAAAACTGCTAGTGATGATGTTAAGATTCTGGAAACTTCAAACTCTAATTTAGACTCCAATATTAATGTAAGTTACCTCATCTCCCTTATTTAAAACATAAAGAAATGACTTAGTCGTTGAAAAGGTTATTATAAGAGTTTGGAAATAATTGACAAGTTGAAAATATTTCCAGATCTTAAGGATCGAGCCTGAATGAAAAGATTAAAACTGCTTTTTAGTGTTAATATATCAAATGACACTTCCGTTTTATCCTGGTCTATTTCAGACAACTTCATGACCTCTTGATACAGATGCATGTTCCCCATGATGCAGATAAGGTATTCATATTTCTTTGGCTAACTGTCCATTTAGTCAATAGATGTTTAAGACTTTAAAAAAAATGTATTGATCTAAGGTAAGGGTTGAGGAGACTGAACGTGCGTGCACCTTACACTAATATGTCAGTTGATACTATCGGATAAGAATTATTTGTCCAGCCTTGGAGTAAAGACCAACAGGCATTTGATTGTTTAAAATAGAGTTAAAGTCTTTAATTACCTATAGGCTGTGACATTTTTATTGCATTTTTATTTCTAATTGTAGGTTTGATATTCTTGCTGAAACAAGTTGAACTGATATGCAGTTTCAAGTTTTATTTGAAATTATTAGTATCATCAGAAAAAATTGATAAGAAGAGTTTCCCGTTCCTGTTATTCGACTAGTAAACCTGACCTTGCTAGAAAAACAGCTATACTGCGGTATCCCCGATCTATAAACCCTTAACCACTTAGCGATACATCTCGCTCAAAGGATGACTAATTAACCTGAAATAGTTAACTAAGTGTTATGCATGCTAATTTTTAGGATTAACCAAAATACCCATCAACCTCTAATTCAAAACCGGTACCTCTGAAAACGTATCTTTTTATTATTGGACCGCATGTTTTACATCATTTTTTTTGGTCCAAATATAAAAAAGATACATTTTCATTAATTCAGAATCAGATGAACTGATGAATATAAACATCATTAAACCTAATTTTTATGTTTTCAAAATTAATGATCAGTTCAATGTTGAAACACAGCCACAAGGAATGAACACTCCCATTATCCCTTATGTTCACAGTATAGTTCTTTATGAGTTTAGTAACTGTCTTACAACGAAGTTATATATAATAAAGTAATACTGAGTCGAACTATATAACAAGATATAGAATCCAATAGTTCTTAGCTGTAATCAAGAAGGCCAATTTCTATACCAACCAGCCCATGCAGAGACTAAACCACTAATCCCAAGCGTAATTGCATGGTTGCAGAATGGATTTGGTTCGATATCCGCAATTGCAATGATCAGGTCTGCCACGTTGGCTGCTACCCCCATCAGTCTCATCGTTCTATCCACTCTCAATCTTCTCACTTCTTCGTCGCTGTCTGATGGTTTCTCCATCACAACCTTTCTTTGTTTTCTAACACCTTCTCGTATGAGAATAAGGTCAGATATAATGAAAAAGATATAGCCAAAAGACTCACCAAATGCAGAAATGAAGCTCATTCTTCGTGCTAATTTTGGATCCAACACTTCGATTCTTGACAGCCAAAGAAAATGGTCGAAAAAGAAGTAGACCATCTCTCCAGCATTGGCCAGCACAGCTAGTAACTGGAATGTCTTGCTTGAGCCTGGAGCCCGTCGTATTGCATTGAACCCCGTGAGAAATCGACCAGTACGAAAGGCTTTCCGGCTCAAGCCAGATGCAACTTCCCATTTTTTAGCCCTCAAGGCAACATTTGGGTTTGAGATTTCAACTTGATAGTTAACAAGCTTGGAAACATATTGAAATGTTTTTACAAGCTTGTCAATACCATCTCTCTTTGCTAAGAATACTACAAGCTTATCAACTGTGTCATTCATAATTCACTAGTCTAAGAGATGTGTAATGAATTGGTTAACTGTGGAATTGTGTTAAATTGTAGTGTATATGGTAATGTTAACATGAAGCATAGCCACAGATTGGTGTGCAATGGGATAAAATTATATGAAACATACACTAATATATGGTTGGATATGAAATGCAGGGACTAAAGGACTAGTGACAAAATATTTTTGGAATTATTGTAGCTTGTTTCGTTATCTCTTTGAGCTTTTATTTCCGAGGACGCTCTAGTAGGTACACGTTAACATATGAATTATTGAATTAAATCTATGCCAATAGTTTTAGGTTTAGAGTTAATCAAATATACTAGGAGCTGGTCTGTCGTATATACAGTAATTTGTTATTCACTTTGATTGTTCACGAACTTATTTATCGAATTTGTTCATGAAAACGATTCACCGAGTATATTGATTATCGAGCATGTTTTATATTGACAACAGGACTAGAATTCGATTATCCTTTTTCAGGCGGCGCCTTTCACATACGGGATATGAACGCCTCGGTCTCTCACCTGAATAGGAGTCGTAATTGACCGGAAATAATTTATGCGGAGCCATCCATTTCTCAGATTGTTTAACACTAGCTACATCCTTTGTGTTCGGGATTGTTCTTTTGCCCGTGCTTTGATCTTCATTGCCCATTATTCTTTGTTAGTGAAGATTTAAGGTCGATATGTAATTCTAATTTATCATTGGTTTATGTGGTTATGTTACAACTCTTTATAGCACCATTTGATAGCGACACTATAATAATGTAAAAGTTACGTCAAATGAGTAGTTTGATCTTAAATTTGGTGTTAAATATATATTTGATGTAATTTTTTCACCAATTTAACGTAATTCATAATTTTTATTATACATTAATTTTGTTGATAAAAATAAATTTATTACCCGCATATCTCATTTATGTCCTAGTATATCCAAATAAAGTGTTTTTTGTTGAATGGTGTAATTTTGACACTAGTTTATACTATTTGATATTATACTATATTAATCGGAATAGGGTATAATTTGTAGTTTGATTAACCCCTCATTTTGGTTATCCCTTTTAATCACGACTATCGGATCTTCTTCATCAAATAATCAGAGTCGTTAAATCCAAATACTAAAAAAATACACTCCACAAGCTATTGCGATAGCCCGTAGGGTTTACCCAGTTCGCACCCGAAGGGTAGCGGCTGCGGGGTACCTACGATAAAAAAAAGAAGAAGATACATAAATGTGTTTAGGTTCGAATCTCACCAACAACAAACAATTATATTATTATTTATGAAAAAAATCTTCAATCATATACTATTTGAATTAAACTTGAAATAATACATAATGAAATTTACAATTATATAATTATTATTTAATATTTAATTATTTATATAATTTTTTATTAAATTTTTATATATATATATAATATTAATCATACATGTGTATCGCAAGTGCCGTAAGTTAGTATAATATAAAAACTAAATCATTTTAGTACGATGGATTTAGAAATGGTCTTAATGGGCTTTTGGGTCTCTGTTTTATGTGGGTCTGGCCCAACAATGAACTTCCCCCCTTATATCACAATAAAAAAACTTCAAACTTATTTATAGATGTTAATATCGAATCTATACTATACTATAATAACCGGAATGAGGTATAATTTATAATTTAGTTGACCCCTCATTTTGGTTATCTCTTTCGATCACGACCGTCGGATCGTGTTCATCAAATAATCAGAGTCGCTAGAGTCAAATATTAAAAAAATACACTTCACAAATTCTCGGGTTCAAATCCCGTCAATAACAAACATTTATATTATTATTTATAAAGATTATATAAGTTCACGTTCGAATTCCGTTAAGAAGAAATATTTATATTATTATTAATAAAGATAAATATATGTTTTTAGGTTCGAATCTCACCAACAACAAACAATTATATTATTATTTATGAAAAAATCTCCAATCATATACTATTTGAACTAAATTTGAAATAATACATAATGAAATTTATAATTATATAATTATTATTTATATAATTGTTTATTAAAATTATATATATATATATAATATTAACCAAGATTCGTGTATCGGGTCGTAAGCTAGTATAATATAAAAACTAAATCATTTTAGTATGATGGATAGAAATGGTCTTAATCGGCTTTTGGGTCTCTGTTTTATGTGGGTCTAGCCCAACAACGAATTTCCCCCTTATAGCACAATAAAAAAACTTCAAACTTATTTATAGACGTTAATTTCGAATTTGTTGGCAAACTTTCAGACACTCACTTTTAATCACTTGAAAAGCTATGAGTATATTAACTTTATTGGAAAAGAAAACGAGAGGGAAAGGAGTTTACGGTGCATTTAATACTTGTCTAATTTTTTTTTCTTATCTCCCAAATTAGATACAGTAAAACCTTGATAAATTAATACTGGGATCATGAAAAAATATTAATTTATCAATAAATTAATAATTAATAATTTATCGATATATTAATAATTTATTAATTTATCGAGATATATTATTTAAAATTTTATAACATATACAATTCTCAGAATAATAATTTATTTTCATCTATTGAATACTTAAAATAACATTAAAAAATATTTATGAAATTAACTAAATTGAAAGAATTCACTTATTTAATTAGATTACGTAATGTCCTAAAATTCTCAAAATGAATCAAGTCAGGACGCTATCTTTTCTAGACCAGGCTTGGTCCTATTTACCACAACAATAAAAGGGAACTTATTTAACTCAGTACACAATTGGAGTCAGTCTCACGAAAAAATGTCCTTAAAAGTAATAATAACATTATGTAATTTCATCTTGTAATATGAACATAGTATACCATATCTCCTTAATGTATTAAGAAATATTCAAGATAAGTATAAGGCCGACATCAATTTTAAAAAGAAACAGGTTACAATTGAGACTTATTATAAAAATGCAACCTAAAAATCTATAATTTTGATATAATATGTAATTATTAATTTATATATTATATGAGACTTATATGTATTAATAAAAAAAATTATCTTATAAATTTTGCGAATTATTAATTTAGTATAAAGGGTTCGGCTCGGGATTACAAGAAATTATTAATTTAACGAATATTAGTTTATCAAGGTTTAACTATAGTTAAATTTTAATCCGGTTATTGTACAGTATTTGATTTCAAACATGTTTTTTTTTCTTTTATTTTCCTTCTTTAATTTGACAAGAATAAGTAATAAGAAAATACTATTTTTAAACGAGAGTAAGTTCGTTCAAATATCTATTTAATTTTTCTAATCGTACTTATGTCACATACTACCGAATCCCAGATAGAACCTGAACCCTGAATCCTTTGGCTCTAATGTTCAGAGTTATACAAAAATCATTTAATAGTCCGAATAGTAACGGCTCTAGTCATTAGATAATTCTGGCCCGTTTCGTTAGCCCACTATTATAAATCAAGTCAATAGTCTTTATATTCCGTCCTTTATGTTGACCAGGATATAACCTCTCTTATAAATAAACTCTAACTTCCTTGTAATAACATACCTGTGCAATTGTTTTTAACACTCGAATAATTTTTAATAATTATTTATCTTAAAATTATTAATATATTAACACAGATTTTCAATAGTTAAAAGAAAATTGAAGAACATAATAAATTATAATAATATATGTTTTATAATAATTTGAGACTTAACTAAAAATAAATAATATAATATATAATATGTTGTTCAAGGGACTCGAACCTTGAATCGGTAGAAATTGTTAAAAATAAAGAATATAAAAGTTTAAATATAATACGTTGTTGACGGGATTCGAACCCTGAACCTATGAGAGTATTTTAAATATTAATATAATATTATTTTATTATTAAATCCAACGATTCACGTCTAAATGTCTTTAGATCTGACGGTTGTTATTTATCGTACCAAATAACTTTACTGAACAACCGATCAACTACCAAATAGAGGGTGTTCTGCTTATAATAGTATAATATAGATTGTATGTATTAGGGTAGTCAAAAAAATTTGAAAAATCTGATATTAGTCTGAAAAATCCGTATTCGTATATAAAATAAAGCGGATATTATCCATATCCGAAACAAAGCGAGTATTATCCGTATTCGAATCCCACGATTGCGGATACAAATACGGATATAGACATAATCGCATCAGATAAATCTAAATCCGAATAAATATATATTATATTTAAATATTTAAATAATTTAAAATTTATTATATTATATTTATAGTGTGTGTATATGTGTGTGTATATATATATATTAAATATTATGTTTATATAAATTTTATATAATTGTGAAATTGTATAGACATTTATAAATAATCATTTGATTTCAAAATTTTAAAGATAACAATTATATTGAAAAGATAAATAGAATTATTTTTTTGAAAAACTAAACTATGATTAAATTACTTTAACTCTTATTTTAATTTATACTATATTTTTTTCATTTTTTTCTAATTTTTAATATAAAATAAAAAATATGATTGAAAATCAGATTCGGATCCGGATAGTATCCGTCGGATCCGGATTCAGATATTAATTTTTAAATATTTTCGGATTGGGATACTGATAATGATAATAATTTTCGGATTCGGATACAAGTAAATCTATATCCGAATTATTCGTTTGATAGCCTTGGTATGTATAACTAAAATACCACGGGCTCGTTTGGTTCAAATAGTGATATGAGGTTGGAATCATGAATAGTTATAAGATGGTATGGGCTAAGATATCCTTTTTAATATAACGTGTTTGGTTAAATGCTGGAATGAACATATTAGATTTAGAATATATTTGCTTTTTTAAATTTAATTACTTTAAAATATTAATTTAATTATTAATTTAATATAATATTGGTTCATTGATTTACATTTGTCTAAATCTTACATGAAATCGCTTAATTATTAATGAAAATAGTGAAAACAATGTTCAATCCCTATACCCCCTCCCTAATACCTTCGGGGGTTTGGGGAATGACTTTGAAATCATTTTTTTGAACCAAATACTAGGTATAGTGTTGGAATGGATGAAATCTATACCTGATTTCAGAATTATTCGAACCAAACGAACCCTAAAAGAACTTAAGGAATACTCTATCCGTCCCAATATGTTATTAATGTTTAAAAGGGAATGACCGGCACACGTGTTAAGGCTCTTATCTAGTATAGTTACATAAATTATTAATTTTTAAAAAAATTCTTAATAAATATTAAATGTTTATATTTTTATTTAAAAAACAAAAAATTTAAAAATAAGTTACAGAACTATATTAGATAAAAGTGTTAAAATGTGTGTTCTATTTCAAATGTTAACAATCTATTCGGACGGAGGGAATCTCATTGATAAGAAGAGAAGTAATTGATGTATGTATTCAGTCACCAAAAAAGTGATCATGCCTTTCTTTATATAGGCAAGTACACACGTGTGTAATAAATATGTGTAGCTTTTTATGCATGCAAAGTCTTTCACCGTGTATGAGTATAACAAATGCAGTATGTCTATCTTGCAGTCAATACTAATTATTATTGTTGCCATGTTTGACAGTCACAAATTCTAGAAGATATAATATAACACCCCCTTGATTGTCAAATGTGATTTATTGCAAAGATTGACTGACTCATTAAAATCTTGCAAGTAAAAATCCAATGGGTTAAAAACCTTGACAAAAGAAAAAAAGTACAGCCTCCCATGAGTAAAACGTCTCACAATTTGAAATCTTGTTGTAGAAATGATTTTAGTCTTCGCATTCCAATATTATTTCGCAACTTTTAAAAAGTTGAGGTAGGTAATGACTTCGTAAGCAAATCGGCCAGATTATCACATGAGCGCACTTGTTGTACATCAATGTCACCATTCTCCTCTAGTTCGTGCGTGTAGAAGAATTTTGACAATATGTGCTTGGTTCGTTCCCCTTTGATATATCCTTACTTTAACTGTATGATACAAGTTGTATTATCTTCAAACAAGATTGTAGGACTTCCTGAAATGCTTGATAATCCACATGATTCTCGAATATATTGGATAATTGACCTTAGCCAAATACATTCCCTGCTTACTTCATGAATTTCCAGTAACTCTGCATGGTTTAATGAAGTTACCGCTATAGTCTGTTTTGTAGACTTCCAAGAGATAGCGGTACCACAATAGGTAAATTGATAACATGTTTGTGATCGTCCAAAATGAGGATCTGACATGTATCCAGGCTCCAGTATTTGCATATCCAATCAGCTGTGATTTTGAACTACGTGGAAAGAATAACCCTATATCAATTATCTCGCGAAGATATCTGAATATGTTTGATCCCATCCCAATATTTTTTAGTTGGATCAGAACTGAATCTTGGCAACAGGTTCACAACAAAAGCAATATCATGTCTTGTGTTATTTGCAAAATACATCAGAGCTCCAATGACACTAAGATATAGAATTTCAGGCCCAAGTGCATCTTCATCTTCTTTTCTAGGTCAAAATGGATCTTTTTAAACTTCGTGTGATCGGAAAACCATTGGTGTCATTAATGGATGAGCTTTATCCATGTAGAACCAATCAAAAATCTTTTCCATATAAGTTGAATGTTGAACAAATATTCCCCAAGATAAGTGTTCCACATGTATACCTAAATAAAATCTTGTCTTTCAAAGATCTTTCATTTCAAACTCAGTTTTCAAATAAGCAATATTGCTAGTAATATCATTTGAAGTACCTACAATATTCAAATCATCCACATATACAGCAATAATAACAAAATCAGTTGATGACTTTTTGATAAACACACATGGACATAATTGATTATTACATACCCATCATTTAATAAATATTCACTAAGCATATTGTACCACATACGAACAGACTGTTTTAAGCCATATAATGATCGTTGTAATTTAACCGAGTATAATGTCGAGGCTTAGTTTCCTATATATATAATCCTTCAGGGATTTTCATATAAATATCACTATCAAGTGATCCATAAAGGTAGGTTGTAACAACGTCCATGAGACGTGTTTCTGATCCTTCCATACAAGCCATACCCATTAAAAATGAAAAGTGACTCCATCCATCACAGAAGAGTAAGTTTTCTGGTAATCAAAACCCGGCCTTTGAGAGAATCCCTGAGCTACTAGTCAGCCCTTATATCTCACAATTTCATTTCTCTCATTTTATTTTCGTACAAACACCCATATATTTCTGACGGGGATCACACCAGCTGGTGTTTGGACTACATGTCCAAATACATTTCTCTTGCGCAAGGATTGTAATTCTTCCTGTATTGCAATTTTCTATTTGGCCAATCATCTCTTTGTCGACACTCTTCCACACTTTATGGTTTGGGATCGGAGTTCATAAATATATCACATGCCACGGAAAAAGCATATACATCATCAACTTCAATACTTCCATGATCCAATAATTTCCCGTTATGCACCATAACTCATTGAGATCTCATAATTTTCGGGTACCTTTGCTTTTTTGGAAGCATGTGCCACTTCAGGGGAAATATCCTCTTCGGGAAGCAACACCCCTTCTGGTGGTTTTATCACAGCCATTTCAGGGGCTTTAACCTCTTCTGGAGGTAATACTGCTTCTGAAGTATTTGATATCGACACTTCAGTAGCTTGAACCTCTCCAGGAGGTAATACCGCTTATGGGATATTTTCTGAAACACTTGCCACTTCAGGGGCATGTCCAATCAATTTTCATTTTCATGGTACAACATTTTTTTCACCAACAGGTCTACCACGCTTCTGGCATGGTTTTGAATTGCCAACTAATTTTCCAGGAATTGATTTATGAACAGGGATTTCAACCCTTATCGGAGCATTAATAGTAGGGATGTATAATTGTATAACATTTCTGGAATCATTAAAAACATCTGACATCTGATTAGCAATATTTTGCATATGAATGATTCTTATAACCTCGGATTCATATTATTTAGTACGTGGATCCGCATCACTTAATCCCGATACATTCCATGACAGTTCAAAATTTAACTTATGCGTAAAATTATCTCCCCCTAATAGAGGGAATATAGACTCATCAAAATGACAATCAACATATCGAGTAGTAAAGACATCACTAGTTAATAGTTCAAGATATCTTATAATAGACGGTGAATCAAAATCAACATATATACATGTTGTGGAATAAAAACTAGGGTTTGTTAGTATTTAATGCTTAGATTTGTGAGTTTCGAGCTTTAATGGTTGTGCTTGTGGTCGGAGACTGGCTTTCCTTGCAAGATGCCTACGTATCTTTATGTTGTAGAGAATCAAGCCAAAACATAGTTCTTGGTTGAGGGGTAGAGCCCTTTATAGAGGTAAGTCTAATATTAGACTTGTGGTGGGAGACTTGGTGGACAAGTATCCAACTTAGATGGTAATTAGGACTCTTGTAAGGCAAGGGACTCTAGATCCTTTCTTATAGGAGTTATTCCATGTTAGACGTCATGGCTCTGGTCTTTCACCCGTATTGGGCCTATCCCATAAATAGCTTGTGTTTATGGACCTTGACGACTTCGGCTCTTGGGCCTTGATGACTTCTACTCGTGGACCTTGACGACTTGGGTCGTCTTTAGTTCGTGACCAGCCTTGACTAACCTGGTTTGTATTGGGCTTTGGACAAGAATTTCAAGTGTAATTAATGCGACATTTATGTGTCTATAGGATGTATTTTCTATCCATAACATTTGCTCCCAACTTCTGGGAAAACTACTCGAGTTTTCGTGGAAGTTACAATGGTCTATTCGCGACTCGGGGTACTTTCGGCCATTCTTGGGTATCGGCCCTTCATGGTTATCATCATTTTATCGTAAAGTATGGAGCGACCTACATGTTTATAACGACTTATACATATTTAGTGTGAGTATACACACTTAGGGCCTTCACACATGCTAATTGAATAGTGTTTGACACTAAACAATCTTAATCGGGAGTAGAAAGCGAGTGTTTATCACCCTTTAACCTTCGTCAAGGTTAATTATAGGGTGAAAGCCGCTAACAGGCCCTTATCGGGGCTAATTGGCCCTAAACGGGGCTAATTTTTATGTACAAGTTGTTATTTAGGCTTAATATAGAATAATTTTAAGCTAAAGTACACTAATTGGCCTTAATCGAGGATAATCAACCATAATCGGGGATAATTGGTCTTAATCAGGGCTAATTAGTACGCACAAGTCAGTAATTATCCCTAATCTACGCTAATCATGTACATAAATAGGTTAAACGGCCTTGAACGAGGTTAATTATACCACATAAGTCACTAATTATCCTTAATTTAGGCCAATTATGTGTAATATACACCAATCGGCCCTAATCGGGGCTAATCCTCATTAATCGGCCCTAAACAGGGCTAAGTCTAAAATCCTTATTTTTTTAAAAAAAATCAAATTTTATCCAAAAATTTCCTATAAGGGTCACGGGAAATCCTCCAAAAGGCTCTAGACCAACCTCCGTGGAGGTTCTGGTTGGCCAGAGGCCTCCATGTGGAGGATTCGGCTCCATTATCTCTTGGTCGGCCGGAACTCCACCTTCGTGGAGGTCCTGGTCGGCCGGGTCGTGAGCATTCTCTATTCTTTTAACATAAGGGTTCACTCGGCCTCACCCTCCCTTTTAGAGGACTCGGCTCCCTTGACTCTTGGTCGGCCGGGTCGTGGAGTCCCTCGATTTTTTTAGAGCATTCCACTCGACCCAACCCTTTCGTATAGAGGACTCGGCTCTCTTGACTCTTTGTAGGCCAAAATCTCACCTCCGTGAGGGTTCTGGTCGGCCAAGCCTTTCCATGTGGAGGGCTAGGATTTGTTCATGTAGGATTTTATCTATCACGGAAACATGGTAAAACAATTTTACACATATAAAATCCATATAATATGCATACATATCGTAAATAAAATCGAGGGATCGATTTCCAACCTTTAAAAGCGATCCAATAACAACGAGCGGAGATCCTTAGCAGTTGTTCCTCAAGTGTGAAGCACTCCACCGGTATCCACCAAGAAAATGATGTAATAAAGGAGGAGGAGGTGGAGAGAATTAGGGTTTTATAAATCTTTGGATTGAGGCAAAAATAGGGTTTATAATAGTATATTTATAGGCAAAATTTTCAGCTGAAAATTTTCCCATAAAATATTATTATTATTAACCCTTTTGTTAAATATATTTGATAATGTCATGGCTAATGTGTTTTATGTTTAGCTTTCAGATTTTACTGAACAGGATAAATCAGTACTTAACTGTTGATCAGTACTTATACTGGAAGTCAGGACTTAAGGATATCAGTACGAATGTTATCAGGAGATAATCATCAGAAGATAGATATCAGAACTTAAGTGCTGAAGGATAATCAGATAAGGACAGTAGCTGATTAAAGGAAAGAAGATTGAGATAAACATAAGAAGAGATATGCATGAAGAAGGAATTCCGTGAAGAATGGAATACTTGGAAGAAAAGATATCTGATTGATATATTTTAGGAAGCAGAATTATATTCCATATCAATTAGCGATTATCTTGTAACTGTGTAGTATATAAACACATACATAGGGTTTACACTAAAAGTGTTATCATTATTAGAGAAGATTATTCATTGTAACCCTAGCAGCTCTCGTGATATTTGTTCATCACTGAGAGGTAACAGTTCCATACTGTAACAGAGTTTATTGTTTCAATAAAGTTTGTTTTCTGTTACTTAAGTTCTTAAAGTTCGATTTGAGTGTACTATACACTGTATTCACCCCCTCTACAGTGTGTGTGTGACCTAACAATTGGTATCAGAGCTACTCTGTTAACACACATACAGTTAAAGATCCAAACACAATCATGTCGGACACAGAAACTCCAACTAAGCCTACCACAACTGAGGAACCACCAAAGACACAAATTCAGAGTCGGTATGAGACCATCAGAGTCCCCATACTGAGACCATCTGAATATCCCATATGGAAGGTAAGGATGACCATGTTCCTGGAAGCAACAGATCCAGAATACCTTGATAGAATCAAGGAAGGCCCTCACAAACCAACCAAGCTCGCTGTTGCAGTTGCAGGTGAAGCAGCAAAGACCGTACCAAAGGAGAAGAGTGATTATACTGCTGAAGACATAGCATCAATTGCTAAGGATGCTAAGGTACGACACTTACTGCATAGTGCCATTGATAATGTAATGTCAAACAGGATAATCAACTGCAAGACTGCTAAGGAGATATGGGATGCTCTAGAAACAAGGTGTCAGGGAACTGACACAATTAAGAAGAACATGAAGACAATACTCACTCAAGAGTATGAACACTTTGACTCAAAGGCTAATGAGTCATTGAATAATTTATATGATAGATTTGTCAAACTTTTGAATGATTTGTCATTGGTTGATAAAGAGTATGATCTTGAAGATTCAAACCTTAAGTTCCTGTTAGCTCTTCCTGAATGCTGGGATTTGAAGGCAACGACAATAAGAGACAACTACAATCTTGATGAAACAACTCTTGACGAAATCTATGGAATGCTCAAGACTCATGAGCTGAAGATGGAACAAAGAAGCAAGAGGAAAGGAGGAAAGTCAAGGACAGTTGCTCTTAAGGCTGAAGAAGAATTCCCCAAAGCAGCTTCCTCAAAGAAAGACAAGGGTAAAGCTCTTTTCATAAAGTCTGATACTGAGTCATCAAGTTCTGAGAGTAATGATGACTCAGATTCTGAAAGCTTACCTGAGACTGATGCTGATGAGGAGATGATGAAGCTGTGTGCTCTTATGGTGAAAGGAATCACAAAGATTGCATACAGAAAGTTCAGGAAGGGAAAGAAGTTTTCCAGGAAAGGCATAAGTTCTGATAAGAAGAATTTCAGAAGATCTGAAGGCAGAGGAGGAAAATCTGACAGAGGAGATTACACCAATGTTAAATGCTATAACTGTGGTGAGAAAGGTCACATATCTCCTGACTGCAAGAAGGTAAAGGGTGACAAAGGCAAGGCTCTTGTCACAAAGCAGAAAAGCTGGACAGACACCTCAGACTCTGAAAGTGAGGAGAACTATGCATTGATGGCAAATGCTGATAAAGAAAGTGCTGAGAGCAGTTCTGAAGCTGCTGAAACAAAGGTACCTCAGACTACTTATGCTTTTCATACTGATGATATTAATGAGTTGAGAAGATATCTTAAAACCATGTTTGTTAGCTATAGAGATCAAACTTTAACATGTGAAAGATTAACTTCTGAAAATCTTGCATTTAAGAAAAGAAATGATTTCTTAGAAAAAGAGTTAGTCATGTTCCATCAAACTCAGAAGGATAGAGATGATGCTTTTTATGTTAGGAATGAAGTGCTAAAATTAAATGAATCTCTAAAAACTGAGTTAGAAAAGGAAAGAGAGATTATCAGGACTTGGACTAACTCTGGCAAAATAACTCAAAATTTGCTAAGTAGTGGAAACTGGAAAGAGGGCTTAGGTTATGGAGAAGATAAGAAAGATAAAGGAACTGAAGATTTAAGTCTGTTGATAAGCAAAAGCCAAAGTTAAAACCTGTTAAGTTTGTAACTATAAAGTCTGAAAATGAAAAATCAGAAGTTACAAAGGAATCAACTTCTGACAAACTAAAACAGGAAAAGACAGCTGAAGTGAACATAGGCTTAATGACGAAGAAGCAGCTTAAACATAAGCTGAAAGATGTTAAGAATGCAAACAAGGTAAAATCACCTAGGAAAAATAGGAATGGAAAGGAAGGTGTGAATAAAAGTAATGATTATAAACCTGTTCCTGATACTCCTAGGAAAATATGTCATAACTGTGGAAGTTCTAACCATCTGGCTTCTTTTTGCAGGAAGAATAAGAATATTAACTCCTTACCTTCAAAATCAGGAGTTAAGAGTCAGTCTGTTAGATACAAACCACAAAATCCTTGTTTTCATTGTGGTAGTTTATGGCATTCCATTTATACTTGTAAGGAATATCATAGTTTGTACTATAATTATTATCAAATAAAACCTTCTTTGAAGAAAGTTTCCATTGTTCCTTTTAGTGTAAATTCTGATTCAAAGTCTGATAGTATAAGTTCTGATAAGAAAAATGTTAACATAAACTCTGATGCTAAATCAGCTGCAAATGTTAACAAACTTAATAAGGCCAAAGGATCCAAGCAAGTCTGGGTCCTTAAAACTAATAATTAGTGGTCTTTGTGATTGCAGGGCAACAGGAAAAATATTCTAGTTCTGGACAGTGGATGTTCAGGACATATGACTGGAAATAAGGCCCTGCTATCAGACTTTGTGGAGAAAGCTGGCCCAAGTGTTTCTTATGGAGATGGCAACATTGGAAAAACATTGGGATATGGCAATATCAATCTTGGAAATGTCATAATTAAACAAGTAGCTCTGGTCTCAGGACTTAAACACAACCTACTGAGTATAAGTCAAATCTGTGACAGAGGTTATCATGTTGATTTCTTTGAAGAACACTGTGAAATTGTGAGTAAATCTAAAGGCAAAGTTGTTCTGAAAGGATACAGGCGTGGTAACATTTATGAAGCTAAGCTTTCAACAAGTACTGATGGTTCTGCAATCTGTCTGATGAGTAGAGCATCAAATGAAGAAAGCTGGAATTGGCATAAGAAACTCTCTCATTTAAATTTCAACAATATAAATGAACTGGTCAAGAAAGATGTTGTGAGAGGATTGCCAAACACAGTATTTGCTCCTGATGGTCTTTGTGATTCATGTCAGAAAGCCAAACAAAGAAAATCTTCATTCAAGAGCAAGACTGAATCATCAATTCTTGAGCCTTATCATCTAATACATGTTGATCTATTTGGTCCAGTAAATGTCATGTCAATTGCAAAGAAGAAGTATGCGTTGGTCATAGTGGATGAGTTCACCAGATACACATGGGTATATTTCTTGCATACAAAAAGTGAAACTGCATCAACCTTGATTGATCATATCAAACATCTGGATAAAATGGTCAAAGATTCTGTGAAAGTTTTAAGGAGTGATAATGGCACTGAGTTCAAGAATTTGATAATGGAAGAGTTCTGCAAAAGCCATGGAATAAAGCAGGAATTTTCTGCTCCTGGAACTCCACAGAAAAATGGAGTTGTTGAAAGGAAGAATAGAACTCTCATTGAAGCTGCACGTACAATGCTTGAAGAAGCAAAGCTTCCAACCTATCTCTGGGCTGAAGCTGTGCAGACTGCTTGTTTTACTCAAAATGCAACACTCATTAACAAGCATGGAAAAACACCATATGAGATGGTGAAGAAAAAGAAGCCAAATCTGAAATATTTTCATGTATTTGGATGCAAGTGTTTTATTCTCAAGACTCATCCTGAACAGCTATCAAAGTTTGATCTAAAAGCTGATGAATGAATCTTTGTTGGATATCCACTTTCCACAAAAGCCTTCAGAGTCTATAATTTGAGAATAAAAGTGGTCATGGAATCTATCAATGTCTCTTTTGATGACAAGAAGATCACTGGTCTTGAAGATTTTATTGACCATGATCAGCTGAGATTTGAAAATAAAGACTCAAATTCTGATACTGAAAATCCTGACAGTCTAAGTCCTGATACTATAAACTCTGATGGATTAAACTCTGATGTTATTGAAACTGTGGTGACTACGTCAAAGGAAGATGCACCTATGCAGGGGGAGCATACTCAAGATCCTACCACATCTCAAGAAACATCAGAACATGCATCTGGCTCTTCAAGTTCTGATTCATCAAGTTCTGATAAGCCAAGTTCTGATAGTGCTGAAAATCTAAATACTGAAGAATCCAACTCAGAGAGCATAGTTTCAGGGGGAGCATCATAAAATGAAAATGAAGATAGCATGGATCATGGTGGAGCATCCAGTTCTAGAGAAAACCTTCCATCTGCAAGAAAGTGGACAAAATCACATACACCTGATTTGATAATTGGAAATCCTGATGCAGGTGTCAGAACTAGAACAGGTACTTCAAATGAATGTCTTTACAATTCTTTTCTCTCTCAGACTGAGCCAAAGAAAGTGGAAGAAGCTCTTCAAGATGCTGATTGGGTGCAAGCAATGCAGGAAGAGTTGAATGAATTTGAAAGAAACAAAGTCTTGACCCTAGTGCCAAGACCAAAGAATAGATCTGTTGTTGGTACAAAGTGGGTATTCAGAAACAAAACTGACAGTGATGGCATAATTACAAGGAATAAGGCAAGGCTGGTTGCAAAAGGATATTCTCAACAGGAGGGAATTGATTATGATGAAACATTTGCACCAGTTGCTAGGTTAGAAGCCATAAGGATATTTTTGGCTTATGCTGCTCACAAAAAGTTTATTGTCTTTCAAATGGATGTGAAAAGTGCTTTTCTCAATGGAGAATTGGAGGAAGAGGTATATGTTGAACAACCTCCAGGTTTTGTAGATACCAAACATCCAGATTATGTCTACAGGCTTGATAAAGCACTTTATGGACTTAAGCAAGCTCCTAGAGCATGGTATGAGACTTTAGCTCAGTTTCTTCTGGAAAGTGGATTCAACAGAGGGACAATAGACAAAATACTGTTCTACCTCAACCATGGAAAGGACTTACTTCTGGTCCAGATTTATGTTGATGATATCATTTTTGGATCTACAAATGACAAACTCTGCAAGAAGTTTGCCAAACTAATGCAGTCAAGATATCAGATGAGTATGATGGGGGAACTTAGCTATTTTCTGGGCCTTCAAGTCAAGCAGAATGAGGAAGGCACTTTTATTTGTCAAACCAAGTACACCAGAAACTTGCTGAAGAAATTTGGAATGCAAGATTGTTCAAGTGCATCCACTCCAATGGCCACTGCTACAAAACTGGATAAGGATACTGGTAAATCAGTAGATATTACTGACTACAGAGGTATGATTGGCTCTCTACTCTATCTAACTGCTAGTAGACCTGATATCATGTATGCTACCTGTCTTTGTGCAAGATTTCAAGCAGATCCAAGATAACCTCACTTAACAGCTGTAAAAAGAATCTTTAAGTATCTTAAAGGAACAGCTGCTCTGGGATTATGGTATCCTAGAGAATCAGATTTTAAACTAATAGATTACTCAGATGCAGATTTTGCAGGGTGCAAAATTGACAGGAAAAGCACAAGTGGAAGCTGCCAATTTCTTGGAGGGAGATTGGTTTCTTGGTACAGCAAGAAACAAAAGTCAATTTCCACATTAACTGCAGAAGCAGAGTATATTGCTGCAGGAAGCTGTTGTGCATAGATTCTTTGGATGAAGAATCAGTTACTGGATTATGGGTTAACATATTTCAAAATCCCTATTTACTGTGATAATCAAAGTGCTATTGCTATGACAGGTAATCCAGTTCAACACTCTATGACAAAGCACATCAGCATCAGGTACCACTTCATGAGGGAACATGTGGATGAAGGTACAGTGGAATTGTATTTTGTTCCCACAGATCAACAACTGGCAGATATCTTCACAAAACCACTATGTGAAGCTACTTTTACAAGATTGGTAAATGAACTTGGAATGGTTTCAGGTTCTTTCTCTAAATCTGCTTAGATTTGTTCTGTGTTATCAGACTTTATGCTCAGTATTTACAGAATTAATCTCATTGTATATTCTGTGCTTAATTGATAAATGTCTTTAAGTACTGACTGTTGTCTGATATATGTTTCTAAACTCTGATAAGTGATATGTCTGTTCTAGTACCTATTCAATCCAATGAGGATAACTGTGCTAGATACTGACCTAGTAGTCTTCAATAAACAAATGATTCCATGTAAGAAGTAATTATTTCAGTGGAAATCTTATGACACTAGCAAATTCTGATAATTGAGCTTAGTTAAGTTTACTATGTATATCCTATTACTAAGTCACAAATTAGAATAATGCTACTCATCTGTTAAGTTCTGATACTAGTAAAACTGCTGAATGTACTAAGTGCTGATAAACCTCACTTATCAAAAGAAAAAGCAAAAAGATCAAAGAATAAAATCAGGTACTCCTTTGAGATCTAGAGTAAAAATGTGGAAGGGACGACCCAAGTGTATTGCTGGTATTAAGTAAATATGCATTAGAAAAGCAAAATATTTTCTTTGTGACTTTTCACACTCTATGATTACTGGAGAAATACTCTGATAATAGCATAAATTCTGATAAACAGTCGTGACTCACTTACACTGAGAAGCCACTGTAAAATAGAATTGCAAAAGATGCATAAAATTAGCACAAAATAGTTGAGGTGGACTCAAGCATAAACTCATTCATCAGTAGGTTTCAGGATAATGACAGCTCCTTAGCAAAATTTTAATTATGCCTTATTTCTAAGATGTACTGAAGTGAATCAGACTTTACTCTTTGTCTGTTATTTAGCTTAATGCACACACTAATCACTCCATCTGAATGATGAAAATTTCTGTGGTGGTCTATGTTATTTTAGATAAATAGTCATTGTGTCACATTGCACTAATTCTGAGGACAAGTTCTAGTTACATGTTATAATGATTAAGTTCTGAAGTCTATAACTCAGAACTTGTATGAGTATTTACTAAGATGGGCATTCCTTTTTCGAGTTAAGAAATTATGTTCTGATGACTGTTAAGTTCTGATATAAGTCTAAGTTCTGATATTACAGTCTAATGTTTTACTTGACTTATCTGTGAATAAAATTTAATAACAGTCTCAGTTAATAATTGAATATGTTGAAGTGGAAGATTAATAGTCACTATGATTAGGATTAATGGTATTCGTACTTGTACAGTCCACTATTTCTTGTGTCTTGTGCGGTCTAAACCATGATTCCTCTTTCCAATGAATGTTATTCTTTTTCAAAGTCTAGGGAGACGAGGTAGAATTAATTCTACGTGGTCAGCATTCAATTTCTTTGCGTCTCCTGACATTCTCTTGTCTATATAAGCAACCACTTCACATCAGTCTTTCCATCACATTCTTCTCACATACTTATCCTCCTTTTTCTTTCAAAAACACAATGGTCAGATACAACATGTTTTTGAACTACCAAACCTTCAATATGGAGCTAAGTTGTGCCGAGTGGCAGCAGGAATGGCATGTCACAGCCATTCCTGAGGAGATATGGGACTCTGTCCCACAGGAGGTACTGACACGCCTCCTGTTCTTCTATATGGACTACCATCGCCATCTGGAGCGATTGGAGGAGGAAAGGCTGGAAGCTCTTCGCCAACAAGAGCGAATCATCAGACTCGCCATTCTGTTTGTCGAGAGTAGGAAGAAGAAGATGACTTAATCTCGTCTTCTTCCTGTTTTTCTTCATCATCAGCTTTGTCAGGCTTCTTAGCTAGGCCTAAGGCTGTTGATGTTAGGATTAGAAGCTTAGGGAAAATCTTGTATAAGTATTGATGTAATTTCCATTTCATAAATGTATTGTCTTGATATATTAATGAAAGTTGTTTTTACTTCAAGATTTTGTCTCTGAGTTATTTTGTCTTGTGTTGATAAATCCTGATTGATATTCTAATGACCATATAAATTTTGTTTTATATTAAGTTCTGATTCATTTTCAGCACTTACTTATCTAATTTATCTTGGTCATTTTCATGTGATGTATTTTCAGAATATTAATGATGCAGTGAAAAATAATTCAATCAGTGCTAACAGTTTAAATTTTGAATCAAAATTGTTTCTCTTTATAAATGGAACGGTTTTTCCTTGAAACTAGGCAACTGGGTAAGTAATGATTCCTGTTTTCTCGAGCACATTAACTGTCCGTTATTACTGCCTGTCTGACAGGTGTCCAACGGTAACATTTTTGTTCAGAGTATAAGTACAACAGAGAGAAGATTTCTTTAATCTTTTATTTTCTTTATACTTTATCTCTCTCCTTACTTTTACTCTCCTTCTCCTTCTTTCTCACGTTGGTTTTTTATACAGACATTATCTCAAACACCTAACATGCATACTTGAATTTTTTTTTCACATGGCACCAAAGGATTTAATCATTGATGGAGCTAAGTTTGTCCCTAACAACTATGTTGCAGTTCTTGATCACACTGAAGCTCCATCTGAATTGCACTTTGTACAAGATCTTCTTGCACATAGTGAGGTTGGGTATGCATTAACACAACCTGAATTCTTTTCAAGCCAACAAGTTCTGAGGTTTTGGAGGACTGGACTTTTTGATGATGGTGGTCAACGTGGAACTCCCAGTATTATCTTCCAAGTGGGTGATTCATCCTTTGTAGTCACTCCTGGTACAGTACGCAGGGCTTTACATCTTCCAGAAGATTGTACTTTCTCAATTCCAGAGGACTCAGCCCTTCGGGAGTTAATGGCTGAATTGGGATATAAAAAGAGTCTGACGAAACTTGGACAGTTGAAACGGGCTAATATCAGAAGAGAATGGAGTTTCTTCTTTGATTGCATTACCAAAGCTTTTGGAAACAAATGTTCGAATTTTGATGCTATTCCCATTATGAGTCAGCACATCGGGTATGCAATTATCAATCAAACTCATTTTGATTTTGCAACTGCTTTAATTGGTTTTATTGGGAATAGGATGACAGAGGATCGAGATGTTGTTTATTTTGCTAGATTATGTCAACTTATTTACACTTATTGTACTGATGAACCTCAGTTAGTCAGCACCCAAACCCCACCTTTTAAGGTTGCAAAATGATACTTTAATGACCTGGTAAATGCTGATACTAAGAAAAAAGTGCTTAGACCATTACAGATTCCTAAGTCTGTAAAACAGATCCTGGTAAGTGCTGATCCTGATACTTATAGATCTGTTTACTCTGATGTCCAACCAACTCCAAACACCCAAAATCCATCAACCTCAGTAGCTACCTCTCATTCTACTCAACCTATCCTCAGAACATATCTCAAATCCTATCTCTCCACTTCACAGACTGCTCAACCTTCATCTTCAGCACCTACTGTGAAGCCTTCATCTTCCAAGCCAAAGAGGACAAAGAATGTTCCTCAAACACCTCAAAAGAGAAGGAGGATTGCCTTGAGAGATGACTCTGATTCTGAGGAACCGGTTCCTGCTAGAGAACCTGTTGTAACTGAAGCTGAGAAAGAGGTTTCTCAGAAGGATTCTGAAATTGGGGGTTCTAGGCTTCTCAAGAGGCTTAGACGAATGATAGTTCCTGAAACTCCCAAGGAATCCAAATCAACAAGGAAGTACAAGAAACAGAGGGCACAAAGGCCAGTTTCAGATGATGAAGAGGAAGCAGCTAAGGAAGGGGATCAGGAATCTTTGATCTCACAAGACAAGGAATTTACTCCAGTCACTTCTTCTCCATCAACTCCATCTCAGGAAGCTGTATCTGACAAGGCTAACTCACCATCTGTGTCTCTTGTTGATCCGGGCACAAGTGCTGAAATTGATATTCAGAACCTGGTTGTGCCTGAAATACTTTTCTTAGAAGCTCCAACAACAAATAATCCTTTCACAACACCTGTTACTGATGTTGTTCAAACTCCAGAGTTATCAACAACACCTTCTTTGCATCAAGATGCTGATGATCAGACTTTAGGTGAGCATCAGGATTTGGCTGTTGATCAGAACTTAGTATCAGATCAGCAATTAGAGGATGCTGAAGCCTCCATTGCTACTCACACTGTTGTCTTATCCGAAGATACTGATTCTTTAAGTTCTGATGCTGCAAATGCTGGAGATACTGGTGATGCTGCTCCAACTGTAGATGCTGATGAAGCAGGTCCTTCAGGACATACTCCTCAACAGACTCTTCCTAAGTCTGAACTGGTAGAGAAGTTTGTTACTGGGGTTGCACCAGCACCAGTACCTTGGAGTGAAACTCCTGCAGGTCAGGAGTGGACTAAGGAATGGAACTCAGTTTCATGTGTTCCAAATGCATTACATCTTGCTGAGCACTTGACTAAAGCTGATGAAATGTTAAATTCTGATGATTTTAAAACCCAGCTTAGAGTCACTGTATTGAGTACTAAACATCTACAAGGTCTTCATTCAACTACTCATGCAGAGCTACACAAGATTCGGGAGAACTTTATCAAACAAGAACAAGTTTGGAAAATTGATAAGAAAAAGTTCTTTCAACCTACCATTGACAGGATTGCTTATATTGAGAAAACTCAAGAGAAACAACAAGCTCAGATTGATGACATTCTGACAAATCAAGCTTCTCAGCAATCTCAACTTACTGCAATCCAATCATCAGTGAAATTACTTATCTCTCTTTTACTACCTGCTGATGCCAAAAAGGGGGAGAAGGTAATTAAGTCCAAATGCAAAACTAACAAGACACTGCAAGGAAAGGATGATGGAAATGATGATCAAGGATACTCTGGAATGGGTAGCGGTCATAGTCAAGGTAGAAGGTTTACATCAAGACAAGCTAGTCACAGGACAAGTTCTGATACTGGGAAAAGAATAAGTTCTGCTGCTGGTAAAAGGATAAGTTCTGATGAACTTCTAGATCTTGATGAAGAAATGTCAAGACAGTTATTTCTTCAAGAAAATCCAGGAATGGACTAGGAAAGTTTAAAGGAAGAAGAAGCCAGACTTAAATTAGAGAAAGTCACATCTAAATCTGAAGCTTCTGGTAAAAAGTCACTTCCAAAACTTAATGGCATTGTGATCAAAGAAAGGACACATGCTGAAGCAACATTGGCTAGATCACAACCACAGATAGATCCAAGATCCAAGGGTAAAGAAAAGGTTGGTGAACCTATCAAGGTTTATGTACCTCCTGAGGAAGAAGAAATTGCTGATGAAAAAGATGATCTTGCTCTGACTTCAAGAAAAGTTCTTAAAACAACCTCTGACATGGCTCAAGTTGTTCAGAGTCAAGAAATTATAAGTTCTGATATTCAGAAGAAGCAAGTAACCTCTGACAGAGCTCAAGTTAACTTGATATCAGAAAATAGATCAAAGACACTCCTACCAGGATTCACTAAAGCAAAACAGACTCAATCTTTGAAGACTACTGCAAGTGGTTTTGAAGCAAGAGTAGTTACTGGAAAGGAAGCTAGAGATAAAACTGGATTGGGAAGTGCTGATGAAAGAAGAGTACACAACACTACCAATGATCCAACTTCCTTGAGTGAACCAGGTATTGGAGCAACTCCTGAGAGATTGAATCAACTGGAATCTGTACAGATGGTTTACCATACCTACTTGAAAGAATATATCATGTTGTATTTCATGACAGATGGTAGGGTTTATCATGTAAGACAAAATGCCATTCCATTGAAGTATTTTGAAGAATTGGAGCATGTACTTTTCTTACTTCAAGTGGATGACAGAATAACAGGGACTGCTGCAAACTACTTAAAAGAACAGATTCAGAGACATAAAAGGCTTTATTCTGTTAAGTCTGACAGCATATATGTTCCAAAGTACAGAGATCACAATGGTGATATTATTGATATGAAGCCTAATACTGCACAGATCAGAACGTATCTTGGTATTAAGGGACTTGAATTCAATCTAGAGTCTGACAAAGCTTATGTTATAAGACTAGATCAGGAGTTGAGAAAAGCAAAGATCAATGATCTCAGAGCTGCAATCTTTCAAACTGGTGAAGATACTGCAGAGCTTAAAGATGTTAAAAGGAGAATGATTGATGAACTAAGATATGCTGAGAAATGTTTGTTGAAGAACTATCTCAGAACAACTCCTGACATCAGAGAGATCAGAAAATGAAGAAGCCAAGTCGAAGATCTACAACTGCTTAAATTCTGATATTTATACAGACTGAAGTTGTTATCAGAAGTTGAAATTGGTAAAAACTTTAAGGACTGTAAGTTGTAGTTATCTAGTCTAATTCTCATGCATTTGTACTTAATGTTTTTGACATCATCAAATATCTGTTAAACTTGTATATTATGTTAATTTACAAGTTGGGGGAGATTGTTAAATATATTTGATAATATCATGGCTAATATGTTTTATGTTTAGCTTTCAGATTTTACTGAACAGGACAAATCAGTACTTAACTGTTGATCAGTACTTATACTGGAAGTCAGGACTTAAGGATATCAGTACGAATGTTATCAGGAGATAATTATCAGAAGATAGATATCAGAACTTAAGTGCTGAAGGATAATCAGATAAGGACAGTAGCTGATTAAAGGAAAGAAGATTGAGATAAACATAAGAAGAGATATGCATGAAGAAGGAATTCCGTGAAGAATGGAATACTTGGAAGAAAAGATATCTGATTGATATATTTCAGGAAGCAGAATTATATTCTATATCAATTAGCGATTATCTTGTAACTGTGTAGTATATAAACACAGACATAGGGTTTACACTAAAAGTGTTATCATTATTAGAGAAGATTATTCATTGTAACCCTAGCAGCTCTCGTGATATTTGTTCATCACTGAGAGGTAACAGTTCCATACTGTAACAGAGTTTATTGTTTCAATAAAGTTTGTTTTCTGTTACTTAAGTTCTTCAAGTTCGATTTGAGTGTACTATACACTGTATTCACCCCCTCTACAGTGTGTGTGTGACCTAACACCTTTATTATTCTCACTAATAATTAAAACACCTTTTAATTATTAATCCTTTTTCTAAACTCTTTAGAAATAATTCTCTCACTTGATTTAATTTCCAAAAAATATATTCTTAATTAATAATATTAAAAACCTTTTCTTAATTAATTTATAATCAATTAAATCTCATTTAATCAATTATTAAATTTTCCAATTAATTATTTATTTCATAAATAAATAATTATCAGTCATTATTAATTAATTCCTCCACCATTAAATCATTCTCTTTTATGGTGTGACCCTGTAGGTTCAATATGAAGCCGGTAGTGGAAATAAATAATAATAAAACTATTTTATCATTATTTATATAAATTATCTAATTTATTAAATATGATTAATTAATCAATCATATTTATTCTACATCGTGAGGGATACTTCTCAGCATATCGCGACTATCCGGATAATACGAATTCACTGCTTAGAATACCAAGAACCTATTCAGTGAATAGTTACCGTACAATTAATTTCTTCTACCCTGCAATGTCACGATTGAATACAAGGCATGGAACTTGTGTCAAGCCTATCTTATTTAATCACTCGTTTTCTCATTCACTATGCTTAGTTCTATTTAATGTAAATTAGAAACTCATTTCTAATTTCATTCACTCTGGCCAGTAGAGTCCTTATAATTGTCCCTGGAGACTAAGAACTAAACCAAAGCATAGTTCAGTGTACACAAGATGACTATGATGACCTCAAGTCTAAGGATACTTGTACAACTATCACTATATGAACAACTGCTGACACGTGAGTGAACTCCATCAGTTGTTCAGCTGTGTGAGTCATGTTCAGTGAACTTATTCTATAATAAGCACCTACATACTAGCTATAGTGTCACCACACAAATGTCTATGAGAACAGACATCCTTCGTAATGAAGCAAGCATAGTATGTACCGATCTTTGCGGATTATTAATTACCAGTTAGTAATCCTACGACCAGGAACTATTTAAGTTTAGAGTTATCATCTTTTAGGTCTCATTATTATGATCTCATCACAATCCATAAAAAGGTTTACTCTAAAATGTGATATATCTTATTTAAACACTTAAAATAGATAGAGCCCGCAATAAAAACAAAACAAGTATTTTATTAATATCAATGAAATTAAAACAGATTACATAAAAGTTATTCCTAAATCCTCATATATGATTGGACTTAGGACATATCTCTTTCAATCTCCCACTTGTACTAAATCCAATCACTCTGGTATCTAATACCCATCTTGTCTTTATGACGATCAAAGTGACTTTGAGAAAGTAGCTTTGTTAAAGGGTCTGCTATGTTGTTATGTGTGTCAACTCTCTCGACGTTGACATCTCCTCTTTCAACAATCTCCCTAATCAGATGAAAGCGCCGCAGGACATGTTTGGAACTTTTATGAGACCTAGGTTCCTTGGCTTGTGCTATTGCTGCGTTGTTATCACAATACAACATAATAGGCTCTTCAACGCTAGGAACAACTCCCAACTCAGAAACAAATTTCCTCATCCAAATGGCTTCTTTTGCAGCCTCACTTGCAGCTATATATTCTGTTTCAGCTGTGGAGTCAGCCGTTGTAGACTGCTTGGAACTCTTCCAACTAATCGCACCACCATTCAGAGTAAACACGTACCCTGACATGGATTTGCTATCACTTTCTGATTGAAAACTAGAGTCAGTACAACCCTCTATTTTCAACTCAGATTCACCACCAAAAATAAGAAAAATGTCCTGAGTCCTTCGTAAGTACTTAAGGATGTTTTTTACTGCTTTCCAGTGGGACTGATATCTGCTCATCACACTAATTGAATAAGCCACATCAGGCCTTGTACACAACATCGCGTACATGATAGATCCTATTGCTGAAGCATAAGGAATCTTACTCATACGCTCTCTTTCCTCAGGTGCTTAGGAGACATTTTTTCGGAAATGGAAACTCCATGGCTCATCGGTATGAGACCTCTTTTGGAGTTTTCCATGCTAAACCTTTTAAGCACTTTCTGGATGTATGTACCCTGGGTAAGACCTATCATTCTTCTAGATCTATCTCTATAGATCTTCATACCGAGAATGTAGGATGCTTCTCCCAAGTCCTTCATGGTGAAGTTCTTTGATAGCCATACTTTGATTGATTGCAGCATCGGTATATCATTTCCTATAAGAAGTATGTCATATACATACAATATAAGAAATTTATCGCGCTCCCACTAACCTTCTTGTAGACACATGGTTCATCTATGTTTTTGATAAAACCAAACTCTTTGATTGTCTCATCAAAACGGATGTTCCATCTACGAGAAGCTTGCCTTAAACCATATATGGTTCACAGCAGCTTACACACTAGGTGTTCATTTCCCTTGGAAAGAAAACCCTCTGGCTGTGTCATATACACTTCCTCCTCAAGTTCCCCATTGAGGAAGGCCATTTTCACGTCCATTTGCCAGATCTCATAGTCGTAGTAAGCAGTAATCGCAAGCAAAATCCGAATTGATTTTAACAGGGCTACAGGAGAAAAAGTTTCATCAAAGTCAATCCATTGCCTTTGTTTGAATCCTTTTGCCACGAGCCTGGCCTTATAGATCTCCACCTGGCCATCTGCTCCAATCTTTCTCTTGTATACCCACTTGCACCCAATAGGCTTAACACCTTCAGGCGCCTCAACCAGAGTCCATACTTGGTTGTTATACATAGATTCCATTTCGGATTTCATGGCACTATGCCATTTCTCTGAGTCAACACTACTCATAGCCTCATTATAGGTCACAGGGTCATCATCATCAATGATTGACAACTCATTTCCATTCTCAATGACAAGGCCATAATACCTCTCAGGTTGGCGAGACACTCTCCATGTCCTACGAATGGTCCATAGAAGGTTGTTCAGTCTGAACAGGTGTTTCCACTTGATCCGTAGTAGTTTGTGCTTCTTGAACTTCATCAAGTTCAATTTTGCTCCCACTGTTTCCTTCAAGGATAAACTCCTTTTCCAAGAAGGTAGCATGTCTGGAGACAAACACCCGATGATCGGTGTAAAAGTAATACCCCAAAGTCTCTTTAGGATATCCCACAAAATTACATTTTACGGATCGAGATTCCAGCTTATATGGGTCAACTTTCTTGACATAAGCTGGACATCCCCAAATCTTAACGTGTTTAAGACTCAGTTTCCTTTCTTTCTATATCTCATATGGAGCTTGAGGAACAGATTTGGAAGGCACCTTATTCAGTAAATATGCTGAGGTTTCCAATACATAACCCCATAGGAATACTGGAAGATTTGCATAGCTCATCATAGACCGAACCATGTCTAACAAAGTTCGATTTCTCCTTTCAGATACCCCATTCAACTGTGGAGTATATGGAGGAGTCCACTGGGAGACTATACCATTTTCTTTGAGATAATCTAGAAACTCTCCATTCAAGTATTCACCACCTCGATCTGATCGAAGAGTTATAATACTTTGTTTGGTTTGTTTCTCCACTTCATACTTATATTCTTTGAACTTTTCAAAGGCTTCAGACTTGTGTTTCATCAAATACACATATCCGAATCTAGATCTATCATCTATGAAAGTAATGAAGTATGAAAATCCACCCATGGCTTGCGTAGACATTGGTCCACATACATCTGTGTGTAGCAATCCTAGCAAATCTGCAGCCCTCTCTCCATGTCCACTAAATGGAGATTTGGTCATTTTACCCAATAGACAAGACTCGCATGTAGGATATGATTCAAAATCAAAGGGGTCAAGTAACCCTTCCTTATGCAATATCCGCAGTCTATTTTCACTAATATGACCTAGCCTACAGTGCCATAAATAGGTCAGATTTTCATCATCTCGTTTTCTTTTGTTAGTTTGTTCAATCTGAAGTAAATCATGCTCTACGTCACATACATACAGACCATTATTTAAAATTCCACGTCCATAAAGAACATTAACTCTAAGGATAGAACATTCATTATTCTTAATAATAAATGAAAAACCATCCATCCAACATAGGAATAGAAACAATATTCCTCACAATAGAGGGAACGTAATAACAATTATTCAAAATAATAGTCTTGTCCGTAGGCATATGTAAACTAAAGGATCCTACATATATGGCCGCAACCCTTGCTCCATTGCCCATACGTAGAATCACCTCATCTTTTTCAAGAGTCCTACTTCCCTTTAGTCCTTGCAACGAATTGCAAATATGAGAACCACGGGAGGTATCTAATACCCAAGTACAAATTTGACCTAGTGACATATTAACTTCGATCATGAACATGCCTGAATCAGAAGCGGTAGTCTCACTACCCTTCTTCTTCTTCAATTCTGCAAGGTAAACCTTGCAGTTCCTCTTCCAGTGCCCCAACTTGTTATAGTGAAAACAAACAGCTAAATTAGGACCAGTCAACTTGTGAGCATCTAGTATGCTCCGGAGTGATAGTGCAGAAGACATGACGAATATAGTAAATCTGTAAACACATAACAACACTTAGAAAATATTCAATTTCATTTCAAAACACTATATAAATCGGGTCTTTATTCATAAGTGGCTCCCACTAGTTTATCTAATTTATACAACCCCCAAGTGAAAATTAAGCATTCATAATGCTAGTGGGAATAAGGATCCTATATTCCATCACACAACCTCGCCTGTAGCATGAAACGTCATGTGATGTTCAATAGGCAGACAACTCTTTTCAATTACATCTTATGTTATTCCCTAATATAACTTTAGCCTCTTGAATAATTGAGTCACGGTTGTGGCACGACAAACTCAATATTCTAAGTCAAGTCTAACCCAATATTTCGTACAATTGAATCAGTCTCCAACGGCCCACCGCTGTGACACGTAACGGCCTTTAGATTCTAATTCAATGTACACATCTCTGTGTAATAGAAAAGTATTTCTTATTTCGAAATCAAAGCCCTCGACTGTAGCACGAAACGACAATGATTTAAAAATAAGAACCACTTTCTACCATGTCGGAAGGCTATGACCGACACAAGCCCGTTGTGTCATTGGCCAATTACTACTTGATATTATTTAATTTTAGAGGGTTTATATTATGTTACAATCGTAATCATATTATAAAGAGATTCTTCCTTTTAAATTAAATATTTCAAATCAATAATCGATAATCAGATGATTCCCAAATCGGGTGGAGCATTGTCAAGAGGCGTCACTTAATAACCCTTTCTTACAGATAGAAATCTGTTGTTGACAGAATCATCCTTTCTCTCAATATTGAAAATTCATATTCAATTACGTGTTTCATAAACACAAGAATCTCATGATCGTATTCATAATATTTATATTAAGGCAAGAAACGATTCCTATTCTAGATTTTCTAGAGCACACCTTATATTGATTTAAGTTCACCTAAATCTATCATCGCATGGTAAACATAGGCATATATCTCATATATAAAAATAAATAAACAAGTAAGCATGCAAGCAATTATCATGTCACACATTGATATAATGATGTACTAATTTATTATAGCATTTAAAAGCAATTAAAATAATTAAAACATGCTTTAAAATACTATCGGGAATATAAACAGTTCAAAACTATTATATAAAAAATATTTGACAATTCCATTAGATCCGTCTCGGAAAAACGAATCCAACGATATATTGTACGCCCAAAACGGAGTTACGAAACTCCCAAAAAATCAAATTTAATGTGGACAGTCGGGATGTAACGCATTACAGGAACGCGTTACAAGGGCTGTAACGCAATCCGGTAATGCGTTACAACACATTTGAGCCTTTAACGCATGTAACACATTCCGTAAATGCGCGATACAGTGTAACGCATTCACGGAATCCGCAACCCCCTTTCCCCAGCAACTGCGCTTCACGCGCTAAGCACAGCAGACCGTAATTTTTTTTTGTTTGAGCAGCCGCCGTTTGCATCGAACTCCGTGCCGCCAACATCAACAACAGTACAGCAGAATAATAGTACAGGCTTTACTTTATTCTTCAGCAAAACAAATATATATATATATACTATATATACATATATTTAATTACGAATTTTAATTGAAACAACTTCAAAAATTCATAACAATTAATCCATACATCATAAAATTATGAAAAAAATACCCAGACAATCTACAACACTTGTAGAACCCAGATCTACAGTCAAAATAATTATGAGAAACAATTTCTAATCAGTCATAATTAATCCATGATATAACTCGTAAAAATCATAATTAATTCATACAAGCACATAAAATTCTGAAATTTTTATCACAGATCTATATGCATACAACCTATGCTCTGATACCATTGTAGGATTTTATCTATCACGGAAGCATGGTAAAACAATTTTGCACATATAAAATCCATATAATATGCATATAGATCCTAAATAAAATCGAGGGATCGATTTCCAACCTTTAAAAACGATCCAATAACTACGAGCGGAGATCCTTAGCAGCTGCTCCTCAAGTGTGAAGTACTCCACCGGTATCCACCAAGAAAACGATGTAATGAAGGAGGAGGAGGAGGTGGAGAGAATTAGGGTTTTGTAAATCTTTGGGTTGAGGCAAAAATAGGGTTTATAATAGTATATTTATAGGCAAAATTTTTAACTGAAAATTTTCCCATAAAATATTATTATTATTAACCCTTTATTATTTTCACTAATAATTAAAACACCTTTTAATTATTAATCTTTTTTCTAAACTCTTTAGAAATAATTCTCTCACTTGATTTAATTTACAAAAATTAAATTCTTAATTAATAATATTAAGAACCTTTTCTTAATTAATTTATAATCAATTAAATCTCATTTAATCAATTATTAAATTTGCCAATTAATTATTTATTTCATAAATAAATAATTATCAGCCTATTAATTTATTCCTCCACCATTAAATCATTCTCTTTTATGGTGTGACCCTGTAGGTTCAATATTAAGCCGGTAGTAGAAATAAATAATAATAAAACTATTTTATCATTATTTATATAAATTCTCTAATTCATTAAATATGATTAATTAATCAATCATATTTATTCTACATCGTGAGGGATACTTCTCAGCATATCGCGACTATCCGGATAATACAAATTCACTGCTTAGAATACCAAGAACCTATTCAGTGAATAGTTACCGTACAATTAATTTCTTCTACCCTGCAATGTCACGATTAAATACAAGGCATGGAACTTGTGTCAAGCCTATCTTATTTAATCACTTGCTTTCCCATTCACTATGCTTAGTTCTATTTAATGTAAATTAGAAACTCCTTTCTAATTTCATTCACTCTGGCCAGAAATTCCCGAACTAGCATAAGTGGATCAGCATTGAACATTCTCTTCCTTCACTGGAAGGGGTAGATCCTTTATTGATCATACACTATCTTCGTGTACAAATTCCTATACCCAGTAGAGCCCTTATAATTGTCCCTGGAGACTAAGAACTAAACTAAAGCATAGTTCAGTGTACACAAGATGACTATGACAACCTCAAATCTAAGGATACTTGTACAACTATCACTATGTGAACAACTGCTGACACGTGAGTGAACTCCATCATTTGTTTAGCTGTGTGAGTCATGTTCAGTGAACTTATTCTATAATAAGCACCTACATACTAGCTATAGTGTCACCACACAAATGTCTATGAGAACATACATCCTTCATAATGAAGCAAGCATAGTATGTACCGATCTTTGCGGATTATTAATTACCAGTTAGTAATCCTACGATCAGGAACTATTTTAGTTTAGAGTTATCATCTTTTAGGTCTCATTATTATGATCTCATCACAATCCATAAAAAGCTTTACTCTAAACTGTGGTATATCTTATTTAAACACTTAAAATAGATAGATCCCGCAATAAAAACAAAATAAGTATTTTATTAATATCAATGAAATCAAAATAGATTACATAAAAGTTATTCATAAATCCTCATACATGATTGGACTTAGGACATATCTCTTTCAGTTCACTCATGGTAGGCCAAAATTTCACCTTGGTGGACTTTCTAGTCTTCACGAAACTAGTTCTCGTGAATGTTCTACTCTTCACGAAACTTGTTTTCGTGAACGTTGTAGTCTTCACGAAACTTGTTCTCGTGAATTTTCTACTCTTTACGAAACTTGTTCTCATGGGCGTTTTACTCTTCACGAAACTTATTTCCATGAGCGTTCTAGTCTCCACGAAACTTGTTCTTGTGAACGTTCTACTCTTCACGAAACTCGCTTTAGTGGATGTTCTAGTCTTCATAGAACTTGTTCTAGTGAACATTTTACTCTTCATAAAACTAGTTTCCGTGGACTTTCTGTTCTTAACGAAGTTGGTTCTCGTGAACTTTCTACTCTACACGAAACTTGTTTCCATGGACGTTCTAGTCTTCATGAAACTTGTTTCCGTGGACGTTCTAGTCTTCACGAAACTTCTTCTCGTGGACGTTCTACTCTTACAAAACTTATTTCCTTCAACATTCTAGTCTTCACAAACCTTTTTCTCGTGAATGTTCTACTCTTCATGAAACTTATTTCCGTAGACGCTCTAGTCTTCACGAAACTTGTTTCCGTGAAATCTTTATTTGGGGGTCATTCTTGCTGGTTCCGGACATCTTTGGACATCCTTGTGAGGATGTATTATTTGGATCCATCCCTCCAAAAAGGAGGTCGTCTCTTCTTGGCCTTGATCGAACTGAAGACCAAGTCTTCGAAGACCTGGTCGACTGGAACCTCCGTGTCCTGATCAGCCTCAACCCGTGAAAATGGGGAGATCGGCTGAGAGGTGTCTTGATCGACCGGGAACTCCGTCTTGGGGTCCCTAGTCGGCTGGGGATTTCTTGCCTTGATGGAGCTTTCTTACTAAAGCTATCTGGCCCTTTATGGCCTAATTTTGTGAACGTTCTCGGTTTTTCGTTCGAGAATATTTTGGGTGACCAAGACATTCATTTGAGGATGTCCTGGTCGGCCAAGACCCTCCATTTTAGGAGGTCGGCCCAACTTAGTCAGCAAGGGGATTCGTTCGTGAGGTCCCTGGTCGGCCGGGGCGTGGGTTCGAGGACCTCCTATAATTTTCGTCCTTGAGTTCCTTGAACCTTCTTTGGGGACTTCCCTAGATATTGCTTGTAAACATCCTTGAACGCCCTTTATAAGACATCATATTCAGGCTTAACCCTTCTTGGGGCATCTTGGATGGCCTCCGGCCTTCTCGTAGTTTGGCTAGTTTCCTTCATTTGGTCATGGGTTCTTTCTGGGAACCCCTAGTTGGATGGAAGCTTGTTCCAATAAAGTCTCTGTCGTTCTTGAACTTTGTTCGAGGGTGCTTTAGTCAGACAACAACCCTTTTCAAAATTCAGTCTTGCCTATAATTTGCCATAAACCGTAACTTGAGCATTAAATCTCAATTTCTTATATTAGAATATCACGATCCTTATCCTTTCTTCTCACTTTTTTGTTTGAGGAGTGCCCGGTCTGCTGGGAGCCTCGTTTTAGGACCCTTTTAGTAGATCGAAGGCCTCACTGAATGGCTACTCGACCTCCTCTGAAAGGCCAAAGGGTCCATTTATGACCCCTCTGGTTGGTCGGGGAGAAATATTTTTCTCTTTTTTGGACAATATGTCTCGGTCATATTCATGACGGGCCTCGAATACAAACAACCATGTTCGTGTTTGTGATGGGCCTTGAACTTCATATAGAATTCCTTGATTTCTATCCATCTTCAAAGCTTTTCCTTTCAAGCTTTTATCTTTTCACTTTCGGGTCTTCACGACTTAAATGATGCTCATTGAAGCTGGCCTTAGAGGCCTTTCTATTGAGGGTACTTATCTTCCTCCTACTTTATCCTTGGTCAAATTTGTTCTTATTAGGCGAACAACACCTTGAAGCGGAGATGCGGGGGGGGGGGGTGATGGAGACTCTTAAGATGAGTGATCCTTATGACCGTGCATAGCGTTATTTGCAGTCCTTCATGAACTTAAACATTTTTGGTGTTTAACCTAATTATCCGTCAGGACTTGATTTATGATCCTTCGGGATCTCCTATATTGTGCATTTATAGTTTGACTTCATACGCGTCTTTTATTTTTGGTACTTAGTCCTTCAGGACTTGCATTCAATAGATGCCCATTCATTGGTAGATAAGATGATAGATAATATCCTAGAAAATGGGTTCAAACCTTACATAGAATGGAAAATGCTTTCGTCGACCTTACTTCTCCATCTACTACTAAGTACTAGGAACATGTCGTGCATATCCTAAACATAGTAAACCTCCAGGTTTGGTTTGAATCGTGGCAAGTTCTAGGCACTTTGTCACCGCTCAAGATTTCCAACTTGTAGGATCATCGTCTTAGTGCTTTCTTAATCTTGTAAGGTCATTCTCAGTTAGGGGCCAGATTTATTCTCTCCCCGACTCCTGATGCCTCGATCTTCCTTAAGACCAAGTTTCCTTACTGAAAGAACCTTTCCTTAACCCTTATGTTATAATAGAGGGAGGCTCTTCGTTGATGCTCTGTATTTCGGGCATGGGCTTCATCTCTGACCTCGTCGATGAGATCGAGAGCAAGCCTCATGCCTTCTTCATTGGTTTATGGTTCATAAGCTTCGACCCTAGGCGATCCATGGGTGATCTCTATGGGCACCACAACTTCGGCTCCATAAGCCAACATGAATAGGGTAGCTTCAGTCATCACTTTGCAGGCAGTACGATATGCCCATAGTATAGGCAAGAGCTGGTCCACCCAAGTGTTCCTCGAGCGTTCATCCTTTTTCTTAAGTTCATCAAGGATAATCCGATTAGCGACTTCTGCTTGCCCGTTTGCTTGTGGATGGGCAACCGAGATGAAGCAAAGCTCTATACTGTTATCATCGAGTACTCCTTGAACTCTGTATTGTTAAATTATAACCCTTTATCCATGACAAGGATGCGTGGGATTCCAAACCAGCATATCACATTCTGGTAGAAGAATTGGGTAATTTTCTTGGTGGTGCTCTGGGATAGCACCTTAGCCTAATTCCACTTCGTGAAGTAGACTATGGCTACCACGATGAACTTTCTCTGTCATGATGCTACAGGGAGTGGATGGAGTATATTAATTCCTTATATTGCGAATGGGATGGGTGTGCTGATAGACACAAGCCTATCCGGGCGAGTGTGCTTCTGGCATCTTTCGCATTTATTCACAAAAGCCTTGGCATCGGCTAGCATTGTTGGCTAGTAAAACCCTAACCGGGTTATTTTGCAAGGGAGGGTTCCTCCGCCCAAATGTTGTCCGCAAATCCCCTCATGGGCCTCCTTTAGTGCCTCATCTACTTCAATAGGTCTTAAGCACTTCAAGTATGGAATAACGAAAGACCTTTTGTACAGAAAGCCTTTGATCAAAGAATATCTCAATGCTCTTACCGACAACTTGCGTGCCTCTTTGGCATCATCAGGGAGCCATCATGTCTAAAGATGAGCCTTGATAGGACCAATCTAACAGCTCGCCACACCAATCGATGCTACCAGTTTTATGACATGTATGGTTGGGGTCACCGGGACATGAAAATAGATACTTCTCAGGTAGTTCTCGATTTTAGACAAGGCGAACTTAGATAGGGCATATGTCATAGTACCCCCTCTTTCGGAACATGTTATGCATACCATTCATCAAATTGAGTCAGTATTCCTTTCACCACTCTTAGTTGGCCATTGTGTCATCTTTGGCCTCAAACTCTCCATTAATTTGAGCAACAATGAGTCTCGATTCTCCATAGACTTTAAGATTCTTGGCCCTCACGGCTCTAGCCAAGCCTAAGCCGGCTATCAAAGCTTCGTATTCTGCTTCATTGTTTGTAGTCGAAAAGTCCCAAATTTAAAGCATATTCAATCAAGAACCCTTCAGGGCTTTGCAAGACTAGGCCTGCACCAATAGATTTTATTTTGAACGCTCCGTCAAAATGGAGAACCCGATATTCTTTCAGAGATAAGTCTTCATCTTTCTCTTTCTCCTCTTTTGGACGCTTCATCAAAATGGAGAACATAATATTCTTTCAGAGACAAATCTTCATCTTTCTCTTTCTCCTCTCCTTTCCGGGCTACAATCTCCCCCCCCCCCCCCCGCGACTTCTTGGTCGTTAATGGTGCATTCAACCATGAAGTCTGCTAGTGCCTGAGCTTTGATGGTTGTTCGAGGCTTGTACTTGATATCAAACTCACCTAACTTAATAGCCCACTCAATGAGCCTTCCACTGGCTTTTGGGCTGTGAGGTATATTTCTCAAGGGCTGGTCTTTCAGGACTTCGATCTTGTGGGGATGAAAGTATGGTCTCAACTTCCTCGAGACTGTGATCAAGGCAAATACAAATTTCTCGGTGATGTAGTAGTTCAACTTCGCTTCATGGAGCACCTTACTCAAATAGTAGATAGGGTTTTGGACCTTCTGTGCTTCCTTTACTAGGGTGACACTCACGACTTGCTCGAAGACCACAAGGTATAAGTAAAGGATGTCCTACAGATTAGGTTTGGCCAACAACGGGGCTTCACTCATATTTTCTTTTAGCTGTTCAAAGGCCTCTTGGCTCTCAGCTGATCACTCAAAGTTCTTCACGTTCTTCAGTATTTTGAAAAATGGCATGTTAGATATATTTGAGATGTCATGTCTAATATGATTTGTGTTCAGTTTTTCAGAACTTAACAACAGGACAAATCAGGACTTACTGAAATCAGGACTTATTGAAATCAGGACTTATTGAAATCAGGACTTAATATCAGAACTTAAGGTCATATCAGAACTTAAGTGCGGGAAGACTTTTATATAAGGAAGGAAGCTGATTTACAGGAGAAGATCGAGACTAAAATAAAAGAAGATATGCATGGAAAGAGTTAGAAGACTGGAAGACTTGTAGAAGATATCTGATTGATATATTTTAGGAGACAGAATTGTATTCCATATCAATTAGAAGTTATCTTGTAACTGTGTACTATATAAACACAGACTTAGGGTTTACACTATATGTGTTATCATTATCGAGAATATTATACATTGCAACCTAGCAGCTCTTAGTGATATTTGTTCATCACTGAGAGAGAACAACAGTTCTTATTATAACATAGTTTATTCAATATACTTAATCTTTGTTACATACTTGTGTTAAATCGATTTGATTGTATAAACACTGTATTCAGCCCCCTTCTACAGTGTTGTGTGACCTAACAATTGGTATCAGAGCTTATATGTTAACACACATACAGTAAAGATCCAAACAATCATGTCTGAAGAAGCACAAGCTCCAACCAAGCCCACCAAAACTTAAGAAACTCAAAACACTAAAACCCACAGTCGATATGAGACTATTAGGGTTCCCATACTGAGACCTTCTGAGTATCCCATATGGAAAGTGAAGATGACTATGTTTCTGGAAACTACAAATCCAGAATACCTTGACAGAATTAATGAAGGACCATATAAGCCAACCAAGCTCTCTGTTGTAGTTGCTGATCAATCAGCAAAGACCATACCAAAGGAGAAAAGTGAGTATACAACTGAAGACATCTCATCTATTGCCAAGGATGCAAGGGTAAGGCATTTGCTGCATAGTGCCATTGATAATGTCATGTCAAACAGGGTAATTCATTGCAAGACTGCAAAGGAGATATGGGATGCCTTGGATACAAGATGCCAGGGAAATAATGCAATCAAGAAGAACAGGAAGACTATCACTCAAGATTATGAGCACTTTAACTCAAAAGTAGATGAGTCATTAAATAATTTATATGACAGGTTTGCCAAACTCTTGAATGATTAGTCACTGGTGGACAAGGAATATGATCTTAAAGATTCAAATCTGAAATTCCTTTTAGCTTTTCCTGAAAGTTGGGATTTGAAGTCTACTACCATAAGAGACAACTATGACCTTACTGAACCTACTCTTGATGAAATTTATGGTATGCTCAAGAATCATGAACTTGAGATGGATCAAAGGAGCAAGAGGCATGGAAGAAAGTCAAGGACAGTTGCTCTTAAAGCTGAGGAGGAATCTCCTAAAGTTGTTGCATCGAAGAGGGGCAAAGGAAAAGCTCTCATCATAAAGTCTGATTCGGAGTCATCATATTCTGATGATGATGATTCAGAAACTGAAAGTTTACCTGAAATGGATGCTAATGAAGAGATGATGAAATTGTGTGATCTTATGGTGAAGGGTATCACAAAGATAGCCTACATGAAATTCAGAAAAGGCAAGAAGTTTTCCAGAAAAAGTGGAAGTTCTGATAAAAAAGGGTTCAGAAAGTCTGAAGGTAAAGGAAAGTCTGACAGAGGAGACAACTCAAATGTCAAATGCTACAATTGTGGTGAAAGAGGCCACATATCTCCTGACTGCAAGAAAGGAAAAAGTGACAAAGGCAAGGCACTTGTCACAAAGAAGAAAAGTTGGACATACACTTCAGATTCTGAACATGAGGTGAACTATGCCTTCATGGCAAATGCTGATAGCAATCCTAAAACTGCTGAATTAAAGGTACCTCAAACAACTTATACATTTCATACAGATGATATTACTGAGTTGAGATTATATCTTAAAACCATGTTCATTAGTTATAGAGATCAGACTTTAACATGTAAAAGATTAACATCTGAAAATCTTGCTTTTAAAAAGAGAAATGACTATTTAGAAAAGGAGTTAGTTTTTCTTCATCAAACTAAGAAAGAAAGAGATGATGCTTTGAATGTTAGAGATGAAGTGCTAAAATTGAATGAATCTCTAAAAACTGATTTAGAAAAGGAAAGAGAGATTATCAGAACTTGGACTAACTCTGGCAGAACAACTCAGAATTTACTAAGTAGTGGAAACTGGAAAGAGGGTTTAGGTTATGGAGATGATAAAAGTGAGAAAGGAACTGAATAAATTGAGCCAATTATTGTTAAACAAACTGCTAAGCCAAAGGTAAATCCTGTTAAGTTTGTAGCAAAAACTGTAAAGTCCGATTCTGAAAAGATGAAAGAATCTAGGACATAAGTAAAAGAAAAATCAACTTCTGACAAATTAGAACAGGATAAACCAGCTGAAGTAAACATAGGCTTAATGACAAAGAAGCAGCTTAAGCATAAGCTGAAAGATATTAGGAATGTCAACAAGGTAAAGGAAGCTAGGAAAAATAGGAATGGAAAGGAAGGTGTGAATAAAAGCAATAATTATATGCCTGTTCCTAATGATCCTAGAAAGAAATGTTATAACTGTGGAAACTCTAACCATCTTGCTTCTTTTTACAGGAAAAATAAAGATATAAACTCTTTACCTCCTAAATCAGGAGTTAAAGAGTCAGTCTGTTAGGTTTAAACCACAAAATCCTTGTTTTCATTGTGGTAGTTTATGGCATTCCATTTATATTTGTAAGGAATATTATAGTTTGTACTATGATTATCATCAAATAAAACCTTCTTTGAAGAAAGTTAGTATTATTCCTTCTAGTGTAAAGTCTGATGCAAAGTCTGATATAAATTCTGATAAACAACATGTTAGCATAAACTCTAAAGTTAAATCCGCTACAAATGCTAACAAACTTAAAAAGGCCAAAGGATCCAAGCAAGTCTGGGTCCTTAAAACTAACCAATAGTGGTCTTTGTGATTGCAGGGCAACAGGAAAAATATCCTAGTGCTGGATAGTGGATGTTCAGGACATATGACTGGAAATAAAGCCCTACTATCAGACTTTGTGGAGAAAGCTGGCCCGGGAGTTTCTTATAGAGATGGAAACATTGGAAAAACTCTGAGATATGGCAATATCAATCTCAGGAATGTCATCATTGAATCAGTAGCTCTTGTCTCGGGACTTAAACACAATCTGCTAAGTGTGAGTCAAATCTGTGACAGAGGTTATCATGTGGATTTCTTTGAAGAACATTGTGAAGTTGTAAGAAATTCTTCAGGCAAAGTGGTTCTGAAAGGTTACAGGCATGGTAATATTTATGAAGCCATACTTTCAACAAGTTCTGATGGTTCTGCAATTTGTCTGTTGAGTAGAGCATCAATTGAAGAATCTGGAATTGGCACAAAAGACTCTCTCATTTAAATTTTAACAACATAAATGAGCTTGTAAGGAAAGATTTTGTGAGAGGACTGCCAAAATCAGTATTTGCTCCTGATGGCCTTTGTGATTCATGTCAAAAGGCAAAACAAAGAAAATCTTCATTCAAGAGCAAAACTGATTCTTCAATTCTTGAGCCTTATCACCTACTGCATGTTGATCTATTTGGTCCAGTCAATGTCATGTCTATTGCAAAGAATAAATATGTTATGGTTATAGTGGATGAGTTCACAAGATACACTTGGGTGTATTTTTTGCACAAGAAGAATGAAGTTGTATCTACTCTAACTGATCATGTCAAATAGCTGGATAAATTGGTCAAAGATTCTGTTAAAATAATAAGAAGTGATAATGGCACTGAGTTCAAGAATTCAATCATGGAAGAGTTCTGCAAAGAGCATGGAATCAAACAGGAATTTTCTGCACCTGGAACTCCACAGCAAAATGGAGTTGTAGAAAGAAAGAACAGGACTCTCATTGAAGCTGCACGAACTATGCTTGATAAAGCAAAGCTACCAACCTACTTTTGGGCTGAAACTGTGTAGACTGCTTGTTTTACACAGAATACTACACTCATAAACAAGCATGGAAAAACACCATATGAGATGGTGAAGAAAAAGAAGCCAAATCTGAAATACTTTCATGTATTTGGTTGCAAATGTTTTGTTCTTAAGACTCATCCTGAACAGCTGTCAAAATTTGATCTAAAAGCTTATGAAGGAATTTTTGTTGGATATCCACTTTCCACAAAAGCCTTCAGAGTCTACAATTTAAGAACAAGGGTTGTCATGGAATCTATCAATGTATCTTTTGATGATAAGAAGATTACTGGACTTGAAGATTTCAATGATCATGATCAGCAGAGATTTGAAAATGAAAATTTAAATTCTGATTTTGTAAATTCTGATGACTTAAACTCTGATCCTGTAAGTTCTGACGGGTTAAGTTCTGATGTCATTGAAACTGTGGTAACTACTGAAAGGGAAAATACACATGTCCAGGGGGAGCAAGCTGAAGATCCTACCACAACTCAAGACTCTCAAGAAGTATCAGAACCTGTCACTAGCTCCTTAAGTTCTGATTCATCAAATTCTGATGAGCTAAGTTCTGATAATTCTGGAAACTCTGATTCTTAAAATCCTGAAGGATCCAACTCAAATTATGAAGTCTCTGAGAGCATAACTACAGGGGGGCATCAGAAAATGCTGATGGAGACAGCATGGATCATGGGGGAGGATCCAGTTCTAGAGAACAACTTCCATCTGCAAGGAAGTGGACTAAATCACATACACCTGACTTAATAATTGGAGATCCTGAAGCAGGTGTCAGAACTAGAACTGCAACATCAAATGGATGTCTCTATCATTCTTTTCTATCTCATACTAAACCAAAGAAAGTGGAAGAAGCTCTTCAAGATGCTGATTGGGTGCAAGCAATGCAGGAAGAGTTAAATGAATTTGAAAGAAATAAAGTCTGGACCCTAGTGCCAAGACTAAAGAACAGATCATTTGTTGGCACAAAATGGGTGTTCAGAAATAAAACTGACAGTGATGGCATAATTATAAGAAACAAATCAAGACTGGTTGCTAAAGGCTACTCTCAACAGGAGAGTATTGATTATAATGAAATATTTGCAGCAGTTGCTAGATTGGAAGCCATTAGTATCTGAAAGGCATATGTTAAGCCTATTCGTTTATTCAAGGATTTAACTCAACTCAAATAAGAATGTAACAAGTAAATAGTGGATCAATCGTCAGAGAGATCTCACAAAGTAACATCTGTCAAAGGATAAAGAAACATTGTTCATCTGCAGACTTGAAGATTCACTGGAAGAAGTTCAAGAATTTGATCATGCCTCAGTGATATAAATCAAGATCGTGGATTTAATCAAGTGACAGAGATCTCGTCAAGGTATCAATTTATTACAAGGATTCAATCAGAATGTTAAAGTCAAGACATGAAGAAACGTCACAAAAGTTAGTCACTCATGAACCAGACAGTACATCGAGTGTCAGCATTGAAGTGGCGGAATTGATTCACAAGTCTCAGTGACTTTCAGAAGATTGTCAGAAGAATGGTTGCTGCTCAGCGTTAGTATTAATTCTCCATTAATTAATTAAATCATATAATTTAATTAAGAAAATAAATTATATCTGCAAGGATTAATTTATTGATTAATTGAATTAAATTGATTAATTAATTTAGAATTAATATCAAGGATTTTCAGAATATTAATTGATTAAAATCTGTGATAATTCTAAAAAGACAACTGATTGTACTAGTATGACAATCGGTATGACAATTGATAGTCATACCGAATGTCTTGCAAATTCAGTTGATTGTTTTAATAGAATTTTCAAATAGATTAAAATCAATTAAGTATTCAGAAAAACAATTTCAATTGTACTACAATGACAATCGGTATGACAATCAATAGTCATACCGAAAGTCTTGCTAGTTCATTTTAATTGTCTTCCTAGCTCTAATAGATTGTCTCACCGAAAGTCATTCAAGCTTAAATGGATTGTCACACCAGTTCTCAACAACTTCGGCTGTGATTATTTAAAAAGAAGCAGAAGACATCATCTATTTAATTCTTAGCAAAAACAGAGCAGCTAATATACAGAACGAGAAAATTATAGCAGAACCAAAGAGAAAATATTTCATCCTTTCTTCTGTTTATTCAAGATCATAATTTCTAGATTGTAATGTTAAATCTAATCAACTAGAAATACTTATCTTGTTCTTGTATATCAATCTAGCGGATTAAAATCCCTAGAACTTAATCTCAAATCGCTTTTTAGCATTTGATCTTTTAATTACAAAAATAGAAAAAGTTCATGTCGAATTTATTCTAAATTTGTAATAACTGATTTGAGATTAATCCCTTGTAATCGATACCGTAGTTGTAACACCTTTCAAGTTTAATAAAAGTTTTATTTAACTTGAATTTTGTTTCACAATTTTATTCCGCATTTTATTCGACGAAACGGTATTGTTTGCATTCAACCCCCCCTTCTACAAACAAATTGGGACCTAACAATTGGTATCAGAGCCTTCTGATTAACGTACAAATCAAGATCCTAGACTTTTGTGTTTCTTTCACTTCTCGAATTTTTATTCACTCAAAAAAATTCATAATGACTACACAAAAAGTTGGAACCGTTAAAATTCCACTTTTCGATAAAGAAAATTATGTGATGTGGAAGAAGAAGATGCTACTGTTTTTACAGGTTGCTAATCCCAAATATTTGCAAGTGTTGAAGAAGGGTCCAAAAATACCTATGGTTATTGAACCAGAGGTAATAGAAAATGATGTGGTGATCACCAAAGCGAGAACTTATGTGAAGGATCCTGAGGACTTCTCTCCTGCTGAAATAGAAGAAGCTTCCCTGGATGCTAGCCTTCAATTAATCTTAGTAGATTCCCTTAATCCCCTAATGAATAGACATGTGATGAATTGTAAAGATTCCAAACATATCTGGGAAACTATTGAGATTATTAATGAAGGCACAGAGGAAGTTAGGGAGAACAAACTAGAAATCCTAACCTCTGAGTATGAATACTTTAAATCCAATCCAGGAGAAGGAATCACTGAAGTGTTTGAGAGGTACAATGCATTGATCAATAACCTGAATATTAATGGTAAATACTATTCCATCAGGGAGGTCAACAAAAAGTTCCTTTTGACACTGCCAACTCATCTCGAACATAGAATCACTGCCATAAGAGAAGCAAGAGATCTGAGTGAGATTTCTTTGGAAAGGCTCTATGGTGTGTTAAAGACTTATGAGTTGGAGCAGATTCAGCAGAAGGAAGTTTACGGGAAAGGAAGGGTGGTCAGCACGTCTACTGCTCTGGTAGCTGATGAACAACAACCACTATATCAACAACAATCTCAACAGTCAGACAGAATGGTACAGTCTTCCAAGGTTGAAGACAATGTTATAGTAGCAGAATTTGATTCTCCTACTACCAATCAATCAGGAGATGATTATTATTCCTTGGAAGAACTGGAGCAATTGGAGGATGAGTCAATGGCCCTGATTGTCAAGAGATTCTCAAATGTCAGATTCAAAAGGAATCCCAAGTTCAAGTACAAGTCCAACTACAACAGATTCCAGAAAGGTGGATCTTCATCCTCTAACACCAGCAGTGGTGGGTATAAAACAGGGATGGTTGATCGAAGCACCATCCGATGCTTCAACTGTAATGAGTTGGGACACTTTGCCACAGAATGCAGAAAGCCAAAACAGGCAAGGAAGAACTCTTATGATTCTAATCAGAAGAGTAAATCTGAAAGGGCGTACCTGGCAAAGGGAAGAAGTTGGGATGATACTGACAGTGAAGATGAAGAAGTTGGGAATCTTGCTCTCATGGCTAGTGATGCAAGCACCTCATCGTCAAGAAAAGAGGTAAAACTTTCTGATGCTGAAATGGTTTATCATCTAAGAGGTAACTTAGATTGTGCTCGTCGTGATAATGAATTGTTAAATCAACAAATCAAAGACCTTGAGAAAGAGGTCAATGAATTAAGACTTGTGCACATTAATCAAGATAAACTTAAAGACCAAGTATCTTTTCTAGAGAATAGAGTTGACTGTTATAGACAACTCGAAACTATTCTCAAAGACAAGATCACCGGTCTTGAGGCTAAGGTTAAAGCTTACTTTAATTCTTGTTCGAAGTCCAAAGAGTTTTACAATAAGCAAGCTGTTAATCAAACACATGGAATAGGTTATGATTACAATGCTGCTATTGGAAAATTAGGCATAAACTCCCCTCCTCATGTATGTGCTAAAGGCAGGGAAGTACCACATGTGCTTAAGGGTGTTGATGAACCCCTCTATAAGGAATCAATTGCTGAACCATTTGATGAGACCTCTTTTATTATTCAAGAAGAAATTCGTGCTGAAGATAATGCTAATGGGAAAACTGTCTCCAAGTCAAGTGTGTCAAAAGTTCCAGTCAAGGTTGTGAAAGCAACTGAGACTAACTCAGACACACATGAGTTGGATAGCACAAATGCCATGTCTACCATGCATAAGTTGCCTATTGTTAATCCTTCTCATAAAGCATGTGGTGTTCCTGATTGTATGTCTTGTGCTTTTAATCTGTTGTTTGCTTATTTTAATGGTAAGCATGCTTCTAATGATAAGACTACTCCTCGTCAGCATGTGAATAATAGAAAGCATGATAGGTCTAAGACTGCTAGTCCTCCTAAAGTTAGAAAGGAGACATTTGTGCCTAAGCCTAAACATAAATCTGATAAGGCTGTTTTAAAGGTCAAATGTTCAGTCATTGAGAATGTTGAGAATAGTGAAATTAAGAATGTTGTTTTGCCTGATAAAGGCCAATTTTACAAGTATGCCGGACCCAGCCAAGCTTGGGTTCCGAAGAAGTTCTAATCCATTTGTATTGCAGGGCATTAAACAGGTACAACCGGTAGTGTGGATTCTTGACAGTGGATCGTCAAGACATATGACCGGAGATAGAGCCCTGCTATCAAATGTGGTTGAGAAAGCTGGCCCAGTGGTTACCTTTGGAGATAACAGCAAAGGTTTAACGGAGGGATATGGCTGTTTGCAAGCTGGAAATGTTATCATTGAAAATGTATATCTTGTGCAAGGACTTGAACACAATCTGCTTAGCATTAGTCAGTTCTGTGACAACGGCTACAATGTTTTATTCGATAAGCTGAAGTGTCAGATTCTGCACAAGAAAAGTGAAAAACCCTCTTTAATGGGAATACGGAAAGGAAATCTGTTCGTAGCTGACATGAACTCTGGAAGCAATCTTGAAGTCAATTGTTTCTATGCAAAAGCATCGTCAAATGAGAGTTGGCTATGGCACAAGAGACTTTCCCATCTCAATTTCAAGACAATGAATTCTCTTGTCAAAAGAGAACTGGTAAGAGGTCTGCCTCAGCTGGAATTCTCTCCAGAAGGACTATGTGAGGCTTGCCAGAAAGGAAAGTCAAAGAAAGCAAGTCACAAAGGCACTGACACATCTTCCATAACTGGTGTTCTGCAATTATTGCACATGGATTTATTTGGACCAGTTAATATCCTTTCTATGTCAAAGAAGTGTTACTGTCTTGTGATAGTTGATGACTATTCCAAGTATACGTGGGTTTTGTTTCTTCACTCTAAGGATGAAACACCACAAGTTGTGATTGATCATATCAAGATGATTGAGTTAGATTCTAACGTCCCTGTTAGAGCAATAAGGTCAGATAATGGAACAGAATTCAAGAATGCACTTCTAAATGGATTCTGTACAGACAAAGGGATTACCAGACAATTTTCAGCTCCTAGAACCCCTCAGCAAAATGGAGTGGTAGAAAGGAAGAATCGTACATTGATTGAAGCTTCAAGAACGATGTTAAATGAATCAGGTCTTCCAATGTACTTTTGGGCTGAAGCTGTCAATACTGCATGTTATACTCAGAATCGAACTCTAATCAACAAAGACTTCATGAAAACTCCTTATGAGATGTTGAATGAACAGAAACCTTCTATCAAATACTTTCATGTATTTGGTGCCAGATGCTTCGTGCTCAAGGATGGAGATGATCGTCGTGGTAAGTTCGAGGCAAAGGCATATGAGGGTATTTTTGTTGGATATGGAAGAAGATCATATAGAGTGTATATCATTGATCAACACAAAGTAACTGAAAGTGTCAATGTTACTTTTGATGACACTAAACTCCCTAGTATCCAAACTGAAGATCCTTCTGAGAAACTGAAGTTTGATGATATGTCAGATTCAGAGTCAGAACATGGTCAAGAACCTGAGGTTGTTGCTGTTGAAGAACCTGTTAATCCTGATATTACTCAAGGTAATAGTGATGGAAACTCTGGAAACAATGGAGATACCACTGCTACTGACGGAGAATCTTCAAGTCAACATGGCAACAACTCAGGGGGAGATGCTGAAGGATCATCTAGTAGGACACAACATCACAATGAATTTCAAGGCGAATCATCAAGATCAAATCTTCCAAGACAGACAGTCTGGAATAAAGCTCACCCTTTTGAGTTGATTATTGGTGATCCAGATGTTGGAGTCAGAACTAGACGTGCTACTCAAAATGAGTGTCTGTTCTCAGGATTTCTTTCTGAGATAGAACCTAAGAAAATTGAAGAAGCACTAACTGATCCAGATTGGGTGATTGCTATGCAAGATGAACTCAATCAGTTTGAAAGTCAACAAGTCTGGAAACTGGTACCTAGGCCTGTACACAAGAAAGCTGTTGGTACAAGGTGGGTATTCAGGAATAAACTAGATGAAGATGGTGTGGTTACAAGAAACAAGGCAAGACTGGTAGCTAAAGGGTATTCTCAAGCTGAAGGTATTGATTATGATGAAACCTATGCTCCAGTGGCTAGACTTGAGGCCATAAGGATATTTCTGGCATTCGCAGCATTTTCAAACTTTAAAGTTTATCAAATGGATGTCAAGAGCGCCTTTCTGAATGGAAAGTTGGATGAAGAGGTATATGTAGAGCAACCTCCTGGTTTTGAAGATCCAGATCATATGGATTTTGTCTTCTTTCTTTTCAAGGCTATCTATGGGCTAAAACAGTCACCAAGAAAATGGTATGACACTCTCTCTGAATTTCTTATTGAAAATAGCTTTATTAGAGGTGTCATAGACAAAACTCTCTTTTCTAAGAAACATAAGAATGATACTATATTAGTCCAAGTCTATGTGGATGATATAATATTTGGGTCTACTAATGATAATCTCTGTAAGAGATTTGCTAAGTTAATGCACAGCAAGTTTGAAATGAGCATGATGGGAGAGCTGAAGTTCTTTCTTGGATTACAAGTAAATCAAAGGTTAGATGGAACATTTATTTGTCAATCCAAGTATCTCAAGGAACTCCTCAAAAAGTACAATCTAGAGGATTCTGCATCAGCAAGAACTCCATCAACTACAGCTGTCAAGCTTGGACCATGTGAAAACTCCATTAAGGTAGATGTCACAAGCTACAGAGGTATGATTGGCTCGTTACTCTATCTTACTGCAAGTAGACCAGATATTATGTATGCTACATGCCTATGTGCAAGATTCCAAGCGGATCCTAGAGATATTCATCTCGTTGCTGTTAAACGAATCTTAAGATATCTTAAGGGAACACCAAATCTAGGTATTTGGTACCCTAAAGAATCTGGTTTTAACCTTGTTGGATATACAGATTCAGATTACGCAGGAAGTGTTGTTGATAGGAAAAGCACCTCAGGAAGTTGTCAATTCCTAGGAAGCAGGCTAGTCTCATGGTACAGCAAGAAACAGCAAACAGTTTCCAACTCAACGGCCGAGGCTGAATATATTGCTGCTGGAAGCTGCTGTGCTCAGATCTTGTGGATTAGGAATCAACTACGAGACTATGGCTCTGTATTGAACAAGATTCCTATTTTATGTGACAATACAAGTGCAATAGCCATCACCAACAACCCTGTGCAGCACTCGAGGACAAAGCACATTGACATCAGGTATCATTTTATTAGAGAGCACGTCATGAATGGTACTGTTGAACTATTTTTTGTTCCAACAGAAGAACAAATAGCAGATATTTTCACTAAACCACTTGACGAATCCACATTTACCAGATTAGTTGGTAAATTGGGCATGTTAAATAGTTTTAGTGATTAACTTAATTAATATCTGGAATCTGTTCTTGAATGAATTTACAAATAAATTTTTTCATAAATGAAAAATTCATTTGCAAATTTATTTTATCATTTTATCATATTTCTTGCTTATTTCTATGTAATATATATTATCTTATCTATGGTTATTTACTCTACTTGTTAATTGAAAATATCTCAGAATATTTTATTTCCTCTAAAAATATTTTTCTATGAATTTTATTTGCTAAAATTCAACAGAAATCTATTTTTTATAAAAATAATTAATTCTGATATATTATCTTTGTTTCTGTAAAAATTATAAGTTTTACTATTTCAGTTTTACTATTTCAGTTTTACTATTTCAGTTTTACTATTTTTGAAATGAAGGTTCAGTACTTAATTAGATGTCTGTACATATTCATTTTATTTTAATACTGCAAAGACTATCGGCAAGACAATTAAAATTGTCTTGCTGAAAATCATTTCAGTATTCTTGTAAATATAAATATGTTAATAGTTATTTTATATTAATACTAGAAAGACTATCGGCAAGACAATTGAAATTGTCTTGCTGAAAATCATTTTAGTATATAATGATTGCTTATTTTAAAATATCAGATTAATTTTATAACTGGCAAGACAATCGGTAGGACTATTGATTGTCATGCCAGTAATAAAATTAATATCAGAATTATTTTGTACTGGTATGACAATCGGTATGACTATCAGATTGTCATACCAGTTATATTTTTAATACTCTTTTTATTTGTTTTATTTTCCTTCTTTTTGCCTGGTATGACAATCGGTATGACAATCCCGGATTGTCATACCAGCTGTTATATAAGGCTTGTACTGCTTTGTTTTCAACCATTTTAATCACAGCAGTTCATTTTCGAAAAATTCTAACAGTTTTTCACTCTCTTTTTCTCTCTTCTCTCTCCTCGAACACCATCAATCCAAATTTTCTTGCTCGAGTTTTAACTCAGCACACTTAATCATCACTTTGTGATATATACATACAAGTATATACATAAAGAAGTGCTGCTGAAATTTTCTTAAAAAAACAATAAAAATTATTATAAAAAAAAAAAAAAAAAAAAAAAAAAACGCAAAAATCAAATTAAAATCAAGTTGCCCCTTCAAATTCCATTTTAATTTTAATTTCTTACTTGTGTCTTTTGGTGTATCAAAATTGTGCTTGTGAGTTAAGAATTTTAACGAGATACATTTCGGTCTAAATTTTTCGATTATAATTAATTTAATTCGAATTATTAAATTAATTTAATTAATTCGAATTTTCTTAATATTATTCTTAAAATTCTGAAAAGCTTGTGTCTTATTATTTTTCTTTTAAAAAATAAATGGCTCTCAATTTCCAAATTGTCGCGCATAATCAAGTTGGTTATTTTAATCCGGAAAAATGTGATGTTGAAAAATTTAAGCCGTGGATTAGATTTTTAAATGATCATTCGATTGTTAGCTCTGCTATTAAATCAAATGTGATTTTAAACGTCGATCTTCTTAGACTGATTTGCACAACTTCTACTGTGGCCGATGATTCAAAATCTTTTTCATTCACCATCGCAAACACACAGTATGTAGTTGATGAAACAGTCGTCAATCGTGCTTTAAATTTTCCACTAGACAATTTCTGTAATTTACCCTCTGAAAATGATATCACAAATTTTTTCAATGCCATTCACTATCAGGGGGTGATCAATTTAACCAAACTTTCTAAATCGAATTTGGTGTCTGAATGGGATATATTCTTCGATACACTTTCCAAAGTGTTTGCCAACTGCACAAAATCTAATTTTCATAACATTACTTCCACCCTGCAGTATATTGGTCTTGCGGTTGTCTTCAATCAAAGGATCAATTTTGGCAAACTACTTTTTCCCATTCTCCTGAGACGTCTAACTTCTGCTTTACGTGATCATTCTACAAATCGTAGGGTATCATGTTACTATGCTCGTTTTCTTATGCTCATAGCAGATCATCTACTCACCCCTGAACACAAATCACTTTTTGCTAACTCTGCTGTAACTGAACCCCCACCAGTTAGCAAAAAGATTTACACTCGCCAAGACACAACCTTCAAATTTATGCAAGTACCAGTACTTGTATCTGCTTTCATGGCCAATTATATTCCATTACCTATTTTTAATCTACCCGGCCATGAACAGCAACCTCAACCTCCAGTGGTACAAGCCACCCAGACTCTTCCATTACAGGTAGTAATTCCTCTCTCTCACTCTCTTCCTACTTCTGTTAACAGACCCTCAGTGGTTGATAGGGCTGACCATGAAGTTGTAGAACCACAGCTTCAATCCCAGGTCATAGAGCCAAACACAGAGTCTCATTCTATCTCACCCTCTCCCCCACTGTCAAAAATGTTACCCAGAAGATTATTAGGAAGTAGTAAATTGTTAAATATGAGTGAACCCTCAGCTCTGCCTCCTCCTAAGAAAAGAAAAACCTATTCTGAGGCATCTGAAAGCCCATCCTTGTCCTCCCAACAGGACATGGACTTTGAAATGGCCAATGAACAGTTTCTAGAGGCATTCTCTCAACAGGATGCATCTATTGAAATTCGCCATCGGGCCATGGCATCCTGTACTGAGTCAAGCACAATTCCATTACTCACAATGGAACCATACACTTCCCCAGATAATACTCAGGACACCCAGCGAGGAGTGCACGTCGAGTCGGTTACAGTGCCTGCCATAGTTACGGCAGAAGAGCATTCACATGCTTCAGAGGGAAAATCTGACTCTCCGCCATCTTTAATAGAGTCATTTTCTCCCCTCCCAGATCCAACAACTCTGGCTCCCTTATGGGATTCTCCACTCGCAGATTTATCTGGAGAAAGTGGAGGGCAACTCGGTCAATCTATCCCTGAAGCAATTCAGACATCTATTCCAAAAGATTTGATAGCATTGACTGAGGATCGGAACTCGCGAATTCCCATTGCACCACCACTGACCTCTCTTGAAGAGGCTAGGGTGATTTTTAATGCAGGTACCCAAGGACAGCAATTGGAAGACTCCTCACGAGCAATCATATTGAGAGAAACACATGCACGTGAGATGAGTGAACCAAATATGAGTGAACTTCAGGTGAGAGCACACACAAACACTGATACTGTCAACCTGTTAGCTCAGATTGCTGCCCTGAAAGAAGAACTTGCTAAAAGTCAAGCTGAAGCTCAAGCATTCAAAGAACAAGTGGTTGAACGGTCTTCTTCTTCCACCTCTGTCGACAATCAGCTTGCAATCATAAGGAATGACATCTCAGATTTAAAGACTGCTGTAATACCAAAGCTCAATTCTATTCAGGACACTCCAAACTTATCAGCTGATGACATATCCAACTTCTGCTCCCTACATACAAGGATGACTTCTCTTGAAGACCTCGTTGAGATGAATCATTCACTAGACAACTCAAGATTTCTAAAGATAGAGACGGGCATGGAACATCTGAATGAAGGCATGAAGCACTTATATTACATGATCAAGAATTCTCATTGCCCTAATGAAGAACAAAGAGCTTATTTTGAAGGACCGTCTGGTGGAGGATCAGGCTCTGGAAGTGGTGGAGGTTTCAAAGGAAAGTCTGTAGAGGATCCCTCAACTAAGGGGGAGAAGAAAGGAGGGAGTAGTTCCAAAGGGAAAGAAAAAGATACTTCTGCTGGAGATAAAGGAAAGGCTGATGATGCCTACTACAGTGGAGAACAGGATGACTTCGATATTTTTGACATCCCCACTGAACCAGTTCAGGAAGATAAAGATGGGTTATTTGAAGCTGAAGAAGAAAGTGATTTTGAAGATTGGGAAGAAGAAGATACAGTGGATCCTAGGTTTGAGAAAGAATTTCAGAAAGAACAGTCAGAAATGCAAAGAAAAGAAGCTGAACTCAAGAAGGTCTCACAGATCATTGATAGGAGAAAAGACATACAAAGGACAGAAACTCTTCAGAAGCAACGTCTTCATGACATTAAAGCTCAAGAAAGGAGAAGAGATGTCAGACTGAAGATGGGTGTAAAGTGGGATGAAGCTAGGAGAGTACTCGATATGCCTCAGCTATGCACTAACAATGATAGGCAGTTCTTACATCTTCTTGACAAGCTGGAAATATCAAATCCTAACAATGACATGTACATGAATGCTATCAAGACTGAAGTCTCAAGGATCACAGCTGCTTTTGATAGATCCCTAAATGAGATGAGCATTTTTGTATATTGTCAGAGTGAAGGATCATTCAAGGTGTCACTTCATCTATTCGAGAATCGTTCGTTGTCAGAGATTTGGGTTCTTTTAAACAAAGTGAAAAGAAGCTCTGAGTTGAATGAAGTTCTTCGGGAAAGGCTTAAAGAGTTTGCCAGCAGGGCTAGTCCTCAAGTGGTCAACAATCCTCATCAAGTGAGATTCTTTAAGTCTGATTGTCTTCAAATCTGTCAGCTGGATGTACAATCTCTTAAAGACTACTCAGCTAAGCATCTGGTCTGGATGGAACATCATTTGAGAACTGCTGGATATTCATCCATGTTGAAGACTCAAGCTGCTGACTTGATTCAAGCTTATTGTGAGAAGAATGTTAAAAGGTACAATCAACTCAAGAATAAGTTGAAGACAGTTGGAGTTCAACCAGTCAGACCTGCAAGCTTCACTTCAGAAAAGGATCGTGTTTTTGACAAGGAATTGCTTCAAGATTTAGAAGAAGGTGAAGTCAGAAGAGAAGACAACTAAAGTCAATTAGCTCAAAACTCAATGTAATATGATTAGAGCGTTATGAATCAAGATAGTCTAATGTAGTTATATGTTCAGGCTAGAGGAACATCTATCTTGTATTCACTTGTAAATTTCATTTGGAATCTGGAAAATGTTAAATATAATCCAGAACTTTTCTGCTATTTACGTTGCATTACTGTTTATATCTTTTTCTTATTTGTTAGTTGAGTTATCCTCTAGGTATTTGTTGTTATTGTCTAACAAGCAAATAGGGGGAGATTGAAAGGCATATGTTAAGCCTATTCGTTTATTCAAGGATTTAACTCAACTCAAATAAGAATGTAACAAGTAAATAGTGGATCAATCGTCAGAGAGATCTCACAAAGTAACATCTGTCAAAGGATAAAGAAACATTGTTCATCTGCAGACTTGAAGATTCACTGGAAGAAGTTCAAGAATTTGATCATGCCTCAGTGATATAAATCAAGATCGTGGATTTAATCAAGTGACAGAGATCTCGTCAAGGTATCAATTTATTACAAGGATTCAATCAGAATGTTAAAGTCAAGACATGAAGAAACGTCACAAAAGTTAGTCACTCATGAACCAGACAGTACATCGAGTGTCAGCATTGAAGTGGCGGAATTGATTCACAAGTCTCAGTGACTTTCAGAAGATTGTCAGAAGAATGGTTGCTGCTCAGCGTTAGTATTAATTCTCTATTAATTAATTAAATCATATAATTTAATTAAGAAAATAAATTATATCTGCAAGGATTAATTTATTGATTAATTGAATTAAATTGATTAATTAATTTAGAATTAATATCAAGGATTTTCAGAATATTAATTGATTAAAATCTGTGATAATTCTAAAAAGACAACTGATTGTACTAGTATGACAATCGGTATGACAATTGATAGTCATACCGAATGTCTTGCAAATTCAGTTGATTGTTTTAATAGAATTTTCAAATAGATTAAAATCAATTAAGTATTCAGAAAAACAATTTCAATTGTACTACAATGACAATCGGTATGACAATCAATAGTCATACCGAAAGTCTTGCTAGTTCATTTTAATTGTCTTCCTAGCTCTAATAGATTGTCTCACCGAAAGTCATTCAAGCTTAAATGGATTGTCACACCAGTTCTCAACAACTTCGGCTGTGATTATTTAAAAAGAAGCAGAAGACATCATCTATTTAATTCTTAGCAAAAACAGAGCAGCTAATATACAGAACGAGAAAATTATAGCAGAACCAAAGAGAAAATATTTCATCCTTTCTTCTGTTTATTCAAGATCATAATTTCTAGATTGTAATGTTAAATCTAATCAACTAGAAATACTTATCTTGTTCTTGTATATCAATCTAGCGGATTAAAATCCCTAGAACTTAATCTCAAATCGCTTTTTAGCATTTGATCTTTTAATTACAAAAATAGAAAAAGTTCATGTCGAATTTATTCTAAATTTGTAATAACTGATTTGAGATTAATCCCTTGTAATCGATACCGTAGTTGTAACACCTTTCAAGTTTAATAAAAGTTTTATTTAACTTGAATTTTGTTTCACAATTTTATTCCGCATTTTATTCGACGAAACGGTATTGTTTGCATTCAACCCCCCCTTCTACAAACAAATTGGGACCTAACAGTATCTTTCTGGCTTATGCTGCTCACAAAAATTTTAAAGTCTTTCAAATGGATGCGAAAAGTGCTTTTATCAATGGAGATTTGGAAGAAGAGGTATATGTTGAACAACCTCCAGGCTTTGTAGATTCAAAATTTCCAAATCATGTCTACAGGCTTGATAAAGCACTTTATGGCCTTAAGCAAGCTCCAAGAGTATGGTATGAGACTTTAGCTCAATTCCTTCTGGAAAGTGGATTTCACAGAGGTACAATTGATAATATATTGTTCTACCTCAACCATGGAAATGACTTAATTTTGGTACATATATATGTTGATGATATCATATTTGGCTCTACAAATGCCAAACTATGTGAAAGGGTTGCAAAGCTAATGCAGTCAAGATATCAAATGAGTATGATGGGAGAACTTAGCTATTTTCTGGTACTTCAAGTCAAGAAAAATGAAGAAGGTACTTTTATCAATCAATCCAAGTACACCGAAAATTTACTGAAGAAATTTGGAATGCAAGAATGTTCAACTGGATCCACTCCCATGGCCACTGCAACCAAGTTAGATAAAGATACTGGTTCATCAGTAGATATTACTAACTACAGAGGTATGATTGGCTCTTTACTCCATTTAACTGCAAGTAGACCTGATATCATGTATGCTACCTGTCTTTGTGCAAGATTTCAGGCTGATCCAAGAGAACCTCATCTAATAGCTGTGAAAAGAATTTTCAAGTACCTCAAGGGTACCGCTGATCTAGGATTGTGGTATCCTAGAGAATCAGATTTTAAGCTAATAGGTTACTCAGATGCAGATTTTGCAGGATGCAAAATAGACAGGAAAAGCACTAGTGGAAGCTGCCAATTTCTTGGAGGCAGATTGGTTTCTTGGTTTAGCAAGAAACAGAAATCAATTTCCATATCAATTACAGAAGCAGAATATATTATTGCAGAAAGTTGTTTTACACAGATTCTTTGGATGAAGAATCGGTTACTGGATTATGGGTTAGAATTTTCTAAAATACCTATTTACTGTGATAATCAAAGTGCTATTGCTATGACAGGTAATCCAGTTCAACACTCAGTGACAAAGCACATCAGCATAAGGTACCATTTCATAAGGGAACATGTGATGGAAGGTACAGTGGAATTGCATTTTGTTCCAACAGATCAACAACTAGCAGATATCTTCACAAAACCACTATGTGAAGCTACTTTTACAAGACTGGTAAATGAACTTGGAATGGTTTCAGGTTCTTTCTCTAAATCTGCTTAGTTTTTGTTCTCATGCATCAGACTTTATGATCAGTGTTTACAGATTGTCTTATCTTCATGTGATCTGTGCTTAAATTGAAATACATTAAATGCTGATTGTTATCTGATGTGGATCTATATACTCTGATAGTGATTTGAATGTTCTGTGACTATTCAATACAATGAGGATTACTATGCTAGATGCTGACCTAATAGTCTTTAACAAACTAGAAATCCCATGTTTGAATTAGTTGTTTATGTGGAAATTCATTAACACAAGCAAATTATGATTTTGAGCTTAGTTAAATTTACTTTGTGTATCCTATTACTAAGTCACAAACTAGATTCTTGCTTCTTATCTGTCAAATTCTGATGTTAGTAAATCTTAAGGATGAACCACATGTTTGATAAGCCTCACTTATCTGAAGAAAAGAAAAGAAAAGAAAATCGATGTCAGGTACTCCTTTGAGATCTAGAGTAAAAATATGGAAGGGAAGACCCAAGTGCATTGCTGGTATTAAGTAATATGCATTAGAAAAGCAAATAATTTTTTCTTGGTGACTTTTCACATTCTCTGATTACCGGAGAAATACTCTGATAATAACATAAATTTTGATAGCAGTTGTGACTCACTTACACTGAGAAGCCGCTGTAAAAAGGAATTTCAAAAGATGCATAAAATGAGCACAAACAGTTGAGGTGGAATCTTGCATAAATTTATTCTATAGTAGACTTCATTATTAATGACATATTTTAAGCACTTTTCTTAGTTATGCCTTATTTCTAAGATATACTGAAGTTTATCAGACTTTAATCTTTATCTGATATTCTGCTAATACACATACTCTCACTCCATATGTATAATGAAAATTACTATGGTGATTGAGTTGTTTTTGACAAACAGTTAAGTGTTATTTGCATAAATTCTGAGGACAAGTTCTGATGGAAGTTCTTATGATTAAACTCTGAAGAAACAAGTCAGTATTTGTATGAAGAATCACGGTAACAAACATTCCCTTTTTGAGTACAGAAGCCATATTCTGATGACTGCTAAAATCTGATAATAGTCAAGTTCTGATATTAAATCCTGATGCAAACTCTGATGCTTATGTGGCATTATTTATTTACTTGACTCATTTGTGGTAAATACAGTAACGGTCATATTTTATCAGAATATAATAGGTGAGATAAAAACAGTCATAATCATTAAGTAAGTGGGAAGCGTGTTTTCCTTGAAACACTGCATTTGCACATTTATTACTGCTTAATACCCGTGCCCGCTAATAATGTTTTGACTAATGATATGCTGCCAGGTGTCTAAAGTCTGTTCCGCTTCAATCATACCAGTTGTAAAAAGGAGAGTATAAATATGGGATTTAAAAGATTTTATAATCTTTTACCTACTTATCTTTCTCTAATCTCTCTTATTCTTTCTCTCTCTAATATTCTCTGAAGCTTTTTCTTACAGGACTTTTATCAAACACCTTGTGCACACTCAATTTTCTCCCTTATTTCTTACAGAAATGGCACCAAAAGACATTGTTCTCAATGGAGCTAAGTTTGTTCCCAACAACTACTTGGCTATTCTTAGCAAGAGTGAAGCTCCATTAGAACTACACTTCATTCAGGATTTCCTTGCTAACTTTGAGATTGGGTATGCTTTGACCCAACCAGAAGCAATCTCTGGAACTCAAGTGCTGGAGTTTTGGAGAAGTGGCATGTATGATGATGGTGGTGCTCATGGGTCCCCAAGTATCATCTTTTTAACAGGGGAGGATGCCCATGTGGTGACTTTGGCCACAGTTCGACAAATACTCCTTCTGCTAGAAAACTGTATATATTCAACAGTTGAGGAGCCAGCTCTTCAACAGCTAATGGTCAATATGGGCTATGAGAAATCTTTGAAAAAGCTGGGACAGTTGAAGAGACCCAACATAAGGAGGGAATGGAGTTTCTTCTTTGACTGCATCACCAGAACTTTTACAAACAAATGTTCAAACTTTGATGCAATCCCAATTCTCAGTCAACAAATCGGGTATACTCTCATTAATCAAACTCATTTTGATTATACAAGTGATATTATAGGATTTATTGGGGATAGGATGACAGAAGATAGAAATACAGTTTACTTTGCTAGATTTTGTGAGCTTATTTATAGTTTTTGTTGCTCTGATGCACCCCAACTAGCAAGTGAGTTAATTGAACCATTTAAGCTTGCTAAGAAAGCCTTTACTGACTTATTATCTACTGATAATAAGAAGACTATTTTGAGACCCCTTCAAATTCCTACATCTGTTAAACAAGTCTTGGTAAACTCTGATCAAGCCACCTATGCTGCCTTATATCTTGATATCCAACCAACCCAACCTCCATCAACACCTTAAACAACTACACAACCAACCACCTCTCAACCTCAATCAACTCAACCTACCATCAGAACTTACTTCCAACCATCAGCTCAATCTTCACAACAACAACCATCAGCACCTACCATCAGACCTTCATCTTCCAGGCCAAAAAGGGAAAAGTCTGTTCCTCAACCTCAACCAAAAAGAAGAAAGATGATTCTAAAGGATGAATCTGATAGTGAAGAGGAAGCACAAGTTCATACATCAGAACCTGTGGCTGTTGAAGCTGAAACTGTGGTTTTTCAGAATGAAACAGAAGCTGAAGGGTCAACCCATCAGATAAATGTTGAAGCTCAAACTTCTGATACTTTGAAGAGGAAGAGAATTGTAAGTTCTGATGATAAAGCAACTCTTTCACTAGCAAGAAGATTGAAGAAAATGAGAGCTAAGAGGCACATGGCTAAGCCTCCATCTGAGAATATTATAGAAGTTGAGGAAGGGGATCAGGAATCTCCGATCTCATCAGAACCTGTTGTAACTAAAGCTCTGCCATCCCCTACTCAAGCTCAAGACACTATGCTCACCCCCCACGTCTCTCCAATAAAGGCAACAGATGATGCTGAAGAACAAGGCACAAATTCTGAGAGATATTCACAATCTGAATATACCAACTGTTCTTTGTTTGGAAGCTCCTACAGCAGCTCAGACATCTCCAATGCATTCTCCAATCTTAAATGTTGAGATACCATTCACACCAGTTCTTGATCAGGAACCAGAAGATCAGAATTTAGATGAGGTAGTTCCAGAATCTCCCATTGCCTCACATACACTTGTCTTATCAGAGAATGATGATTCTTCATCCAGTACTGGAGATAGTGTTTCTGTTGATACTCCAGCTCCCATTCTAGGCAAGGAGGCACTTATTGAAAAGTTTGTTGAGCAAGCTGCTCCTATTCCTTGGGAAGATACTCAAGAGGTGTGGAGTGGACAAAGAAGTGAAATGAAACGGATTTCATTCCAAGCTCTAAAGTACTGACAGACCATTTTGGAAAAGCTGATGAGTTGCTCAAAAATTCTGATTTCAAGACAAAACTCAAAGTGACAGCTCTGTCTACCAAAAATCTTCAAGGTCTACACTATGCTACTCAAGAAAAGGTTGATAAGCTTCTTGAAAAAGCTGAAAAGCTAGATATGGAGATCAAACTTGATAAAAAGAGGTTTATCAGACCTATTTCTGAAAAGGTTGAAGCAATTGAGAAAGTTCAGGAGAAGCAACATGCCCAAATTGCTGAGGTCCTGTAAAATCAAGCTTCTCAAAAAGCTCAATTGGATGAACTCCAATCTTCAGTTGAACTTCTTCTATCTCTCTTATTAACAGATGATACCAAAAAAGGGGAGAAGATAGTTAAGTCCAAATGCTCTAATGATCAAGTACTGAAGAAGAAAGATGATGAAGCTGATGACCAGGGAAACCCTAGCCAGGGTAGAGGTCAAGTTCAAGGTAAAGAGCACATCAGCAAGGTTTCTTCTAGGAAACTAATTACTGATGCAAGCAGATCTTCTATTCAAAAGAAGACAAGTTCTGAAGCTGCTAAAACTCAAAATCTGATAGCAAGTGCTGATAATCAAAATCTGATATCAAGTTCTGATGAGCAAAGTCTGATGACAAAGCCTGATGTTCTGATACAAGGTGGAAGTCAAGACTCTCAAAAGTTTATGCAAACTCTGAAGCTCACGGGAAAGCAGACTATTGTCTACTACAAAGATCCCAAGATTCAGACACTTGATGAGGAAATTGCTAGAAGATTATTTTTGAAACATAATCCAGGAATGGATTTAGAAAATCTCAAGGAGGAAGAAGCTAGATTTAAAGCTGAAAAGACAAATCTAAAGCCAAAAGCTTATGTTGCAAAGAAACCTCCAAGGCCTAAGGTAAAAGGAATTGTGATCAAGGAGAAGTCACATATTGAGGCATCAAAGCCCAAAACAAGATCACAATCTGAGATTGATCCCAAAGACAAAGGGAAGGGAAAAGTTGATGAACCAACCAAGCCACTGGAGATGAAAATTCCTCAAATTCTGATGAAACCAGTGTGCAAAATGGTTCAAGTTACTGATGATACTCTTGCTGAAGATGAAGATGTTTAAACTCTGAAAAGAAGGAAGCTTTCTGAAGAATCAAAGACAACCTCTAACAAGGCTCAAGTTGTTCAGAGTGAAGAACAACAAGCTACAACAGAAATAAGTCATCAAGACATCAACCTCTGACAATGCTCAAGTTGATTTAGACAAGATGGAAGTAGCTGATAAAAAAAACTTCTGTGGAAAAATGTCAAACCATCAGATCCAAAGAAAAGCCAATTGTTGTCTACTTTCATGACTATTGGGTTAAATGCTAGAGAACCAAGAGACGGGGCTGGACTAGGTTCTTATGAAGCTAAGATCAAGACAGGAGTTGAAGTTGCTACTAGAGATCCATTTTTATTGACTAACAGACCTCTTGAAGATGTTACACAGAAACACCTTGATAAGGTTATCTCTGTTCAAGTGGTACTGGATGCTCATGACAAGCACAATGTCAAGGAAAATTTGATTCTATTTCTTGAAGATGGAAGGACATATCAGATGTCAGAATCAGATGTGCTAAACAAATCACTGAAAGAACTTCAATTATTTCATTATCTTTTAGAGGTAAAGTCTTATATTACCAGGAGATGGTCAAATTTCATATTGAAGACCATAAGAGATAAAGCTAGAAATTTTGGTTCAAGGATTACAAAATTTATTCCTAATATTGTTGAAGATGATGGAAGTGAAATTCCAATGAAGAAGGATTCTGCTAAGCTTGAAGTGATACTGAAAGAGAAATGTCTATGGTACAATGAAGATTCTTCTCATCCAAGGGTAATAAGACTGGATGATGGTTTAGAAAGAAACCATATTTCTATTATAAGGACCGCAATCTACCAGATTGGAAGTCAGGGTGAAGATTTGAAACAAGTCATGACTACACTATCTCAAGTCCTAAGGATTAAAGATGAAAAGCTGATATCAAGCTTTGTCAAGAATCACTTTGGATTCAGATTGACTCAGTGAGATTGGTAAAAGCTACAAGGACTGTAAGTTGTAGTAAGTTATCTAGTTAAACTCTTATTTACATTTGTACTTAAATGTTTTTGACATCATCAAATCTATTAACTTGTATATTTTGCATAATTTACAAGTTGGGGGAGATTGTTAGATATATTTGAGATGTCATGTCTAATATGATTTGTGTTTAGTTTTTGAGAACTTAACAACAAGATAAATCAGGACTTACTGAAATCAGGACTTACTGGAAGTCAGAGCTTAATATCAAAACTTAAGATCATATCAGAACTTAAGTGCGGGAAGACTTTCATATAAGGAAGGAAGCTGATTTACAGGAGAAGATCGAGACTAAAGCAAAAGAAGATATGCATGGAAAGAGTTAGAAGACTGGAAGACTTGTAGAAGATATCTGATTGATATATTTTAGGAGACAGAATTGTATTCCATATCAATTAGAAGTTATCTTGTAATTGTGTACTATATAAACACATACTTAGGATTTACACTATATGTGTTATCATTATCGAGAAGATTATATATTGTAACCTAGCAGCTCTTAGTGATATTTGTTCATCATTGAGAGAGAACAACAGTTCTTATTGTAACAGAGTTTATTCAATATACTTGATCTTTGTTACATACTTGTGTTAAATCAATTTGATAGTATAAACACTGTATTCAACCCCCTTCTACAGTGTTGTGTGACCTAACAGGGCAGACATTTGTCTCCAGACTTGGATATAAACCTTTATAGAGCCCAATTCTTCTAATTAACTTCAAAATGTCCTTTATGGAGTGTGTGGCTCTATATCCAGGATTTCTTTGATCTTATCGAGGTTGGCCTCGATTCCTCTCTTCGAGATCATGTGACCAAAAAAAAATCAGACCCAACACTGAAGGTGCACTTGGCAGAGTTTAACATCATCTTGTGATATCGCAGCACTTCAAAGGCCTCTCTGAGGTGATTAATATGATTGGCCTTGGATAGAATTTTGACTAGCATGTCATCAATATAGACCTTCATGGTATTTCCAATTAGATGGGCGAATATCTTATTCACCAATCTCTGATAAGTGGCTCTAGCATTCTTAAGTCCAAAAGCTATAATAAGATGGGAAAAGACACCAAAATCAGTTATGAAAGATACCTTGTGGGTATCATCTTTGTGCATTTTAATCTGATTGTAACTGTTAAAGCCATCTATAAAGCTCAGCATCTCGTGCCGAGCTGTGATATCGATCAGGGTATCAATCCTTGGTAGGGGGTAGTAGTCCTTAGGGAATACATCGTTCAATTCGGTAAAGTTGATGCACATCCTCCACTTCTCATTGGCCTTCTTGGCCATCACGGGGTTAGCCAACCACGCACTTTATCAACGATCCAGCTTCTAGGAGCTTCTCGACCTCATGTTTAATGGCTTCCATCCTGGATAGGGAATAAGTTCTCTTTTTCTGTTGGCCTTCCGAGTTGGATCGATATTCAACTTATAAGTTATATGGTTGGTGTCAATCCCAGGCATACCAGCTGCTGACCAAGCAAACACATTATTGTTCTCTTGCAAGAAAGTTGTCAATTGGCTCTTCTGGGGTTTGTTGAAAGACGCTCCAACGTATGTAACCTTATCCCAGTCTAATGAGTCTAGGAGAACTGGGACTAAGTCCTTAGCGGGCTTTCCTCGAAGTTCTTCCTTCTCGTGAACATCCATGCTTTAATGGGGAAGACCTGCCCCCAGTTCCATCGGGCTTAAGTTCTGCGACATAGAAATTGCTAGCCATTTTCTGATCACCATTCTATTCTCCAACACCATTTCTGGTCGGGAACATAAGTATCATGTGGTAGGTTGAGGGCATGACCTTGAATGCGTAAACTCCTATTCTTCTAAGGATAGCGTTGTAAGTAGAGGCAACCTTCACAACCTGGAAATTTAACATTTGTGTGGCCTCTCTTGGCTCTTTCGCAATGGTCATGGGAAGTTGTATTGCTCACTCGACTTGGCACTCCACTTCATTGAATTCGTAGATGGGTGGATCTGAAGGGGTGAGTTGGGAGTCATTGTACCCCATCTTTGGAAATATGTCATGGAAAAGAATATCCACAGAAGCTCCATCGTTGACTAGTACTCTCTTGACATGACAATTTCCAATAATTGGTGTGATACCTAAAGGATCATCCTGAGGAAACTTCAAACCCTCAAGGTTGGGGTCGCTGAATTCTAGTGTCAACGCAGTCTTAGCACGCTTGGGTGCTTCTTTGACTATACTCGTCACCTCTTTTGTATAGGCCTTTAGAGAGTTCTTTGTTGTCCCAGCAGCTGTTGGACCTCCTGAGATCATATTGATTAATGGCCCTCAGGGCTGTGGGTTACGATCTTGGTTATTGCCCCTTCGAACATTATCTCTCTTCTGGCCTCCGACCCCTTCATCCTTGGTGAACTTCTTATTTTTTTTCTCTTCGGATCAGATACTCGATCTCGTCCTTAAGTTGTCTGTAATTGTCGGTGTCATGACCAACATCTCTGTGAAACCTACAATACTGACCCTTATCTCTTTTCAAGGGATCTGCCCTTAGTGGCTCCGACCGTCTGAACTCTTTATCCTTCTCAATCTCTAACAAAATTTGGTTTCTTGGAGCATTTAACCTTGCATAATCAGTGAAACTTGGTGATTGGTTCTTCTTAGAAAAGGAATCTGAGTTCTTTCCAGTTCGAGAATACTTGTCCTTGGCATCATACTCATGTTCCGTCTTTTGCTTCTTTTGCCCGTGGGCTCATTGTTCACAACTATCTTCTTCATGCTCTTTTCAACTTGGATATACTTCCCGGCTCATTGTTGGGATACTTGGTGGAGAAGTCTCCAACTTAGATGGTAATTAGGACTCCTGTAAGGCAAGAGATTCTATATCCTTCCTTGTAGGAGTTAGTGTCCATGTTGGACGTCATGCCTCTGATCTTTCATTCGTATTGGTCCTAGCCCGTGAACAGCTTATGTTCGTGGACCTTGACGACTTCTGCTCGTGGGCCTTGACGACTTCTACTCGTGGGCCTTGATGACTTGGGCCATCTTTAGTCCATGACAGGACTTGACCAACCTGGTTTGTATTAGATTTTGGACAAGAATTCCAAGTGTAATTAATGCCACATTTAATGCGTCTTTAGGATATATTGTCTATCCATAACAATACATACTCTTCTTTGCGGCCCCATTTTAGATCTTTATGGAGGTGCAATGGGAATGTATATGGCACTACTAAAAATCTTAAAATATAAAATATTAGGAGTTTGACCAAGAACTAACTCATGAGGAGATTGATTATGGTAAGCAGATGGTCTTATCCTAATTATATTTACGGCATGAAGTATTCGTGACCCCAAATAGAAGTAGGTAATTTAGCTCTTAGAAGTAAGAGTCATGCAATAAGTTGAAGTCTTTTAATTAAGGATTCCGCTAAATCATTTTGTGTATGCATGTGAGCTACAGGGTGTTCAACAGAGATTCCTACTGACATAAAATAATCATTGAAAGTAGCAGATGTAAATTCAGTGGCATTATCTAATTGAATTGATTTGATAGGATTATCAGGAAATTGGGCTTGTAATTTGATAATCTGAGCAAGAAGATCGGCAAAGGCTGTATTTCTGGTCGAGAGTAGATAGACATGAGACCATCTAGTTCAAGAATTGATTAGAACCGTGAAATAACTGAATGGTCCTGATGATGGATGGATAGGACCACATATATCACCTTGAATTCTTTCTAAGAAATTTGGAGACTCGTTTTGAAGTTTAACTGAAGATGGTCGAACAATTAGTTTTCCGAAAGAACATGTTGAACAAAGAAGTTCATCACGTGGTATGACCTTTTGATTCTTAAGGGAATGTCCTGTAGAAATTTCTATAATACGATGCATCATGGATACTCCTGGATGACCAAGTCGTTCATGACAAAGTGTGAGTGATTTTGGATATAAAATTTTGGGGGTGGTGATACTGTGAGACTCGATTACTCTAATTTCTATAATATATAATCCAGAAAAGAATGATTGCAAATTTTTTAAGATCTTCTTATGACCTGAGATAGTTGAGGTGATAAGGAGATATTCTTTTTCATTTTCACTAGTGAATTCTACATGCAAAATATTAAGACGAATATCTTTCAAACTCAGAAGAATCCTAGTGAATTTGTTAGAATATAGAGCATCATGTATATAAATTTGTGTCTCATTTGGTAGTATAAAATTGGCTTTTACAAAACCCTCTATGATATTTGATGTTCCCGAAATCGTCCAAACGTGTGAGTTGATTTTAGTCAACTGTGAGAAATATTTCTTGTTAGTTTCCGAAGTATCGTAGAAGGGGGGAGGGTTGAATACGATACTCACTAAATTAAAAAAATTATTTCGAATCTTTTATGGATATATAATTTAGTGTTCAGTTAGTAGTTTCATGTTTTTGAGGTGAATAGTGTTTAGGGCAATAAAGTAACGAACACAATATATTCGTGGAAGTATATATTTATAGGGTCTTACTCCATTGAGAACCTTTTTATTGTGAGATATGACATCCAATTATAACCACTCATTTTAAACCCATTATCAACCTCTCACCATACATTAATTTTTAACATTTTAATATTTCAACATCATCTTCATTGTAACTCCACCACCTGCCACCTCCAACCACCGCCGACCACCATTTTCGGCGACCACCACCTTTGGCGTCCACGGGTAATCACCACTGTTAAATAAAAAATCATTGTCGTTAAACCAAAAATCACCATCAGAAAACAAAAAATCTCCCCAAAAAATCAAAATCACCACCGAAAAACGATAAATCACTCCCAAAAAAATCAAAATCACCAGATCTGACCACTATCTTCACCCACCAGATCCAACCACCTGCTTCGTTTATCAGCTCCGACCACCAAAATCATAACGATAATCACCGGATTTAATTTTTAAGCAATATATTTAAATAACTAATACACCACCAACATCATCAATATTTAAAAAAACCACCTACTACAGCTCTAAATCACCAAAAAGTGAACACAAATCAATCAAAAGTGGAAAAATCACCCCATTTTCGTGTCCGATATAATAAATCCAGCTCAATCGTCAGAAAATATTCACTCAATTAAAACAAGGAAACCGAATTAATAAAGACTAAATATGGTGTTAGGAATATGTGTATTAGTTTGATGATAAGTTAAACAAAATACTTAAGTAGAAATCTAGTGTTTGTAGCCTCAACGGATAAGACCATCTTGGCTATCCGTTGAAGGAGTAGCTTTACTTAGCAATAAGTTTAGTATTGTAGCACATTTCATTCTCTGGTTTCAAGTTGTAATTCTTAGATGTTGTAGGAAATTATCAGTCATGTTGACTACTAATGGATATACAAATAGGAGGGCTAATTGTAAATATTTCATGCCTTATAATTTTGTATAAGTGAAGAAGTATCAACGGATATTGAAGACCTTCAACGGATAAGAAACAAAGCTTCAACGGATGTCTCTAATGCTTCAACGGATAATATCCATCAACGGATAAGTGCTTCAACGGATAAAGACTTCAACTGATAATGCATCAACGGATAAAGCTTCAACGGATAAAGCCTCAACGGATAAGGCATCAACGGATGAAAGCTTCAACGGATGCTTAGTTCATTAGCAGTTGATAGTGACAATTCACAAGCTGATAGAGGCACATGGGTTGACAGAGACAAACTGGAATGTGGAAGCCTCTAGGAGGAATCAAGAAAATGCAGCATTTCCATTCTGATGCAAACAAGGAAGTATTCAAAGATTCACAGATTATCCTAGATTGCATTGGATAGAGAAATGAAGAAAAAACATGTGAAGAATCTTTTCAATTGTATTTTACAGTTTTGTCTTCACTTGTAAGCTTGGTGATATATAAACCAAGTAGCAGCTAGTAATTAGATAATAATTTTCCTGAGTTGTTTAGAAATATCCAGAGAGAAAATCATCTAGTTTGTACTAGGAAGCAGCTGTGATTTAATTCTTTGAATCACAGATTTTCTGAAATAACACATCTCTGGTGGAACAACAAATCCACCAGAAAAGTTTTTAAGTTCTTTGTGTTCTTTACATTTGTGTTTGAATATATATCTGTCTGTATCAGCTTCAAGCAATTCACACACATTTGTTCACTTAAACACTTAGCCTTAGAAATTACTCAAAACTTGAAAAAGTTTTGAGATTTACATTCAACCCCCCTTCTGTAAATCTCATTGTTAGTCCACTGGGAATAACAATTGGTATTAGAGCAAGCTCTTAACATTCAAAGAGTTTAAAGATCTATTCTGCTAACATCATGAGTAAGAAGGATATTGGTGTAAAAATTCCTATCCTGGAAAGAGATAACTATCATCACTGGAAAGTGAAGATGCATTTACATCTTCTCTCTCAAGATGAAAGCTACATCAACTGCATTGAAAATGGTCCTCACATCCCACACAAGGTGGCCACAGCTGCTACTGCAACAGTTGCTGTTGGACAGTCTATTCCCAAGCCAAAGGCAGAATGGACTGTTGAAGATATTGAAGAGGTCCACAAGGACAAGAAAGCCATGAACATTCTGTTTAATGGCCTGGATCAAGATATGTTTGACAATGTCATCAACAGCCAAACTGCTAAGGAAATTTGGGATACTGTGCAGCTTATCTGTGAAGGCACTGAGCAAGTTAGAGAAAACAAAATGCAGCTTCTCATTCAACAGTATGAATATTTTCACTTTGAAGAAGGAGAATCATTGAATGATACCTTCAATAGATTTCAGAAACTATTGAATGGATTAAAGCTGTATGGGAGAGTGTACCAAGTCAAGGACTCCAATTTAAAATTTCTAAGGTCTCTACCAAAGGAATGGAAGTCTGTGATTGTTTCTCTAAGAAATTCTCAAGATTATAAGGACTTCACACTTGAAAGATTATATGGAATTTTGAAGACTTATGAACTTGAGATGGAGCAAGATGAGCTGTTGGAAAAGGGAAAGAGAAAAGGAGGATCAGTTGCACTTGTAGCTGACAGTGAAAAAGTTGAAGCCATGAATGAGGAAAAGACAATGCCAAGTCTCAAAATTGGCACAAGCAAATCAGAATCAAGCAAGGGTAAAGAGCAAGTTGCTGAGGATGAAGACAATTCCAGTCAGGATGAATCTGATGATATTGATGAACATCTGGCCTTTCTGTCCAGGAGGTTTGCAAAGATGAAGTTCAGGAAAAACACAAAATTCACTAAGCCAAACAAAAACATGGTGGAAAAATCAAAGTTCAAATGTTACAACTGTGGCATTAGTGGACACTTTGCAAGTGAGTGTAGGAAGCCAAATTCTGATAAAAAGAAATTTGAGCAAGTCGATTACAAAAAGAAGTATTTTGATTTGTTCAAACAAAAGGAAAGAGCTTTTCTCACTCAAGATGATTGGGCAGCAGATGGGGTCAATGAAGATGATGATATGGAATATGTCAACCTAGCCCTGATGGCTAATTCTGATGAAAATGAAACTAGTTCATCAAGCAACCAGGTAATTACTACTGATCTCTCTCAGCTTTCTAAACATGAATGCAATGAAGCCATAAATGATATGTCCAATGAATAATATTATTTGCGTGTTTCCCTTAAATCACTAGCTAAAGAAAACATTAGGATCAAAGAGAATAATGTGTTTTTAAGTGATAGGAATGCTGTGTTAGAGAATCAGGTAATTAAGCTTGAAAAGATTAAAATTAAATGCTTGACTGTTGAGAGTGAACTAGAAGAAGCTGTTAAGAAAGTAGAAATTCTTTCTAAACAGTTAGAAAGTGAGCAAGAGGTAATCAAAGCCAGGAAAACATCTAGGGATGTTAGTGTTCAATTTGCCAAGGTTCAGGGAATTGAATCATTCTGTGAGGATGCCTGGAAGAAAAAAAAAGGAGTTAGAATTAATTGATGGATTGTCAACGGATGTGGAATCAACGGATGATGAAAGTTATCCGTTGAAGGAAGAAAAGGAGCATCCGTTGAAGGCTCATCAATTAAAACATGCAAGTAATTTTAAAAATAAAAACCTTAATAAGAAGAATGATTCAACTCTCAAGAACTTTGTCAAAGAAGGAGCTAGCACATCCAAAGATGCCAGTAAGGTGAATATAGGACACATGACTTTAGATCAGCTGAGAAATAGGCTTAAGTTGGTTGAGGATAAGAAGGAAACTAAAAGAAAATCTAAAAGAAATGGGAAGGTAGGGATTAATAAACATAACAATTACACACCTGATAGGTATGCTCCTAGAAAAAGCTGTGTGCATTGTAAAAGTGCCAATCACCTATCTGATAATTGCAAATCTGTTAAAAATACTCTCATGCCTTCAAATCCCTCCATGTCTAACATGTCTATGTCACCTCTGCATACCATGCCTGTTATGTCTCATCAGAATCCCCATGCACATTTTGCAAACATGCCATATATTAATAATCCTTATTTTACTGCATTTAGTATGCCTCAAATGCCATACAATGTGCCTATGTGGAATAACATGTTTGCACAATCTATGCCTTATCAATCAAATGTGCTAAATGATTCTGTGACTAACCCTATACTTTAACCAACCACATCTGAGATCAAGGTTGACCCAAAGTTACCTAAGTCAAAAGATGCAGGAGGAATGAAGTCTAGGAAAAAGACTAACAAGGCTAGACCCAAGGAAACTTGGGTACCAAAATCAACTTGATTGATTTTGTTGTGTGCAGGGACAAAGAAGGAATCTATGGTACTTGGGCAGTGGCTGTTCAAGACACATGACAGGTGATTTCACCCTGCTCACAGAATTTAAGGAGAGAGCTAGCCCTAGCATAACCTTTGAAGATGACAGCAAAGGATTCACTATGGGATATGGCTTGATTTCAAAAGGAAATGTCATCATTGATGAAGTTGCATTGGTTGATGGTCTCAAACATAACTTATTGAGCATCAGTCAACTATATGACAGAGGGAATACCATTTCCTTCAATTCTGAAGCCTGTATTATCACAAGTAAAAAGGACAATAAAGTGGTTCTAACTGGAGTTAGAAAAGGGAATGTGTACTTAGCTGACTTCAACTCTACAGATGCAGAATCCATTACTTGTCTTTTCAGCAAAGCAAGTGCAGTTGAAAGTTGGCTATGGCACAAGAAGCTGTCCCATTTGAATTTCAAGACAATGAATGATCTAGTCAAAAAGGACTTAGTTAGAGAAATGCCTCTAGTGGAATTCACAAGGGATGGACTGTGTGATGCTTGCCAGAAAGGAAAGCAAAAGAAAGTATCATTCAGTAAGAAGCTTGAATCTGTAATTGATGAACCATTACAACTGCTGCACATGGATCTTTTTGGACCAGTAAATGTATTGTCAATTTCAAGGAAAAGATATTGCCTAGTGATTGTTGATGATTTCTCTAAGTTTTCATGGGTCTATTTTCTTGGATCAAAGGATGAAGCTAGTGAAATCATTATCAATCATATCAAGCAAGTCAACAATCATCCTGATTTCAAAGTAAGGAATATTAGGAGTGACAATGGAACTGAGTTCAAGAATTCAACCATGAAGTTGTTCTGTGAAGAAAATGGGATCATGCATGAGTTTTCAGCTCCAAGGACCCCACAACAAAATGGTGTGGTGGAAAGGAAGAATAGATCACTAATTGAAGCTGCAAGGACAATGCTTGAAGAGTCAAAACTCCCAACCTACTTTTGGGCTGAGGCTGTTAACTGTGCATGTTACACTCAGAATATTTCTCTAATCAATCAGGCAAAAGGCATGACTCCCTATCAATTATTCAAGAGAAGAAAACCAACTTTAAACTTTCTGCATGTGTTAGGGCGAAATCACGCACTAATATTCACGCAAGTATACGCGTTCACAAGTAATATAGAATACTTTCTAGTTCGTTCCCTCAGAGACTCAGACTAAGTTATTGTCTAATTTAACTCACTCACCAATGTATGATTACTTCTCAATGTTAAGATAATAACACTTAAAATTGTTGATTAAATATTAACTATAATTAACTACTTAATTAACCACTTAACTAACACTGCAATTTATCAATAATAAAACACTCATGAGATCACAACTTCATTATTACTTCCTTCTATAGCCATAGTTATTACCTTTAGCATGTGACAGTGATGATATTAATCGAATAACACAAAACTGATAAAAGCCAACTTTCATTGTACTAATACCATTCTACCAAACATCCACAATTAAGATAGAAATTGAATAGTCATCAATTATGTTGAGTTCCTATATGTCTACAGAAATTGACAACACAATGATTTAAGCACAAGTTACTCCTTTTGATTACATAGGGCAAATAAAACTGTTAGAGTTACCCACTAATCATGCACAACGTACATGAACCTATGCTAGCATGGCAAGTTCTAAACATCAAGATCCACTGTCGCTTCACAAGAGATTAACACCCTATCTTATATGTTCGCGACGCACATAAGACGAATACGCACAACCTATACTAGATATCATGCAATCATCACACACTAAAGTATTAAACAATTAACTAAAGAATTCCATAATAAATCCATTGCAACCCCATGATCACGATTAGCCCATAATAGAACTTATCGCCATCATGGGTTCATATGAAATCATGATAAACGAACACAAGAAAATAACAACTAAACTAATTATATTAAAACATAGTACGTCACAAGAGTAAATAAGTCAAAGCAAGAAAACTAGCATCCAATGTTACAACGAAACAAGAATCACAAGAATATATGCTTCCTCTTCATTGCTGTGTGCTAAATCGGTCTTCTTCCTTATCTCCTTCGCTTCTTGCAAAACACAATCTAAAACATAATCCCTTCTTAATACCCTGTGAAAAACGTCTCAAATCTACTTATATAATAGTCCCATAAAACTCAGATTACATAGAAGTTGGAAGCCAAACAGAAGTAGAAGTCTAAAATAATATATTATTTTCCCCGACCCTGCGCGGCCGCTCAGCATTTCTGCGCGGGCGCGCAAGGCTGCTGCGCGGCCGCTCAGCATAGCTGCGCGGGCGCGCAGGACCCTACTGGAAAATTTCCAGGTTTGCTCCGTTTCTTCGCTGTAATCTGCCCGTTCTTTTCCTCTCGCAATGGTGAACACATGCCAAGGCTTATTCTTGATGATTCCTCCTCCGAAATGCAACTAATATCCTGAAATGCATAAACACTAGAAAAACGCATCAAATACACAAAATACTTGATTTCAAGACACCAATTTAAGCCATTTTAAGACGTTCTAAGTGATATAAAATGCCACTTATCACACCCCCAAACTTAAATCGATGCTTGTCCTCAAGCGTCACAGACTCAAAAACAAATAAAAATATGCATGAATACAATCTATATGAAAATGCAACGATCCCCCTTACTACAATTAACCAATCAAATTGTCACGTCTAAACGAATGCAGTTAGACACTAAAGATCAAGAAACTCATGCAAACGGACATACCGCCAGAAACGTGGTGTGTCCAAATGCTTAACAGATATGCTTCGGAACTAGACCAATTACTATGACTAGACCTTCCTCAAGGCAATCCTACGATTATACAAAGAATAAAAATTCTAGGCACAAAGTGATATACAACACTACAAGAACTTTAGAGTTTACTACGGAATCGTGCTTTTTATTTACAACGCAAATGCTTATTTGACCGTGCAGTGAGTGAGGTCCACAAAAGACTTATACAATGGTATCCATGTAACGAGCGTTAGGTTAGCGGATCTTAGACTCTAAAAGCCTTAGGTCACTAGGCACAAAGTCCCCTAAGAACTTAATAACTCGAATACCAAAGAGCCCGCTCTTGATCAATTACGCAAATTTTTTTTTTTATTCTTTTATTCTGAGCAAGTGCGTTTCGCTCCATCTTGCTCAACCCTAGACTACTCGCATAACATGCGAGCCGGCTACTAGCCATTTGACGCCTAGCCACAACTAGCAACAAATTCCATTTTTACTCCATTTTTTTTTCTTTTTTTCATGCCTTTACCACTAAGAACCTATTATCAAATTCTAAGCATAATAAATAGATTATCCTCGAAAATAATCAGATCATAACAACAATCTAGTCCTTCAGCATTCTCTAAGATTTAGTGACAATACAAGTGCTTCTAGCATGCATATCAACCTACACAACTTAATATCACTTTAATGTTATCACTACACTCGCATCAATATCACAATTCAGTCGATAAATCATTGCAAAAGGGATCATGGTATATGCATGAGCTATATGATATGACAACAAATAAAGCTATAAAAAAAACTATATGGCAAAAATTATGCAACTATATGAACTAACTATCATGAATATGTAACTATATGACACACATAAAATATTGCTTAACTACCACCCCCAAACTTAAAATCTTCACTGTCCCCAGTGAAGGTAGTAGAAAGGAACACAGGGTATACCTACTCGGAGTCATCATCATCATCACCCTCAGTGGGTGGAGTATCAGGCGGCGGGTATGCAGAGTCCTCACCAAAAACTGGCCACTGGATATCAGCTCCAAGGCCTCGAAAAGCAGTCCCTAACGCAAGGGTGAGCTCCTGAGCAAACCTGCTCTGCGTCTCATACATGGCATCCATCCGCCGTAAAAGCCTCCTATACTGGGCATCACCCATCCCAGCACCCTCCTGAGCTCTCGAAGAACTAGCCTCACCACGCCCTGGCCTGGCCATAGTAGCACCTCGTGCTGGACGCCCTCTGGGAAGACGATAACCCAGCCCATGCTCCTCAGGCTCACCACCGGTCCACTCCTACATCCCATTCAGAGTGCCAGAATCTATAGGAGCTGCTGGCAACTGCAACTGCTCATGAGCCGGCAAGTTCACTCCTACTGCACGGCATAGCTTTGTAACCGTGGATGCATAAGGGATGTTCATATGCTTTGCTCCCCTCAAAAACTTCAGAATTCCTTGGTAGATAAACTCACCAAGGTCCACATAGTATTCCTCATTCAGAATTCCCCACAACAACTGTGCTCTCTCAACTGTGACCTCGTGTGCATGTGAAGAAGGCAAGATATTAGCACATATAAATGCGTTCCATTCACGGGCATACCTGTTCATGACGATCGCCGGAAAGTGACGATACTCATTATTGGCTGGACTGCGGTTCCAAACTGTGCCCGGTCGACAGAGAGTCGCACAAATCAAATCCAAGTCAAAATCCTCAGCAGTCTTTTCATTCCAGTTCTCCTCCTCGGGCTTCCTCTCTCGCTGTCCAATCACTCGGCGAATCGCCGCAGGATGATAATCAACCGTCAGCCCCCGAACTACAGAAAACCCATTCTTTTCAGCCTTCGCGTTCGCGTAGAACTCGCGAACAACACTCATCGGTACTGCTTCGGGTGACTCACAAAAAACTATCCACCCCTTCTCTGCAATCATGGGCAACAACTCACCATCCCTCCCTGATGGTAAAAACCCCCTCTCCTTCAGAATCGGCTTCCCCAACAGCCTAGTATACTCCTCCTCCGCGGCTTTGTCAGTTAACTGAGGCCTCGCAGCAGTACCCCTTGATGAATCAGCAGTAGGGACTGTGCTGCTGCTGTCAATAGTGCGTGCTCTCTTGGGTGCCATTGATTTGTGAATAAAAGTGTGTAAGAACTGATTTTTGATGTTTATGAGAGGGTTTAAGTGTAAGAAGTTGTGGGAGATATGTAGGATAGGTGTATGTATATATAGGGTGTGGAGTAGGTTAAATTAGATTAGGAGTGGGGTTGAGGGATAAAATCATGGGGTAATGGGAAAAGAATTCGAGGGTGTATGGGCTGTAATGGGTTTTTGTGTTTTTTTTTTTTTTCTAAACTGTAAAAAAAAATTCTGGAACTCGACCCCTGCGCGGCCGCTCAGCATTTCTGCGCGGGTGCGCAGCAAGCTGCGCGGCCGCTCAGCATAGCTGCGCGGGCGCGCAGAGGGTCTCTGGAAAAAAAAAAATTTCAGCCCCTGTTTTCTGATTTTTTTGTGGTTTTGGATAGTTATTAACTTCTAAGGGTTCCTGTAACAACAATTCATGGGTTGCCTCCCACGCAGCGCTTCTTTTTCGCCATTAGCTTGACGTTCCGTTCCTTTCTCACGTAGTCAACAAAATGGCACTAACCACCTCTCGGTTTGCCATGTCCCCATAGTAGTGCTTCAACCGCTGACCGTTAACCTTGAATGCTTGGTCCGAATCATTCTCAAAAATTTCCACCGCTCCATGTGGAAACACAGTTTTGATAATAAAAGGTCCAGACCACCTTGATTTCAACTTCCCAGGAAAAAGTCAGAGCCGAGAGTTGAATAACAGAACTTGTTGCCCTGGCACAAACAACTTAGGATGTAGCTTCCTATCGTGCCACCTTTTCACCTTTTCCTTATACATTTTGTTATTCTCGTACGCTTGAAGTCGAAATTCATTAAGTTCATTAAGCTGAAGCATTCTTTTCTTACCAGCTGCATCTAAATCCAGGTTTAATTTCTTCAATGCCCAGTAGGCCTTATGCTCAAGCTCCGCCGGTAGATGACATCCCTTACCGTACACCAACTGAAACGGTGACATCCCAAGTGAAGTTTTGTATGCTGTTCTGTAAGCCCAAACAGCTTCATCAAGCTTTAAAGACCAATCCTTCCTTGATGGACAAACAACCTTCTATAGAATGCGCTTTATCTCTCTGTTAGACACTTCCGCTTGACCATTTATTTGCGGATGATAGGCAGTAGTTACTCGATGATTCACATTATAACGCTGCATCATAGAAGTGAACTTACGGTTGCAAAAATGCGATCCTTCATCACTTATGATTACCCGAGGTGTTCCAAACCTTGTGAAAATTTGCTTATGAAGAAAATTTAGCACTGCCTTTGCATCATTTATTGGTAAAGCTTTAACTTCGACCCATTTTGAGACATAATCGACTGCCAGCAAAATGTACTGATTATTGCAAGATGAGATAAAAGGCCCCATGAAATCGATTCCCCATACATCAAAGACCTCGACTTCAAGCATCACATTTAATGGCATCTCATCCTTCCTTGACAAATTTCCCACTCTTTGGCAACGATCACACCTTAAAACAAACTGATGAGCATCCTTGAACAAGGTGGGCCAGAAAAAACCTGCTTGCAGAATACGAGCTGCCATTTTCTCACCTCCATAGTGTCCACCATAAACCGTGGAATGGCAGTCTCGTAATATCCCCTCCGTCTCACAGAACGGGATACATCTCCTGATGATCTGGTCAGCTCCCTGTCTAAACAAATATGGTTCATCCCACATATACCACTTCACCTCATGCAGAAACTTCTTCTTTTGCGCGGATGTCAAATTGGGAGGCATTATATTGCTGACAAGATAGTTTACAATATCTGCAAACCATGGTTCTTCCTCCTGAATTGCAAACAACTGCTCATCCGGAAAAGATTCATTGATTAACGTCCTATCTTGTGAAGTAGAATCGGGATTCTCCAACCTAGAGAGATGGTCAGCTACTTGATTCTCGGTACCTTTTCTATCTTTGATCTCTAACTCAAATTCCTGAAGTAAAAGCACCCAACGAATGAGTCTCGGCTTCGAATCCTTCTTAGAAACCAGATAGCGAATAGCTGCATGATCAGTGAATACTGTCACTTTCGTACCAAGCAGATAAGATCGAAATTTCTCAAAGCCAAAGACTATAGCCAAAAGCTCCTTCTCAGTAGTGGTGTAGTTCAATTGGGCCCCATTTAAAGTCTTACTCGCATAGTAGACCACATAGAAGAGATTTTTCTTGCGCTGTCCCAGAACTGCACCTACCGCATAGTCACTCGCGTCACACATCATCTCAAACGGTTCTGTCCAATCTGGTGCTGTAATAACTGGTGCCGTGATCAAACTCTCCTTGAGAGTCTCGAATGCTGCCAAACATTCATCATCAAATTTGAAAGGCATATCTTTCTCAAGTAAATTGCACAACGGCTTAGATATCTTTGAAAAGTCCTTGATGAATCGTCGATAAAAACCCGCATGACCGAGAAAACTACGGATTCCTTTCACTGAATTAGGTGGGGGAAGATTTTCAATGACTCCCACCTTGGCCTTGTCCACCTCCAGACCTTTGCTAGAGACCTTATGCCCAAGGATAATGCCTTCACGCACCATAAAATGACATTTCTCCCAATTAAGCACCAAATTAGTTTCCACGCATCTTTTGAGTACGGCGCGCAGATTATTCAAGCATTCATCATATGAGTGTCCAAAGACGGAGAAGTCATCCATGAACACTTCGACGTTATTTCCAATCATGTCAGAGAATATAGCCATCATACATCTCTGAAAGGTGGCCGGGGCGCCACATAACCCAAACGAAACTCTACGAAAAGCAAATGTGCCAAATGGACAAGTGAAGGTAGTCTTTTCCTGATCCTCTGGTGCAATACAAATCTGATTATACCCGGAATACCCATCCAGAAGACAAAAATACTCATGTCCCGCCAATCTGTCAAGCATTTGATCAATAAAAGGGAGAGGGAAGTGATCCTTTCTTGTGGCTTTGTTCAATTTTCTATAATCCATGCATACTCTCCATCCTGTAACTGTTCGAGTAGGGATGAGCTCATTCTTTTCATTTGCGACCACAGTGATACCTCCCTTCTTAGGAACACATTGTACAGGGCTCACCCACGAGCTGTCAGAAATAGGATAAATGATGCCTACATCTAGCCATTTCAGAATTTCTTTCTTCACCACCTCCTTCATGATTGGGTTCAGTCTTCGCTGCTGTTCCACAGTTGGCTTAGTACCTTCTTCTAACAGAATTTTATGCATACAATATGAGGGACTTATCCCCTTGATGTCTGCTATAGTCCATCCTATAGCCGATTTGAATTCTCTCAAAATCCTTAAGAGCTTGTCTTCCTCACTACCTGAAAGGTCAGCTGAAATAATAACAGGTAACGTAGATGAATCACCTAAAAAGGCATACCTCAAGTGTTCAGGTAATGGTTTGAGCTCTAAGGTAGGCGCTTCTTCTATTGATGGTTTGAGCTTCCCTTCAGCGTTCTTGAGGTCAGAAGTACCAAGAGATTCAAATGGTATATCTAGCTTTCGCTTCCAGGGAGAAGCATTCAGATATTGTAATTGCTCGTTGCTATCTTCATCATTACTGTCAAATTCCCCCACTAAGGCCTTTTCCAATGCATCAGACATTAGCATGTGTTCGAGTTCCGAAGTAACCGCAGAATCAATCACATCCACTTTTAAGCACTCCTCATCTTCTGTAGGGAATTTCATTGCCTTGAATACGTTGAAGGTCACATCCTGATCTTGAACCCGCATAGTAAGTTCTCCTTTTTGCACATCTATCAAGGTATGGCCAGTTGCCAGGAAAGGCCTCCCCAAGATTATGGGAATCTTTTTATCTTCCTCAAAATCCAGAATAACAAAATCAGCAGGAAAGAAGAGCTTATCCACCCTGACGAGCACATCCTCAACTATGCCCCTTGGGTAAGTAATGGAACGGTCCGCCAATTGTAGCGACATGTATGTGGGTTTTGGATCAGGTAGGTCCAGCTTTTTAAAGATTGACAACGGCATCAGATTAATGCTTGCTCCCAAATCACAAAGGCACTTGTCAAAAGTTAGATTGCCAATGGTGCAAGGAATGGTGAAGCTTCCTGGATCTTTCAGTTTTGGTGGTAACTTTTGTTGCAGAACCGCGCTGCATTCTTCCGTGAGAGCAACGGTTTCAAGGTCATCCAGTTTCACCTTCCTTGAAAGAATAGTCTTCATAAACTTCGCATAACTAGGCATTTGTTCCAGAGCCTCAGCGAAAGGTATATTGATGTGAAGTTTCTTGAACACCTCCAGAAACTTCCCGAACTGTCTATCCAGCTTTTGTTGCTGCAATCTCTTAGGAAAAGGTGGTGGAGGATAGAGCTGTTTCTCCCCTGTATTAGCCTCAGGCAGAGTGTGTTCAACAGTAGTCTTCCTTGGTTCCGCCGCTTTCTCCCTTTGCTTAGATTCTTCATCTCGAACTTCAGCTTCGACTTCTTTTGCCTTTTCAGCATCAGCTACTTTTCCAGACCTTAAGGTAATAGCCTTGACTTGCTCTTTAGCTTCCTTCCTGCCTGGTACTTCCGTGTCACTGGGAAGAGTGCCAGGTTGACGATTGAGCACTGTATTGGCTAATTGACCGATTTGATTTTCCAAGGTCTTGATAAAAACCGCCTGACTCTTGCACAACAGCTTAAGTTCCTCAAAATCAGCACTAGTAGGTGCAGCTGCACTTCCCTGTTGAGGATATGATTGTCTTGTAGCATACTGCTGTGGTTGCTGGAATCCAGGTGGGTTAAACTGTTTACTCACTCCTTGCTGATATGGTGGCTGAATAGCATTCTGATTATTTCCCCAGCTGAAATTTGGATGATTTCTGTTGTTAGGATGATAGGTCGCTGGCACAGGCTGCTGTTGTAGCTGATAATTATTCACATACTGAACAGATTCGTTGACAAGAGAACACTGATCCGTAGCATGAGAACCTGCACAAAGCTCACAAACCATAGCTATTTGATTAACTCCATACGTAGCCAAAGAATCAACCTTCATTGATAGCGCTTGGAGCTGGGCTGCAATAGCGGTGGCTGCATCAACTTCCAGAATACCTGCTACCTTGCCTGATGTCATCCTCTGAGTTGGGTTTTGATGCTCATTTGCAGCCATCGTCTCAATAAGATTGTACGCCTCAGTATAGCTTTTAGCCCATAAAGCGCCTCCCGCTGCTGCATCGAGCATGGGCCGAGATTGAGCCCCCAAACCATTATAAAAACCAGTGATTACCATCCAATCCGGCATTCCATGATGTGGACATTTTCTCAACATTTCCTTGTAGCGTTCCCAAGCCTCGCACATAGATTCTGTAGGTTGCTGCGCAAACTGAGTAAGAGCACTCCTCATAGCAGCAGTCTTTGCCATTGGATAAAACTTCACCAGAAACTTTTGCGCAAGATCTTGCCACGTAGTGATTGACCCAGCTGGTTCAGAATGTAACCAGTCTTTAGCCTTATCCCTCAGTGAGAATGGGAAAAGCCTCAACTTGATAGCCTCATCAGTCACGCCATTATACTTAAAAGTGCTGCAGATCTCGACAAAATTCCTTATGTGCATGTTGGGGTCTTCAGTTGCCGCTCCTCCAAAAGAAACAGAATTCTGCACCATCTGAATAGTGCCCGGCTTGATTTCAAAGGTGTTAGCTTGAATAGCCGGATGAAGGATGCTTGACTGAATGTCATCAATTTTAGGCCGAGAAAAATCCATAAGAGCTGGATCAGCTTGAACAATATGATCTCCCATATTTACTGGTTCTTTCTGCTCAGTTCCTGAATCCGAATCCTCAAAATCTAACTTCTCCGGTGTATCAAGAACTTCGTCTTTCTCCTCAGCTGTATCTAAGGTCCTCTTGCGAGCACGAGAACGAGTTTGCATAAACGCACTAAAGTACCTGAAACACAACCGAAAAGAATAATTAACTACTACGTCCTAATCACCGAGTCCTAATGACCAATGATGGTAAGTACATAAACTAAACAAATACGCCGAGTCCCCGGCAGCGGCGCCAAAAACTTGTTAGGGCGAAATCACGCACTAATATTCACGCAAGTATACGCGTTCGCAAGTAATATATAATACTTTCTAGTTCGTTCCCTCAGAGACTCGGACTAAGTTATTGTCTAATTTAACTCACTCACCAATGTATGATTACTTCTCAATGTTAAGATAATAACACTTAAAATTGTTGATTAAATATTAACTATAATTAACTACTTAATTAACCACTTAACTAACACTGCAATTTATCAATAATAAAACACTCATGAGATCACAACTTCATTATTACTTTCTTCTATAGCCATAGTTATTACCTTTAGCATGTGACAGTGATGATATTAATCGAATAACACAAAACTGATAAAAGCCAACTTTCATTGTACTAATACCATTCTACCAAACATCCACAATTAAGATAGAAATTGAATAGTCATCAATTATGTTGAGTTCCTATATGTCTACAGAAATTGACAACACAATGATTTAAGCACAAGTTACTCCTTTTGATTACATAGGGCAAATAAAACTGTTAGAGTTACCCACTAATCATGCACAACGTACATGAACCTATGCTAGTATGGCAAGTTCTAAACCTCAAGATCCACTGTCGCTTCACAAGAGATTAACACCCTATCTTATATGTTCGCGACGCACATAAGACGAATACGCACAACCTATACTAGATAACATGCAATCATCACACACTAAAGTATTAAACAATTAACTAAAGAATTCCATAATAAATCCATTGCAACCCCATGATCACGATTAGCCCATAATAGAACTTATCGCCATCATGGGTTCATATGAAATCATGATAAACGAACACAAGAAAATAACAACTAAACTAATTATATTAAAACAGAGTACGTCACAAGAGTAAATAAGTCAAAGCAAGAAAACTAGCATCCAATGTTACAACGAAACAAGAATCACAAGAATATATGCTTCCTCTTCGTTGCTGTGTGCTAAATCGGTCTTCTTCCTTATCTCCTTCGCTTCTTGCAAAACACAATCTAAAACATAATCCCTTCTTAATACCCTGTGAAAAACGTCTCAAATCTACTTATATAATAGTCCCATAAAACTCAGATTACATAGAAGTTGGAAGCCAAACAGAAGTAGAAGTCTAAAATAATATATTATTTTCCCCGACCCTGCGCGGCCGCTCAGCATTTCTGCGCGGGCGCGCAAGGCTGCTGCGCGGCCGCTCAGCATAGCTGCGCGGGCGCGCAGGACCCTACTGGAAAATTTCCAGGTTTGCTCCGTTTCTTCGCTGTAATCTGCCCGTTCTTTTCCTCTCGCAATGGTGAACACATGCCAAGGCTTATTCTTGATGATTCCTCCTCCGAAATGCAACTAATACCCTGAAATGCATAAACACTAGAAAAACGCATCAAATACACAAAATACTTGATTTCAAGACACCAATTTAAGCCATTTTAAGACGTTCTAAGTGATATAAAATGCCACTTATCAGCATGTCTTTGGTTGCAAATGTTACATCTTAAGGAATCAATCTGATCACAAAGGAAAGTTTGATGCAAAGGCTGATGAAGGAATATTTGTTGGTTATTCTGCTGGAAAATCATATAGGGTCTACAATCTAAGAACCAACATTGTCATGGAATCTGTGCATGTTGTGTTTGATGATAAAAAGATTGATGGACTAACAGATGAGGGACATCATGAAGGACTCAAATTTGACAACATTGAGATATATTGTGATGATAGTGAAGATGAGAATGATGAAGAAGGCATCTCAAGAAGAATTCAGAATCTGCCTTTGGATAATGCACAGAATGCTGCATCCATTGAAAGTCATAATTCAGCTTCCATTGAAAGAAGTAATGCAGCATCCGTTGAAAGACAAAGTGCATCATCCGTTGAAGTTCATAATGAAGCATCCGTTGATCACAGTCTATCAACGGATAATCAATTCACTTCATCAGTTGATAGAGCTCCCAATTCCTTTCAAAGGATCAGCAACTCAGGGGGAGTTTCAACCAATCAACATTCTATCTCACATCATGACAATACTGAGGCAACCTCATCTAGAGCTAATCTACCACCTCAAAGGAAGTGGACCAAGAATCACCCTTTTGAACTGATCATTGGTGATGCTACATCTAAAGTGCAAACTAGAAGGGCCACTCAAGATGAATGTTTGTATAGTAGCTTTCTATCACAGGACGAACCTAAGAGAGTGAAAGAAGCTCTATTGGATCCAGATTGGATTTTAGCAATGCAAGAGGAGCTAAACCAATTTAAAAGGAACAAAGTATGGAAGCTGGTACCCAAGCCAAAGAACAAGAGTTCTATTAACACAAAATGGGTATTCAGAAACAAGATGGATGAAAATGGCATTGTCATAAGGAATTAAGCCAGATTGGTTGCTAAAGGCTACTCTCAACAAGAGGGAATAGATTTTGATGAAACATTTACTCCAGTTGCCAGACTTGTAGCCATCAAAATCTTTCTAGTCTATGCAGCTAATGCCAATTTCAAAGTCTATCAAATGGATGTCAAGAGTGCATTTCTAAATGGGGAATTGGAGGAAGAAGTTTATGTAAACCAACCTCCAGGATTTGAAGATCCAAATTTTCCAGACTATGTGTATTATCTGTTGAAAGCACTCTATGGACTAAAGCAAGCACCTAGAGCCTGGTATGAGACTTTGTCAAAATTCCTTCTAGATAATCACTTCACAAGAGGTACTGTTGACAAAACTCTCTTCTTTAGAAATGTTAATGGCTCTAAAATACTTGTACAAATTTATGTAGATGATATTATATTTGGATCTACAGATGATAAGCTTTGTAAAAAGTTTGCTAAGTTAATGCAAAGTAAATATGAAATGAGCATGATGGGAGAGCTAACTTATTTTCTTGGTTTACAAGTTAAACAAGTTAGTGGTGGAATTTTCATTAGTCAAACTAAATATATTTATGATCTTTTAAAGAAGTTTGACTTAATGGATTGCTCATCTGTAAAAACTCCCATGGCCACTACCACTAAGCTTGAATTAAACAAGGCTGAAAAGTCTGTGGATAGAGGCATGGTTGGCTCACTTTTATATTTAACTGCTAGTAGACCTGATATAATGTTTTCTACATGTCTCTGTGCTAGATTTCAAGCTGACCCTAAAGAATCTCACTTAGTGGCTATTAAAAGAATTTTCAGATATCTCAAAGGGACTCTAAATCTAGGAATTTGGTACCCTAGAGAATCTGGTTTTGATCTAATTGGCTACTCAGATGCAGATTATGCAGGCTGCAAAATAGACAGGAAAAGCACAACTGAAACCTGTCAATTTCTAGGGAACAAGCTTGTGTCATGGTTCAGCAAGAAGCAAAATTCTGTTTCTACATCAACAGCTGAAGCTGAGTACATTGCTGGTGGTAGTTGTTGTGCACAGATACTATGGATGAGGAATCAACTATTTGACTATGGTTTGACTGTTGACAAAATTCCAATATTCTGTGACAACACAAGTGCCATTGCCATTACTGAAAATCCAGTGCAGCACTCAAGAACCAAGCACATTGATATCAAGTATCATTTCATTAGGGAACATGTGATGAAAGGTACAGTGGAACTTCACTTTGTTCCAAGTGAAAAGCAGATTGCAGACATATTTACCAAGCCACTTGATGAATCAACATTCACAAGATTAGTAAGTGAGCTAGGTATGCTTAATTATTCATAATTTATGTCATCTATGTAATCCGCCTTGAAGCCTGAAATGAATTTGCTGCAAGAACAAAGTTGGCTTTAAGTAAGACTTATCCTATCAACGGATATTCCCTATCCGTTGAAAGCCAAAATTGTTCTGTCAACGGATGTTCATTATCCGTTGAAAGATAAATACATTTCTGGTAATTTTATCCTTCAACGGATAAAATGGTGTTGATCATCAACGGATAACTATTTACCTTATCCGTTGAAGTGTCACATCAGTTACTATAAGTGAGTCACAGCCGTTGATTCTTTTACTCAACCGTTGATACAGATATACACTGTTGTATGTATTTGTGTTAAAGGCAGTTTTCAGAATTTCTACAGTTTTCTTTCCTCTTAAACGGCTGTAATTTATTTAAAAGTATCATTTAATCATTTTATTTTTGTTTTAATTCAAGAAAGTATAAAAGCCCAATTGAACTCTTATTTTCACTTTGCGCTTTCTTGCAATTCTTATTCTCCTTCTCTCCCAAAATTCTCAAGTTTTTCTCTGCAACCTCTACTCACAACAATGGCACCAGTAGTCAAAATTATGTCTCAAACAGGAATTGTTTATGAAAAGAATAATTTTGTAGCCTTGGTTGAAAAGAATGAATCCCATTCTGATTATCACAAGATGATGGACTTCATCAAAAACTGCAAACTGAGCTATGCAATGCTGGAAGCCCCAACCATCTACTGTGAGGTGATTGAGGAGATTTGGACAACTGCAGAGTTCAACTCCACAGATATGACTATTGCCTTCTCTCTCAAAGGTAAGGATTATTGCATTAACTGTGATGAAATACAGTCTTGCTTTAAGTTGTCTGAGAATATTGCCATAACACCACACACTGATAAAGATGTATCTGCTATGTTAGATTCCATAGACTATGCTTTTGATTCTGCTAGTTTAGGTAGCATTAGAAGGAAAGGCCTTAGGAACGAATGGAGTTTTCTTGGAGATGCCTTTATTAAGGTTTTCTATGGGAAGATTAGCAATTTTGATGCCATAACTTCATCTCTTGTTAATATGCTCTACATGCTAGTTTCTGATAGGTACTTTAATTTTAGCAACTGTGTCATGCTAGAATTAGGTTTCAGATTAGGTAACAAAGCTAATAGACCACATAACATCTACTATGCTAGATTCTTTATGTTATTGGCTAACCATTTTGCTGAAGGATTGGTTATATCAAATGAGAATAATAAACTCAAATGTCGGGCACAAGAGAAAAGGGTCCTTGCAGACCTTTTGAGAATGAACCTCAACAGCCAGGTGCCATTGGTATATTTGCCAATCATGAATGCACCACAGGTAAGTGAGGTAAACATTTCTATAACTCCTACTATCTCCAACCCCATTGTTTCTTTGTCTTCCAGTGTGGCAATGGGATATGTGTCTTTGCCCAAACAGGTTCCTACCAAAGCCACCAAAACTAAAGTTTCAAAACTCAAGTCAAAGAAAACTACCTCTGTTGTTTCTCAAAAGACAACAGTTGTAACAACTACCAAAATCCCTGAAGGGAGTGAACAGGGTGTGAGTGGTGAGGGGAGGGGTGAACATCAAGAAACCCCCCACGATAAGGTAGGAGAGGTGAGTGGTACCCAAGCCAGCCAAGCCACAGTCTCTCAAAAGACTGTGGTGGTTCAAAAGGAGTCTAACACATCCCTAGTTACATCATCCCAAAAGGATGTAACTATTGAAAATAGTCCCCAACCAGGGACACAGACCAAAAGAGGGAGGGACACTGAAGCCACACATTCACCAATTAAAGCCTTTTCAAGGAAGAAGAAGGCCAAGACCCTAGTTTCCACACAAGGGGCACACACAGCACAGATACATCCACCTGTATCTGAGCCTTCTCAAATTCAGCTTGATGTGATTCCAGCAAATGTGGAGTCACAACCCCATTCTCTCATAATAGAAACACACCAATCATCAAACTCTCCATCACCCTCTCTGGATGTGGATATGATATTCACATCAATTCCTGATTCTCCCTCATTAAAACTCAGGGAGGAGCCCCACTCAAAACCTAATGATCATCATCTTTTAGATGATTTATTGGATCATCAGCCAATTCTTTCAGATGTAGTTGAAGAATCTATGTTACCTCACTTAAACTCAATTCACACAGACTCAACAATTATGTCACTTTCTATATCTACATCTTTTCCTTCTTCAACGGATATCTCTCATCCGTTGACAAGTGGTTGTTCTTCAACGGATAAGCTTAACAGCAGTTATCCATTGATACCATCAGTTTCCACTTCAACGGATACTCCCTATCCGTTGATGGTCTCTACACCCATAACAGAAACAATTCCAACTGTAGAGGACATGGCTACTGTACAATCACTTTTAGGTTTGAGGGAAGGGAGTGATCTTTTGAGTGAGAGGTTGGGTTGCTCCCAGGCAAAAGGAGAGGTTGAGAGTCACCATATGCATGCTATTTCTTCCAGCATGGCAAAAGTGAGTGAGGGGAGTGCCACCTTAGAAGGTGAGGGTGAGGGTGTGAGGGTGTGTGTGAGCCAGGGGGAGCCCCTGATGCAAGAAAATAGAGAAAAAGAGAGAAAGGCAGGTACAGAAGCTATAAGGGTGGATCCAGCCATTGCTAGTGAGTCAATGAAAGTGGATGATGCAGAAAATGAAAGACAATTTCAGCAACATTACAAAGCTGTAATTGATAACATTTCTTTGGATGCTGACACTTTTACTCATCCTGTTTCAGCCTATCAATTATTGGCTGCTCAGGGCAATGTGGAGGCAGAACAGACATTAAACATTGTACACACTTCAGAATCTCTTCTCAGAGACAAAGCTGCTGTTAACAAGCTGCCTTCTCAAGCTGGTGAGCCACCTGAAGAATTTGGAGTAAATTCTAATGATGATGACTCTGATTCTTTGGATGAGAGCATGAACTTAGGGGGAGTAGTAGGCCCAAGTTCTGTTCCAGATCTTCCTGAATGGGCATGGGCAAAAGCATCAACACAGGAGAGTTTGGTATCACTTTGGTCAGACAAGTCATGACAATTCAGAAGGCCCTTCAGGAGACTACAGATGCGGGTACCAAGGCAATTCTTCAAGCTCATCTGGAATCTCTGCATCTCTTGCAGTTGCAGCATTTCAAACAGAATCTAAGTGTGGATGAGCTCAAGCAGGATATTGCTGATCTAAAATCCTACAATACTGAGAAGTTGGATTTAGTCATACCTTATGGTACTATGCAAGATTTATTGGGGAGACTGAGGAAAGAATCTGATGCTGACAAGAGACTAGCCAGATTGGAAACCAGAGTTCAGATCATTGAAGACTCTATGGTCACCATTCTTCAGAATCAACAAACTCAAACAAATCTACTCATGCAGCTGGCAAATACACAAGGCTTGACCCCTACCCTTGCTGATAACAAAAAGGGGGAGAATAAAGGGAAAGGGGAAGGAGAGCCATCAACAACAGTTCAAATTTCTCAAGTGCTAGTTCTTGTCATCACCACTTCTCCAATTATTCAAATCAAAGGAAAGCTTGATGGAATTGATCTAATCCAGATAGCAGCAGCTGAATTGTAAGTCAAAGAGCAAAGGAAGAAGATTGATGAAAAGATGCAACAAATATTTGGTTCTACAACTTCTCAATCACAATCTGTGAAGCATAGCACAAAAGTGGAATCAATTATTATGGAGCTCAAGCCAGTAGGGAGGAATAAGGTTGGAGAGACTTCTTCCAAGGATCTGAAACCCATGGTTCTCAAGCCCAACAACAGATCCAATAAGGACTCTACAAAGAATCCTCTGAAAGAAGTGGATTTTCCTCTTCCAAAGGCTGATGAGGATAAGCTTTTGGGTAGAAGTATCTCAAAGCTCAAAGAGACCATGGATGTGGCTGTAAGGAGGAACATGGCTATTATCTTCAGAGAGGGAAAGAGCATATGTGTGATGCAAGGACATCCCAAATTCTCAATAGCCAAGAGGGAAGAAACCAGAAGGTTGAAGGAAGAAGCCAAACAGCTAAAGGCTGACAAAAGAGCACAAGCAAAGCTTGAAAAACAGCTAAAGTCAAGTCAGGCTGAAGAACAGAAAGAAATTGAAGACAAAAGTGAAGATGAAGCTATGGGGGACATGGTTGATACTGAGATGGAGGAAAGAAGTAAGGGAAGAGAAGAATGGCAGAAAGGGAATAGAAAGAAGGTCAATGCAAAGAGAAAGATGGTAGATGAGACTGAAGAAACCCAATCAATATCCAAACCACTACCCTCTATTCCTGAACCCATTGTGCCTGACCCCTTCATGAACATTCATGGTGAAACAATCATTCCCAAGGAGGAACCAATTGATTAGGACACCATCAAATTGCCCACCTTCTTAACCTCTTCTCCACCATCAAAGAAGCAGAAAAGAAGAATCAAATCAACACCCTCTAAAGCCTTAATCAAATTCACACAGAAGCCTAAGCCTAAGCCTCAAGCCTCTAAGGATGATTATGTTCACATCTGTGACATAAAAGAATTTTCAGACATTGAACTCTATCTGGATGAGCTGGAGGAAGTAAGAGGAATAGCTGCCTACAGACAGCTACCAGAAAGACTATTGTTCAAATACAAAGGAAGTGGGGAAAGAACTTGGCCTCTTTACAGAATTCTGAATGAAGGCTACTCTACCTTGATTAGAGTCTACTCAGCCATACAAAGGGATTCTGGCTTTAACAGGACTGCCAAGACTGAGATTCTCAACAAGATTGCCAACATAAGAAAAACTTGGAGGGAGCCCAATGCTTTGCCTAGAACATTACTCATTCAAGAAAGAGGAATTACAATTCACAAATCACCTCATTGGTTGATGGAGTTCAGAGACAACAAAGGAGTCAGAAGATTTTTCAGAATTGAAGATCAGTTCAAGATTGCCAGTAATGAAACTCTCAAGGATATGCAATCTAAGTTAGACATCAATGAAGAAGATGAAGCTGAATTCTACAGACAACTTCAACTTCAAATAGAGGAGAATGACAGGAGGCTAGGAAAGAAAACAAGGAATCAAAGGAAAAGAAACTAATCTGCTCAGGCTAAAGGAGCACCCTTGGAAACAATGTAATTCTTCAATTTCATCTCAGCATACACATTTTTGTAGCATTTTTGAATTTCTGCTTTATTACAGTTTATATATTTGTCAAGTGTTTTATTATCATCAAGCTAAACCCAAATTTATGCCTACAGTTCTAGTAGACATAAATAGGGGGAGATTTTTAGGAATATGTGTATTAGTTTGATGATAAGTTAAACAAAACACTTAAGTAGAAATCTAGTATTTGTAGCCTCAACGGATAAGACCATCTTGGCTATCCGTTGAAGGAGTAACTTTACTTAGCAATAAGTTTAGTATTGTAGCACATTTCATTCTCTGGTTTCAAGTTGTAATTCTTAGATGTTGTAGGAAATTATCAGTCATGTTGACTACTAATGGATATACAAATAGGAGGGCTAATTGTAAATATTTCATGCCTTGTAATTTTGTATAAGTGAAGAAGTATCAACGGATATTGAAGACCTTCAACGGATAAGAAACAAAGCTTCAACGGATGTCTCTAATGCTTCAACGGATAATATCCATCAACGGATAAGTGCTTCAACGGATAAAGACTTCAACTGATAATGCATCAACGGATAAACTTCAACGGATAAAGCCTCAACGGATAAGGCATCAACGGATGAAAGCTTCAACGGATGCTTAGTTCATTAGCAGTTGATAGTGACAATTCACAAGCTGACAGAGGCATATGGGTTGACAGAGACAAACTGGAATGTGGAAGCCTCTAGGAGGAATCAAGAAAATGCAGCATTTCCATTCTGATGCAAACAAGGAAGTATTCAAAGATTCACAGATTATCCTAGATTGCATTGGATAGAGAAATGAAGAAGAAACATGTGAAGAATCTTTTCAATTGTATTTTACAGTTTTGTCTTCACTTGTAAGCTTGGTGATATATAAACCAAGTAACAGCTAGTAATTAGATAATAATTTTCCTGAGCTGTTTAGAAATATCCAGAGAGAAAATCATCTAGTTTGTACTAGGAAGCAGCTGTGATTTAATTTTTTGAATCACAGATTTTCTGAAATAACACATCTCTGGTGGAACAACAAATCCACCAGAAAAGTTTTTAAGTTCTTTGTGTTCTTTACATTTGTGTTTGAATATATATCTGTCTGTATCAGCTTCAAGCAATTCACACACATTTGTTCACTTAAACACTTAGCCTTAGAAACTACTCAAAACTTGAAAAAGTTTTGAGATTTACATTCAACCCCCCTTCTGTAAATCTCATTGTTAGTCCACTGGGAATAACATATGGGTTAAATGATGATAGTATTTCAATTGACTCGAGTAACTCGAGAGTTTGTGTTGTTCGTGGCGGTAATGGGACGGGGTCGATGGTGGTGGTGAGTGTTGAGATAGATCGGAAATTAGGTGGGTGGAAGGATATGGTGGAGGCAGGGGAAGAGAGGGGGGGAAGAGAGATGGAGAGAGAGAGAGGGGGGGGGATGAGGCAATGATGAGTGTTGGAGGAATGAAGTCACGGGGGAAGAGGGAGTGCAGGGGTGGGTGGGTAAAAATTAAAAATAAAACTTAAAATATAAAGTGTGTGGCCATGATTGAATATAATAATAATAAATGTGTGGCTGAGATTATATCTCATATCTCAGAATAATAAGGGGTTCTCATTTGAGTAAAAGCCTATATTTATATATAAATCCTCGGGGGTGTTGCTACACTCCGGTAAATAAATTAACCGGCTACAATCCAAGAACAACAATGTTCTTGCTTTTACAAAGATATACAAATTAAATCATATACAATGATCTAGCTTTTTGTTTGTCCAATGATCTAATTACCAGATAACGATTATAATGCCCCTTATGAATATACAATAGTTAAATCAGGCATTATAACGTTTCTCCGGTGAGAAGTTTAACGGATATACAATATGCTTGAGCTTCTTTGTATCTATTTGTTTCTTGTTTTATCAGCTCTTGTTGGAGAAGAAGATAAACAGAACAATACCAAGTTATTAGTCTTCTTCTATTGCTTGTGTAGACTTTATATCAAAAGGAATTACGTGGCTAAATATTTTCCACATATATAAATTGACTTATTCAACAAAGTTGTGGCTGAGAGTTGACTTGCATCCCTGAGAGCTTCATTTCTTGCTAATTTGCGTCCATAAAGCAATTTTAGTATTTAGACATATTTTCCCAGCTCTAGGTGGCGCATACAAGGTAGTAGGATGCTTCCAATTACTTCATTCTTGGTAACTTGCGCATATTAAGCTGCTAGAAGACTTTTCTATTCAATTTTCATGCCAAGTAAGTAAGTCGCGACTATGAGACACCCTTGGGACCTTACTTACGAGTCCGACAAGCTCTAGGAGGAACATTTCATAGGTTAACTTCTAACTGGAAATTATAAACCTCCCTTGAAGTCCTTGGATTACTACCTTGTGGGCCATAGTCATATGGAGTTACATTTCCTCTTCAAAACATTATAAGTTGCGACTTGGACCTTCCTTGTGAGGCTAAGTGGCGACCTAGACCTTCTTGTAAGGCTAGATAGCGACTAGGATTCTCCTTGTGTCCCTTAGTGGAGAGTACAAGTACTTAGGAATGCACCTTGGTCACAACTAAATGCCTTAGAGTATTTTTTATCTTCTTCTTTCCTTGTATGTACAAGTTAGTGTCTTGGAACTTTTTTGGCTCATTAAGAATATAAGTTGTGACTCCTTGTAGCTCTAGGAATACTTATAGTAGCAACTTAGTGCCTTAATATATTTTTGGCACATAAATAAATCTAAGTTGTTACCCAAAGATATAAATATGCACTTTTGAAACTTGTCTTTGCTCTAGTTTCTTCCCTGATGCTCCTACTAATTCAAGACTGATTCTTATACTGTGATATTGAACTGTACTTCAAGGATATTGCTTCTACTAATTAAGCAATAGAATGGCCATGGTGACTCCTACTACAAGGTAGTGATCACTTTGACTTAGGTTCTGTAGAACGTTGTAACCCTTAAACTGTCCCGTCTTCAAGTCTTCTCTCCGAGTCTTCGTATAAACCGTATAACTTTCATATTCTGATACGAATCCTCACTTAACCATTCTTCTCATGATAATACTCATATTCCTTTCACAAAATGCTGACGCCTAGTGCAACTGGCCTGGTTCACAGGCGACTAACTTCTATTCAGGTCTTCGTATTATATCCTGATTACATTGTTAAGCTTGCAACAACTTTATTGCTTCGAACACTGACTGTCAATAAACAAATATACTTTCACTGGAATCTTTCTGGTACTCAGAAAACATCTTCATTGTTACTACAACCTTGAATACTTCATTCATTATTCTTCACTGACGCTTGAACATATAAATGACCTTCTTTTAGCGAGTACAACTTCAAGACTGCAGTTTTCGTCCTCAACCTTTGTCTATACCCTGTCTTCAATTCTTCAGATTCCTATGCTTCGAACACTGTCTATCTTCAATCAATGATGATACACTGAAATCTTGTGGTGACGCTTTTATACTGAATATTCAACACTTCTGAAACCCTGAAAGTCTTTAACCTTTATTCTTCACTGAGATATGAACATATTAATGAACTTCTTTCAGTGACCTGTAAACAGATTTCAAACCTTCTTATAATCTTTTGATTCTTTGTGTTTGTATTATCTTCATATCTTTCTGATTTCTTGTGTAGAAATAGTATTATTTACTAGTCATGTTCTAGCGTTGAGTTATCACGTCTACTGTTCATACAACTTCACAATCTCACCAACATTTCTGATTTTGTAAAATTGTGTACGTGGTTGCGCAGTCAGCAATGCATATATCTCTCATATTTATGTTGTGTAAATATAAGTAAACAACAACTTTATCCTGGTATCTTCTTCTTCTGGTGCATTCCTTTTATTTGGCACTCCATGTTGCCACTTCTGGTGGCCAAAGTTGTTGTAACCATAACGCTGCCACTTCAGGTGGCTAGAGTTATAATAATTTCGAAACCGGTCTTAGAAGTTTTCATGCCCATTGTTTCGTCCGTAACCTCCCCGTCCTCTTCTATGCCATTTCTCATGCTCATTCTTCTGGAATGATGCATTATGTACTTCAAGTTACTGGGCAGAGCCTGTGGGATGTATTTGATAATTTTTCAGTAACAACTTATTATTCTTTTCAGCGAAAAAAAGAAGAGATATCAGCTCGCTATACTTCCAAAAATTGCGCTCCATATACTACTCGAATGATGTATTATGTACTTCAAGTAACGTGTTATAAATATACTGTTGTGCTAGAAGCATAGTGTTGGGGTGAAATTTTAATAAGGTCTTTTTAATCATGTCAACATCAATAATATTTTCACCACGCAAGATCAATTTTGAGCTTATTTTGAACGAGGCAGAATTTTATTTAGCGACAGATTTAAAATCTTGCAACTTTTTATTTATCCAGTCATAACGGGCATGATAGAGTATAAGGTCGGGTAGAAACTTCTTCTTCGTCGATTAAAATAGACCGTATTTTTGTATAAGTTCTGGCAGAGACTCGTGCTGATAACGTGTTATAAATAAACTCTAATTTTTTTATAATAATATATTGTATGTAGAACTAAAAATACTAAAAGAACTTAAGTAATACCATTGATAAGAAGAGAAGTAATTGCTTTGTGTATTCGGTCACCAAAACAAGTGATTACGCCTTTCTTTATATGGGTAAGTAAAAACGTGGGTAATAAATATGTGTAACTTCCTATACATGGAAAGACTTTCACCGTGTATGGGTATAACAAACACAATATGTCTATCTTGTTGTAAATACTAATTACTATAGTTGTCATGTTTAACAATCACAAATTTTAGAATATATATTATAAGAATCTCAAATTAAAAAAACAAGTATCTCATTTTTTAGAAGACCTAAGTATAAATCAAAACATAAATACAAGAATTAAAAACCTCGTCTCAAAAATATTAAGCATTTGTAAAAATAAATAAAGATAGTAAAAAATCTAGACTGTTGGATTAACTCGTTAACACCCATCTACTCGTAATAGGTTATGGAGTCGATTTGTAAATTAGTAATGATTGTGAATTCCGTTTGTAAGTTTACGAAGTCCTTATATGAGTTTACAGTTGTGGTTGTGGTATGTTTTTATAAGTTTAGAGGAACCTGGTGTGTCCGTTTGTGAGTTTATAGGTTAGTAGGGGCAATATAATGTGATATCTTTTTGTAAGTTTAGAGCTCGGCTTATAGATTTTATTCGCGACTAATAATTAATAATCGTTTGCTTTCGAGTTTTTTTCGATTTAACTATTATTCCTTTGAAAAAAAGAAAGCACTCATATTAAAAAAATCCGGTCGATAACAACTATTACGAGACAATCGATCAATATTAGAAGAAAAACGATACATAATCAAAAATTATTCTCAAAATGTTTCTAAAATGACACATTGACGTAAGGTTTATTTCATTAATGAGTATAACACAATAACAAGTTATCATTCGAGAACATTTTCGATGACATTTTTTTTTGGGACTCTTGCATTTCTCGTATTAGAAATAATACATACCCAAAATAACCCTGATCTTCTGCCAACTTAAGAAAATCATTAAAATAAAAAATGTAAAAGGAGAAAAAAAAGGATATAAATAGGAAAAGTAGGCTACACAAACAAGAAAAGAAACGGAAGTAGAGGAAGGAAGGGGTGTGCGTGTCTATATATATTTGTATATATTGTGTCTCCCCTCTCTCCGCTTCTTCAACAATCCCCCCGCAGCTCTCGATCGCCGACTTTCATTTTCCCTCACCTATACACACAACTCCATCTGTAAGTATAATGCCACTTCTCTCTCTCCTTCTCTCTCACTCATCTATTCACACAACTCTCACTCGTATACGTCTTTTTATGCACATATATTTGTTAGTTAATTTCATTTTCGCGGGTGTTTATTCTGTTTTTTATTTTTCTAGGGTTTGTGATGAATTCTGTGTAATCAGGGTATATAAATTCAATATAATTCAATACAATGCCTTTGTTTAAGAAAAAGGCTTTTCCTTTGGTGGATAATCCTACTGATTTGAGTCCTGATGAGGCTGTGTTTCAAGTGCGGTTTACCAAAGAGATTTTTCGAGATTATCGGTAAACCCTAGCCTCCTGTTTTCGTTTTGTTTGTGTTTGTTTGATTGTGTGTCATGTGTATTTGATTGTTGTTGTGATTGTAGGGATTATTTGGATAGGATTTGTTTGTATCGGAAACGATGTTGGACGTGTAAGGTTACGGGCAAGATTAACTTGACTTTTGAGGAGGCGCTTATGTCAGAGAGAAGAGCCATTGAGAAGGTGCAGCAGTTTCCGAGTAATTTAGTTGCTCCGGTGCTTCGGGAAGTTCAATTCAGTATGAGCTCTTTAAGCCCTTTATGTGTTGTGTTTTTGGTGTTTGTTGATGTTATGTTGTGTTAACTTGGTATTTGTTGTGGTTTATGTCTGAGGTTGAGCTACATTTTTGTTATGCGTGCTTTGTGAAATGTTAAACCGTGTTAATGACGAGTTAAATGCTGGTTTGTCATATTGCAAATTGAATTTTGATAATGGTGTGTTTTAGGGTTCCAAATGGGAATTAGAACATTATGCGAATGTGTATATTGTTTGAACTGGGACTCTGGTTTTTCAAAGAATTGAGTGTACTTTTTTTTAAAGGAATCTAATGTACTTATTCTTGTTTGAATTCTTAGGATCGTGATCCTCATTTCTATAAGACTTGTTGTGTGCACTTGACTTGGTATGAATATCATTTATATGTGTACCATCCGTACTAGTTACGTCATCGTATATGCTTAATTTGATATCTTATTTTTAAGTATAAGAACCGCTATAATTTTTGAGGAAATAAGATATCAAATAATATATTTTTTCTTTAGACACTCTAGGCATTTCAATACTTACACTTACTAAAATTTGATTGATTTGTCTTTCTAAAATGGAACCATACCCCCCTATTCCTATTAGGTCAATGTTATTTTATCAATTAAAGGAAAAAAATGAAGAACATTGAAGTATAATTTATCTGGAGTCCCCGGGTTAATTTAATTACTATAGAAATAAAGTGATGGGCTGGTTGAAAAAAAAACAAATAAAATTTCAGATACTCTCTTCTTGATTATAAAATAAGCTATACGAAATCAAATGACGAGGCACTAATGATGTGACTATATATTAAACATGATAGTTAACTAAAAATAGGTGGGTGCTGCTTCATTTCCACCTTCTTTTTTTCTTTGTAAACCCTAACTTCTCGGGTCGTGTCGGGTTCGGGTAGACCTACAAATTAAACCGGATACAGTCAACCCGACACGAACCCGACCCAATACCCGAAATTGCCACCCCTAATTAATATTACATTCGCTTTCCAGCGTAAACAGATTTTCTGCTAAAATATAAGCAAGTACTACAAATTTTGCATCAACTCCAGAATTCAATTACGCACAATAATCTTTCATTAATGATAATCACAAACCAAAGCAACATTAGCAAAATTTACTGTAATCCAACAAAGTATATCGTATCCCGCTTCCTGAACTTTATCCTTCTAATATTTTCGGATAAATCTTTCTTCCTTGGAATGGTTATTGTCTTTTAGTTCCTTTCTCTACGTTTTTTTTATATAAGTTGTATGCTAGGTTTATAAATTCCAGATCTCCCATTCTGCTCATGTATTTCTAAAAACCTCGAACGGGTCTTTGTAATTGTCTCACTGCCACAGCTTATTTCCAGTTTTCTACCATATAATGCTTGAGACCTGTTATCTTAAGTTCCTTAGGTTTTTGTAGAGGATAGATTAGTTGCCATTTAGGAAAAGGTGTTTGAATGCAGCAGGCTGTGCTGTGCATGAATACTCCCTTTTCTTTGTTTTGGGGCTAAAAAGATTGCGAAAAAGTTATAGGGCTCCGTGCACATATTGTGTATTACTCTTTTACCCTTTCATCCGACAAGCTAAATACATATTATCTTACAAAAATGCCATGCCTGTTCTGCATAACTATGTGACCTTGTCTTAGATTTTATAAAACATAAATTAAATTGAAATTTCTTGAGTAATACCTATTACCTATTTTAAAACAAACTCCAACTTCTGAATTTAATCTCAGGCTAAAACCCCCAAAACTTTTGTTCGTGGATCTTCCCCTATTTACATGGCATTTGTATTGCCCAATATTTTACGTGTTCTAAAAATGTTTAATTGATGTACATGATGAGGCGTAGAAATATTATTATATTTTCTCCATTTGTACAAAGAAATTATATATTATGCGTGTATGTGTATTCATGCATCAATTTAATTTTATCTTTCTATATTATATGCATTGCATGTGTCATGTGTGTGTAGAATTAGATAGATGGAGTGGGGATGGTGGGTTCATGTCTTGCTAGTTGTGAGCAGACATACTTCAGGCTTTACAAAATAATGAAGATTAAAGAACAATGGATGCAGTGAGCATACTGTGAAACAAATTGTTTGATAAACTTTGGTTATTGACCAGAACATAACATAACATGCGAATGTGATATGTTGATTTTGCTTTTTGTACTAGTTCAAATACTCCTGGTTTTGTCAATTTATTTGATGGCACCACCTTTTCGTACTACGTAGTTGAAATACATCCCGGTTTTGTCAATTTATTTAATGATGAATTGGTGTCGTCACGTCAATAGTTAGTAGTAACTTACTTTCTTTTCCCATTCCATTGTGTTGCCTGCTTTAGTAACTGATTTACATTTAGTTACTAGCTTTCAGTTAATTTATCATTTATTCTTTTATGTATGGCTATTTGTATGGCAGGCATGCTTAATTTAAGAGACCTTGTCAGCATGATTGCTGAAAAGCTGCAGGAATGCATGTTAGAGGGTTGTGAGTTGTATGGAAGGAAGAATAATCGCATTTATCCATGCAAAATAATGAAAGTACTTGTGGAGGAGGCTGACAAAACCCAGTATCAAGTAGCTTGGCTTGACAAGGAAAAGAAGGTAACCGGTAATGCTGTTGTAGATGGGAATGATTTGATAAAGAAGAAGCTGCCCTTTAGCAGAGATGTTTTGAAGTCTTTTATTAGAGAATCAACATATCGGAGTGTTCCTTGGGTGCTGCATGATGAATTGGCACAGAAACATGGAATCTCAACCATTCCTCCAAAAGATGTTGCACCCAAATTGTCCTTCTTAAATAGATGTGTCACTAATGGAAAAAGGAAGAGAAGGGACGACAACTCTGAAAATCCGGTAAATTACGATATTTCTTTGATAATATTCTCTCTAAAAGCTGTGTCCATTTTTTGATCCTGTGTTGTTGCTTTGTAGGAGAAAAATAAAAAAATGTCGAAGGAGCGTAACCGGGATCATTCTGCAATAGGTAAATTTGAAATATATTGCACTAGGCATGGTTTTAACATTTATTACGAGCCAAACACTACACTGATTAGGGGATAAGACAATATTAAAGTTACCTCACACTCCAGTATCTTGACATAGTTTCTTCTTTCTATATTTAACAAGCAGATGTTGACAAAAACCATGATGAGACGAAGTATCCTATTGACGATCTTCTGGTGCATCCTGCTACAAATGATCCAGATTTCACTTTGCGTCCTTCACCATCCAGAAATTTCAAAATTCCCATGGATTGTGTTGGAGACTTCTTAATGGTCTGGGATTTTTGCTCTTCTTACGGCAGGCTTTTGCAGTTGTCGCCGTTCTCACTTGAAGATTTTGAAAATGCCCTGTGCTACAAAGAAAGCTACGTGGTTCTTATTGTTGAAACTCATTCAGCTTTCCTTTGCTCACTTATGAAAGATAATGGAGAATATTTTTTAGCAACACAACGAAAGAAGCGAAAGCCAAAGGTTTGCATATATTTTGTGTTCCAAACACCCCGTCCCCGTCCCCTTTTCATTTAATTTTATATCCCATTAGAAATTCTGAAGGAAATCCCTTTGCAAAAAGAATTGAACACAACACTTGAAATCAGTCTGGTGATTATTTAATATCACTTTTGATATTTGCTGGTGTTGCTCACAGATTACGTTGTTGAAGTGGACTGAGTATTTATGCGATTTCTTGGAAATGGTTGGGACAGTCGAATTTTCTGGTTACCTACCAACCATTAGACGTGGTCATTACGGGCTTCTAGAAGTCAGTGCTAAATTGGGAATCCTACGGGAATTGGTTGCTCGAGTCCTTGCAACAGAGCTTTATAGAGAGAAGTTAGAGGAATACATTGAAGAGCGGCAATCACTTGCTGCAGCTAATAGGGAGGAAGCATTGGTTGAGGGCAGAAAGAGGAGGGAAGCCAAAGAGCGTAAGATGCTTTCTAATGGCATGCAAGTAACAACGATGGAAGAAGGTCGTAGGCTGGGTTCTGAAGGCAGCAACTCAAGTGAAATACTGACTTACGATGACAATAAACAGAATGAGGCAACAGCTTATAGAGAACCTACATTAAGGTCAGGTTTATATTGCTGTTCAATTACATATTATGTTTGACCACGGTTTAGGTTTTAAGCTATGGATATAGGGTCTAATTTATCTATTATATGCAGTGAGATTATAAAAGAAAAAACTAAAACAAAGAAGAATGTGATGGAGAAGAAGGCTGATGATAAAACTGTGGTGGGGGATCTGAATCATTTACCTAAGAAGGGAGTTCTGGAAGCGGAGACAAATGATGACAAAGATATAGCTGCTGGGGGGAAAGGCCTAAAACAGAGGGTAAGGTTTTTTCTAATCTCTCTTTTTTGACAACTGTTTGTGCCGGTTGTTATGCACGTGCAAGTTTGCCTTGTCTTTATATATTTATAGTTTGTGTTGTCTAAATACATGTACAGTGTGCGTCTATGCACACATGGTTGTCTTTGTTATACACTTAAGCTTTTCAGTGTATGAACATGTCAGAATTAGATGAGGTCTGTGATTGTTTATGATTTGTACATTTACACATTTTCCTTGTTAATTATTTTTCATCTTTTTGTGACACTTTATGCACTTCAGAAAGAATATCTGGCAAGGGAGATGGAGAAAAGAATCATTCGCACTAACCCATTGGGGAAAGACAGAGATTACAACAGGTATTGGTTTTTCCGACGCGATTCCAGAATATATGTCGAGAGTTCTGACTCTACCCAGTGGGGATACTACAGTAGCAAAGATGAGGTATTGTCATTGACTGACTTTTAGCGGATATTTTGAATACTTAGTATTGGGGAATTAATCATTCTTTTCTTGAACAGCTTGATTCCTTTATTGGCTCACTAAACCGTAAGGGTGTACGGGAGAGGGCTCTTAAGAAAGAGCTGGATGATCATTATGAGAAAGTATGGTGAGTATTTTAACCTCATGTCAATTTATTATTAGATTGCTTTCCTTTAAGATTTCAGTTGAAGTGTTCCCTTTTTTGTAAGCAATTTTTTGTCCATTTATTTAATTACCAGTGCTTAGTCTATAATTATGCAAGTGAACCAACAATATAGAACAATATTACCTACTATGTCTTGTTGTTTGCTGTTTGGATTATTGTACTTGTAGCTTGACTTTGTACTTGCTTTTGGCAAATGTCTTGATATTGATACCTAACCCTAAAAGAAGGCTTCCTGTCACTCCTTCAGCCACCTGGCAAAATAGTATATTATATTTTATTGTTTTAATATTTTCATGCTAACACATATTTTTCAGCTCGAGAATACAGAAGAAACTAAAGGACAGTGCTGCAGCAGAAGAAGCAGATGTTCGAAGATCAACTCGGATTCGTGCACCTCCTAGGCAAAACCCGGCACTTGCTTTTCTCAATTATGAGAACAAGTGGAAAGAAGATTAGTATATTCTTATATAGTATGTGTAGTTTTTGGCTCCACAGAACTAAGCTTTAGGAAACTATAATGCTAGATGCAAGAAGAATTTTTTTCAACTGGAGCTGTCTACATCTGAAAGTGCCACTTTTGGGCCGAAAGAAAGCCTGGATGGCTTGGCTCATTTCTAAATTGGAAGGTAACAGACACATGCACATGTTTTAAGGGTTTTCAGATGTATCTTTAGTCTTTACTAGCTCCTCGATATAATTTTTTTTATATATAAAGAATTTTGACAGTCCTCAAGAGCTTTTAAATTATATAATTACCAACTGCATTTAGTAATTAATTTGGGTTGATATGTTAATATGAAAGACTTCCCTAGATACCATGTGATAAATATAAATCGGATCAAATTGCTGCTATTTGGGAGGACCTAAAGTACCTCGCAGAGTAAGTGTATCAGAATGCGAATAAGGTTAAGCTTGAAAACTTCAATTACAATATGCATGCTTTACGTACTTATTTGAAAGAGTATTTAAGAAACCTAAATATTAAGTTTTAAAAAACCTAAATAAGAAGAATTAATCAAGGGTTGCTATCTCTACCAAATATGTATTCAATGTAGTATCGACTATCTACATTATGTCTGGTTGTCAGATTTGGAGATTTGTTCTCAAGTAAATATTTTTTCATGTGTAAGAAGTTACATGACGTAAAGTTCAGGGCCTGCCATGAACAGGAGAAAGGAATTTCATTGAAGACCGCGTAGTGTGACTAGTGTCTGAATACCGATCTCTTGAGAATTTTGGTGAGTACTGATTAGTATGACTAATAAATTTTTCAAAAATAACACAAGTTCTACTGGCCATTTGATGGTCAATATAGAATAATTTTTGAAATTGAACCTTATTGTCATGATTTAAAATGATCAGTGAATATTTTGGAGAAGCTATTCGTAATATTGTTATGTCTGTTTTTGAGATTAAGTGCTTGTTTGGTTTGTAATAGGGAGTTATTTAGCATGGAATTTCCTAAGGAAATTAGGATAACTAGGAAGTATGAAATGTTGTTTGTGTGATACATGGGTACTTACTCATCCCGGAAAGTGTAATTTATTAACGGGAGGTAGGTGAGCAACTTCTCATGTTTCATGGCTATTCAATCTTTTAAGAAAATTTAACTTTCCTTTTACTTTTGTTAACCAAAAAACTCTATCAAATGACACTTTGTGGGTATTTGAAATTCTTGGGTGTTTTATTGTCAATCAAATTCCTGGGTGTTTTATTGTCAATCAAACGACCCCATAATTAATTATGAGGGAAGTCTTAGTTCATTTCTCTTATAAAGTTTTAATGATAAACTAGCGTAAAAACCTGTGCCTCGCACGAGCCTGTATTTATATCAAATTATTATCTCGAACGAATCTGTGCTTATAAAAAAATAATTTTTGAATACGGTAATTATTATTTTAATTTTATTTTATATTCATACAACAATTACGTAATAATGAATAATATATTTTTATTAATTTAATTACATTTCATAAAATTTAAATAAATAAATATGTAATAAAAATGAGATGATATAAAGTCATCATTGTATTGTCTTTTTTTTCTTTTCATACATATAGATAACTTAAATGATGAAAATTTATTTTTTATCGTAAAATTTGATTCCTGCTCATTTCCTAAATTTTGAAATTAGATATTTAGTTTAAGGTATATAAACCTAATTACTAAAAAAATTAAAACTATATTATTATAACACAAATATTTGTAGTTTGTTTGCAGGGATATGTATCGGGTCACTTCAGGGTCAGGAAGTGTTATCCCCGATCCCCGAAACCCCCGATCCCTGAAACCCGCCTGGAACCCCAAACATAGATTTTTTTTTCTTTCCGATACTCACCTGAATGGGGAATCCCGCGGAAATTCTGGATATAATTAAAAATAATAATTCTGTATTTTTGACAAAAAAAAATTTAAAAAAAAACAATCTACTAATTCATATTATACAAAAACATTAATAATATCTCATATGTTTTATATCAAATCATATTAAATTTGATTTACAATATAAAGAAATGACAAATTAAAATATAATTTAAATTATAATGTAAAAAAATTGATCAGCATAATTTTAGATTATTTTAAAAATAATATAATATTTTAAATCATTTTCTTATAATAATTAATTTAATTTAATATATAAATATGTTATTATATATATACATATAATTGGTGTCGGGAAAATGGGACGGAAAGACACTAATCCTGGACTCCGCCCCGATCCCCGAAATTCGTTACTAATTCGTCTCGCTTATCAATTGTTAACACTTAGGTTGACTGAGTTAATTTATATATGTGAGATGAGTGAAACAAATTAAAAAACGATGGGTAAATGCATAAGAGTGTAAGACATTATAAAACTAATTAAAAAACTAACATTCTTTCTTAAAAACCAATAACAAATGATGTACATTAAAAAAATATCATGAAAAAAATATAAAATTTTCAAAACAAGGGTGTAAAAATGAATATTGTCTAATTTATTAAAACTTTAAGCACTAATTTTCTTATTTTGGAAATATACTTAATAACATATAATATATTGCACTATATTTAATATATTATTTCTATTAAATCAAATTTTTATTTTTATTTTTTTTAAACTGTCCGACTAATACAAATTATTGTTTTAAAACTCAACCATTTTAGTTAAGATATTGAACGAGTACATATAATTAAACTGATTCACGAGTTGATTTTTCATTAGTCGAATAAAACCATATTTTGAGTCTAGCTCGGGTCAAACTCATGCATACTCAGATTGAAAATTAAGAAGTCTAAAAATGAATTGAAGGTAAAAAAAATATTGAACCAACACAATTACCTAATTATTTAACAGTCTTACAAAATTTACTGACTCGTCTTGCTGTGTAATCTATAAATGTTCGATTTTGTACAAAATGAACATTTTTACCTCCGTAATGAATTATAATTAATATTTTTCTGATATTTAAGAGTATGCATACAATAATGATAAGAATAAGGTAATATATATTGTTTCGATTGATTTCATCTTTAAAGTAATATGTAATTTTTTTATATGATAGATATCTATACAAAGTGCATCTTCAATCACCTATTTATATGACATATTACTTCATTTCTTACGTTATATATGAAGTTATGGGCCTACAATGATTCATTACTCTATCTTTATAAATAAATGAAAGCACCTTGTAACTCCAATTACAGTGTAAATATAAAGATATTGATTTTATAATAAACCCTATCACATTAATATATTTTATTTTATTTTATCCGAGTTCTCATTCCAAGTACTATCAGATTAAACCGAATATTTTTGACTCGATAAGTGCACAAGTAAAACTAAATTAAACGGGATTATAATTTTTTAAAAATAAATCCAAAAAAGTATAAAAATATTTAATTTTATGATATATATATATCATAACAATTACAACAAAATTGATAACTAATTGATTATAGATGTGTGTGTGCGCGTGACTAACTACAAAGTTTAAATTGCAATTATATAATTGTATAAACTATCATTTTATTTACGCATAAGTTAAAATTAAGGAAAAATATAATTTTTTTAATAAAAAATTTAAAATAAAATCAAAATTTATTATAGCACCATGGTTCTGAGATGAAATCCAGTCATGGGTTCGATTCCGGATACTAACACAATTACAATACATTTTGCTTAAATAACAAAGTGGTGCCATTTTTAAATTTTAGAATAAAACTACAAAAATTGAAAAAGCAGAGTCTCATAAATTATATAAACCGATATTTTATTTACTAAAAAAATAAAGTAAAAAAATAAAATTTGTTAAAGGAGAGTAAGTGACTTATCTAATAAAAAATTAATTTTCACTTAAAAAATTATATAGCATGATCGTAGTTACATGAAATTTGTAAGTAGGAGGTAAGAGGTTCGATCCCTTTGATAACCAAATTCTCCTTGTTTTTAACAAAAATTGTGCAAGGATGGCGCTTTTATAATTTTTCAACCGAAAAGGGCAAAATCGTGATTTCACAGCCATTAAAATAGGTCTTGAAGATGGCCTATAAATTAGTTTTTAAAGTTAATTATTTAATATATTTGATATTTTTATCTAAATACCCTTTTCAAGCACTCTCAGATTAAACCGAATACTTTTGACTCGATAAAAACACAAGTCAAACTGAATTAAACAGAATTATGATTGTTTGAAAAGAAATCCAAAAAAAGTAAAAAAAATATTTAATTTTATTAAATATATATCATAACAATTATAACATATTGATATATATATATATATATATAATTAATATGTGTGTGTCTAAGTACAAAACTTAAATTACAGTTATACAATTGTATAACCTATCATTTTATTTGATCAAAAGTTAAAATTAAGAAAAAATATAATTTTTTTAATAAAACTTTTAAAATAAAATCAAAATTCATTATAACACCATGGTTCTAAGGTAAAATTCTGTCACAAGTTCGATTTTTAATACCAACACAATTTCAATACATTTTATGCTTAAATAACAAAGTAGTGACATTTTTGAAAGTTTAGAATAAAACTACAAAAACTAAAAAGACGGAGTCACGTAAATGATATAAACCAACATTTAATTCACTCAAAAGTTAAAGTAATAAAAACAAAATTTGATAAATGGAGAGGATGTGATTTATCTAATAAAAAAATTAATTTTCACTCAAAAAGTTAAATAGCACGGTGGTAGTGATATGAAATTTGGAAGTATGAGGTAAGGAGTTCGATTTTTATTGGATACGCCAATTTTACTTATTATTTTTAAAAAAAATTATGTAAAAATGACATTTAAAATGACATTTTTATAATTTTTAAACATAAAAAAGCAAAATCATCATTTTACGATCATTAAAATGGCTCTTTTTACCCTTGTTAGCATGTAATATATAGTAAGAGATGTACATTGGGGAAGTCTTAGTTCATTTCTCTCGTAAAGTTTTAATGATAAATTTACATTATACTTATTTCAGTTTTCACGGTTTGATCGGTCAATACCTCCCACCAAGGGGCCTTTAATATTTTGTTTCAGTAACGATTAATCATATAAATTCAAATACCATGCCTACAATACCGAGACTCGAAGTATCAATCTCTTAATATCTTTTAACTGCAAGTTTGTATCATCAAAAAATAATAAATCATTTTGTTAGACTCAGATATTTAAGTCACGACATGGAAACATACATTTACCTCCAAAATCATATAACAACGACCAATAGGGGATTACAACCATAAAGGCCAACAGGGGATCACATCCATAAAGGCCAACAGGGGATCACATCCATTTGCAACATTAAATTTACAGACGGCGCAAAATACAAAGCCAACAAGTCAGAGAACTCGACATTACCTTTGCCCTCCTGAGAAGAAAGTAGAGACATATATTGTAAAGTCAAGTATGAGTGAAGGAAAGGAAAACAAGGGAGAAATGGAAGATGGACATAAAAGGTTTTTCTTAATTAAAAGAAAATACGATACATGGGATAGCTACAAGAGGGTGATTTTCACTTTCATGTTTCTTTCGCCTATAGGGATGGATAGACCACATGTATAAAATTCAAGGACACCGATATATACATTATGTGCACACTGATATATATGACAGGAGCTTTACTTGATTGCCCCATCCTACTGAGCATAAACCAACTTTTGCAAGATTTATCTATAACTCGTCCTCGTCGGTATCAAGCTCAAGACCTTCTGCTGCAAGAAGTCTGCTGATAACCTTTTTCTTTTCCTCTTCTGCTTTCTTTCGCATCAAATCCCTTTTCCTCAAGACAAGTGTATGTCGTCTCAACGTGTTATTATAATTTTCTAAGGATGCCTTTTTTTCTTTTGCTAGAAGTTTCCTCTCTTCATCAGGATCAATCTGAAGTTTATTGCAATAGGTAACAATTTTACAGCTCTAAAGGACCATGTCACAACAGAATGAGCCTTTATATTACATGACCCAGCAAAACAGATTAAATACTTTTTAAAATTTGAAATAATGATCAATGATGTTTTTCAGAACTTGTACGAGGGTACGTAATGTTGAATACATTTATAAGTCATTTGCATCACCATTTATTAACAGTTCACTTTCATGCATTTATTAACCATAGACTTTTCAAATGATCAATTATGTTATGCAGAACTTGTATGACAGTATGTACTGCTGAATATATTTATTAATCATATGCGTGGCAATTTATTAACAGTTCACTCTCACATATTTAAAACCATAGACTGCTAATGTGAAGGCATGTAACACAAATTCAAAACTCTCCTCGTAATTCATAAATAATTCTACTCAATATGCACATCTGACAACCTGCATTTTTATAGTTCTCTAATTTTTAATTAATATAACTGGGCTAAATAAAGCAGTATTTTTTCCCAATTGCATAATCAACAGAGAGCAGGTAGATTTCATTAGTCCCAACCAAGAAAGTCATAATATTATTATCTACTTGATGTTAACACAACTATAATTATTATGCTTATTGCTAATACCACAATATTCCAATATAGGATAAGAATAGGAGTTCATGAGACAGGAAACACATTTAATAATTTTAACTAATACATAAACTGCATAAAGAATACCTTTGAACGAGAGAGACGGCGCACACGAAGATTCATCTCACGCTGTTGCTGTTCAGCCCAAGCCACGATTGCCATATCGCCACGCTGGTCAAAAGCTTTTCGTTTCTTAATAAGCCACTCCATCCACGCTTGAGAAGCCTGGTAGAGCAATGTGATTATAACATATAAGTTATTAAAAGAAATCTGACAATCATGCAGAATATTAAAATTTGACAATCATGCAGAATAAGAACTTCAATAGCCCTGCCTCACTACAGGGGGGTGACAATGAAGTTAACAACATAATTTCTTTTCTAATTTTATTAAATTAAGAAATTTTAAAAATCCCGGTCACTGATACATTCTGAAGCTGCATTTTAGTCTTAGTACTGGGAATACTCAAACTAGGATTATTTTGCTTAGCTTAATAAATTTAGCTTCAAACCCTCGTCTTATTCTTGAGTAATCCCACTTCGCCGCATGAAGTTGTCACTTATTGGACCACTTCATCAAAATCTGAGCTACCTAGCTTAAATTTCACTAATCATTATCTGTCATTGGTAGACCAAAAACGTGGCTGGTATCTCGCATGCCAATTAGCTAACTGCACTTGTTACGGCGCCATTTCAGTGACACAGCACGCATACAAAAGAAGAACTCCACAAGACTATAAAATCTTAAATAATGTACGATAAGAGCGTGGAAGAATTAACACAAGCAACAAAGTGCCAGTGTCGAGAATCATTAGGAGGAATTCTATGGAGGACGAATGTGGCAGGTGAAGCCAGTGCTAGAGTACTTTCAGGATCCCCTAGCACTCTCAGCAGCAAAAAGGATATGAAGAAATTTCGTTTGGCACAGGAATTTCAGTCAGAGGATGTCAGACTTTGAAATAGCATACATCAAAAATAATAAATTCACAAAAGTGATCAGACCTTAAGCATTTACACATGGAGTTTCCAGCCAACACCAAGAGTGAGGCTGGCATTGGCTCGTACATGTCTCTCGGAAACATCTTAACTGCAATGGACTTGCTCAAGGCAATTAATACAGTCATAAAGTTATGTACTTGCAGTCTTGCAAGGCACACCCTAAAATTTATGACAAAGCCTTGACAGTGGGAAGGGAAGTAGATCGTGGAGGTTGAGTATGAAAGGTTCTATTAGCAGTTTTAGGAGCTTGCAAAACTTCTAAAGTCGACCACAATAATATAAGTCTGACACGCTTAAGCAGGAGGGTTGCAAAGCAGCTTCTTTTACTAGAAAGTAATTCTTTATGCAGAGTGTCATTAAAGGCTAAATCTAATAAAGGAGAAGGTGAGATCTTCAGGAAATAAAGTTGATCAAGTTATAAGCCATGTCTTGCGAGCTACCATTGTCACATCCCTGTGCGGCTGTGCCGAAACAATTTTAATGCCACAGTACAACTTTGTAGAGTAAAAATTCCCAAACCAGCACGACAAAAAGGCAGGCACAACTCTCAAATTCCAAGTTTCACAGAACTCCAACGGTGAATTACCTTAGAGGTTGTAGAGTTGCAATAACAATTTGAGGCAGAAACAGCACAGATGTGGGCGCTTAATTGTAAAAATAGTCAATACAATTCTTCCCACCCTCGTATAGCAAAGTAACAGTTTACTACTATTACAATAAGTCTTCAACTTAAAAGGGATAGGATTTACCTTCATAGGGTTTACTCGATTGTCCTTGTCATACTGCCTCCTTTGTTCCTTGTCCATGAGCAACTCATAAGCAGCTTGAATTTTTATAAATCGAGTTTCAGCAGTCTCTCCTTCTTCTAGAGTCCCTCTGCCATCGTAAACTTAAAACACTAAAAGAATGCATCAGTTTGGGTGCAAGGAAAAACATGAATAATATGTAGAGACATTTGAAGGAAACAGAACACAAGAAAACAAGTATGCGCCTAAGATTTTGCTTGATGGACTATTTTATGGAAGTTAAATTGTAATTTTTTTTTGACTTATAGACAAGTAAATCAAATAATTTATCTTGCACACAAATGTTCTACAAGGAAAAAGGTCATTCAGAATTGGAAGGAAATATTCTCCCTGATTTCTTATATTTATATATACTTGGTAGATCTCCCCTAATCTTTCTGGCCATCAAGATGACATAATGAATATAGGTGATACTTGATAGAATCCTAGTGGCACTCTTCAAGTTAGTAAAATTGCATATACTTCCCTATAAGTATTCAAAACCCTCCTATGAGCGGTAACAACCAACTGTTCTACTAATTGATGACTCTACAAACCAATTTTCTGTTTTTTGATCCTATACAAAACACCAGAAGTTTTTCGATACCATCTGAGCCATTAACAAAATTAAATCCATCTACCAACAAAGCACACAACACTTATTAAAATCTCGTAGTTATGGCAGGAATCACTTGAGTGTATAGGAATCAACTATCAAGGTTAAAAAACGAACCATCAGGGTGATAGAACTTTGCCAATCGGCGGTAAGCTAACTTTATGTTTTCTTCATCAGCGTCACCTTCTAACTCTGTTTTCAAGAAGTTGCATCAGAAAGTGTACACCACTTGGCATATAAGGTTAGAGAGTTAAACTTGGGAAGTACAAAAAGATATATAACTCCTAACAATAACATGAAAGATACAAACTGGCTTATGTAGAGTGAGAATATACCTTCTGATGCTCAATCATTATACAACAAATTTATTGAAGATGCTATAACATTGAATGAACCAGATTAAGATCTAATAATAAAGAATATTCTATTTCAGAAGTGCCCTGTTAAAGGAGGTTTGAATTCTGTCAACAACATATACAAATTAAAAATTTAAATCATTATTTTTCAATAATACATGCCACCAATTAAAACGCCTATTATTATTACTAAAAATTTTAAAATCAATATATTACAGGATCCAACACATAATCCAACATGTAATCTTGTACACATCTTTGTAGTAAATAAAATTTACATGTGATCGTGTTGGTTTATATTAATTGCATGTTGGATTCTATATTTGGTAAAAAATAGCATAAATTTACATGTGATCATGTTGGTTTATATAAATTGCATGTTGGATTTTATATTTGGTTAAAAAAACATAAATTTTGTAATTAGAATGTAATTGATGATTTATGTTAGATTCTTCGGTAATTTTTTATTGACCATTACTAAGAGTGTCAGCAAGTAACGGTCAGAATATTCTACAAGTCGATGATCCAGAAATTACCTCGAGCTCAACAGGCCCTACCCTAATTCTCTGACTTTTATTTATTGGCAAAGTATTTTTTCTCTAAATTTCTCAAAGTTGTGAAGAAGAATATATCAACATACGAATTGGAGCAAAAATGTAATCTGTACAATACATACTTTTACGCTAGCCGACTATAGCAGTAACCTAAAATTGAGAGTAGAAATGTGACGTGAAACAGTTGTAATTGCAATTTGTTAGATAAACTTTGTGATTAACAATAATGATAATGATGATTAAAAAATAAATTGATGATAACTGAGATAGGTTACAGATAAAAAATAAACGATGTACATAAAAAAGAAAAGTTGTACCGAGGATTTGGTAGGGAGAGGCTCCATCAGTCCAATTAGCAGCTTGAATCAAAGTTCTACGTTGATTATTATTATTAAATCGTAGCAACGGCTCAACTTTCGAAACATCCGAAAAAATGGAAACACGATGAGACTTGTTGCTGTAATTAGGATGTGAAACCCTAATTGTGGATCGAGATATGATGATGCATCGACAAGAAAAAGAAGAAGAAGAGTAGGCAGCGATTAAGGGCTGGCTTCTACAAATTGCTCCTCGTAGATTATTCATTTCCCCTTTCTTATTTTATTTTCTTGGCCGAAACCCCCCAAATGTTGTCCAAACATACACTTACACATACACTACTGTTCTTTCTGACCTCGGATGTTCTTTCTAACCTCAGATTTTACGAATAGTAGAAATAAATGCACTCAGCTACCCAAAAAACAAAGAGTAAATTACATTAAGTGCACCTGAAGTTTCAATAAACTGCACTTTATCTACCTATGATTTAATATTTAGCAGAAAGCATGTTATAGTTTCACAAAGCATACAGTACTTCCATTAGTTGGAATTTAACGCTCTTTGGAGCAAAAAAGCAGGGCAACTCGGTCATTTTAGGGTAGATACGTGTGTATGCAAATGGCGGAAATTTATGCCACCATTATTATGCCCTAATTCCACATTTATTTCCCCTCGTTTTCAAATCATCTTCGATTATTTCATCTGTTGTGTCCTAATGACTTGAATTTTGAGAAAATCTCGTTATAATCATGCTTATTTACCAGCTGAATGTCCAGATTACAAAGGTAAGTCATGTTTACAACCCATCGTTTTTCCTTACGTTTTGTTTAAATTTTGCATGTTTCAGTGGTCTATCTTTGATTTGTCTAGATTTTAGATTAATCAAGATATCATAAATCGTGAAATATTTATTTTTTTGGTTTAAAATCGTTTTTATAATACCCTATTTCTAAAATGTGCATATGACAAAGACTTATTTATCATCAAATTTCATACCGGTGGTTAGTGAGGTTTCTGGAGCATATCTTGGTGGCACGTACATGTATGTCGACAACTGTGATGTTAATGAGATGTCTGCATTAGAGCTTGGTACCATGTTCGAAGAAGTTTTTGACAATCTTAATTATATAAAATTTTCATACAAATTGCCTAATGATAATGATTTAAGCTCGGCAAATAGAGATGTTGATGTAGTTAAAATGTAGAGCAAAATTGATAATTTTAGACTGGTATATATATATAGTATGAAAGACAATGTAAAATTCACCCAAGACTACCGTCTCTCTCGAGAAGTTAACTTGGAATTTATAAATGTTCCTAATCTGAGTACTTATGATGGTTATGATGAGGAGAAAATAGATCAAATATTATTTGAGGACCTAGCAAGACAGTATAGTAGGGATCCACAACAGGAGAATATTGAAGTTGATAATGAGGTGTGCAATTTAATGAAACACTGGTTGTTAGTGATAGTGAAAGAGGAAGTTTTCATGATGACTCTTCTAATATTGATAGTACATATAATGAGGAGTGTGATGTGAAGGAAAAGAGAAAGCAAGTGCAAGAACAGAAGGAAGCTTGTGGTGAAGAAATTCATGATTTTATTGAGAAATGTGTTTTTGAAATCAGTGACAATGATTACAATAGAGAGGACGAAAGGATGGCTGTCAATAGTACTAATGAAGACATTGTTTTTTCATGTATTTGATGAAAAAACAGATATGAAGGATCCCAAATTTAGTATAGCCTGCATAGGGATTGTTGTTTAATAGTGGTAATACTCTAAGGATTGCAGTGAGGAAACATGCCATAATGCATAGAAAACAAGTTGCTCAATGTATGAATTATGGGAAGAGGGTAAGGTATGTGTGTAAAGGAGAGAAATGTGTGTGGAAGATATATGCAACTCCATTGAAAGATACTAAGACTTATCAGGTGAAAATCTATTTATCCAGTCACACATGTCCACTCACTTTTAAACAAAAATTTATAACTTCAAAATGGATTGCAGAGTACAATGAGAATGACATTAGAATGAATCCCTCTTGGCCACGTGGTGCATTTAGGAAAAAGGTTGTAAATAATTGGGGCTGTGAGGTTTGCATTTATGCAATTGGAAGGGCAAAAAATAAGGCCTTGAAGGTGATAAGGGGAAACCATGAAGCACAATATGGTCAATTATGGGATTATGGAGCAACAATTAAGAATGTAATACCATATAACATTGTTGAAATTATGCTTGATAGTGAATAACCATGATTGACTGGCAGGAGATTCAAAAGAATTTATGTTTATTTGGGCCCCTTAAGGTAGGATTTTAGAGTGGGACGTAGGCCTCTTATTGGGTTGGATGGATGCCACTTGAAATGTCCTTATGTGGGCCAACTTCTAACTGTTGCTGCATGTGATTCCAGTGATGGAATGTACCCTATAAGTTGGGCAATTGTTGAAGTAGAAAACTATGAAACATGGGATTGGTTTCTATCATTGCTGATACAAGATGTAAATATCGTCAATTCTGGTGGTGGGACATTTATATCAGACAGAAAAAAAAAGTAAGTTTATGGTTTTGTTTTTAATTTGAATTTTTTACATATTGCCATTATTTCATCATTTGATTGCCATTGTTTATAATTTTCTATAGAGACTCGTGAATGCTCTTACAACACAAATACCAAATACATAGTATAGGTTTTGTGTTATGCATTTTACAAGAACATGTACAAAGATCACAAAGGAGTTGGTTGCAGATCTTTACTGTGGCTGACAGCTAGAACTACCACAGAGTACATGTTTTAGAAACACATGGCTGAGCTTGAGAAGGTTTATCCCTCACTGTATCAGTTTTATACTTCTACAAATTTACATGACTGGTGGACAATTTACTTTGTATTTTCTCTTATAGTTGTCCAAATATTGTCATGAGTGGTTGATGGAAAAAGTCAACTTCTCAATGGAACAGCTCAGCTTTTAAGATAACTTGTCTCTCTAATATGTTTGTAAAAAAACATAGTGAGGTGTTCAACAATGGCATAAAAGAGTATATTGAGAGAATATGGATCTTCCTATTGTTGGTCTACTGCAATGGTTGCAAAAGAGTTCCATGAGAAGGATTCAAACTAGGAGAGAGGATGGGAAAAAGTTATGCCTTAAATCCTATTTGTCCAAATGCAATGAGAAAAGTGCACAAGTAAGTTATGTTATATTTGTACATTTCCAATTTATTATTGATAATGGCATAAGTTCTGGTGTTGACAAATTGTTTAATGTTTAGGGCTATGACTTTCAGCAATGGTGGTGTTGTTCAGTGGTCTGGTAAAAGCAAGTACTTGGTGAGCATGACTGATGGGGGTCATGAAATTGTTGTTGATCTTGATGCCAAAACATGTGCATGTATGAAGTATGATCTAACAGGTCTCCCATGTTATCATGCATGTGCATGCATCAATTGAAAAAACTTGAACATAGTTGTAACGACCGAGAAATTACGCTTGTATTATATCGCAATAAAGATAAATTATGCATTTTATTGTGTCATTTATGTGTAATTAGTCATAAAACCCTAACTGCTATGCGCTACATGTATTCAGTAACGTCAGGATATTTTCCGGTATTTACCAGGTATTTTATTTTGTGTTAAAAGCTTTTGTATCAAAAGTTATACGACCCGAACTTTGTTTTAATAGCTGATATTTTGAATAAAATAATTGACCTTATTTTTCTTAGAATGACTTGTATCATCGTGTTATTCTAAACATCCAGTTATTTTATAAATTTTCTTGTTTCGCGAAAAACGACTTTTTCAGGCCCCTTTGGGTGTTAAAATCCCACAAAAATCATATTTCTATTTTAATAAAATATGGGACTTTCAATTCTACCATTTCTTTGTATTTTTGAATTATTCACAATTTTGGGAATTTTTTGCATATATATTGTATATATTAAAAATTAAAAATTAATACTCAAAAATTATAAAACTAGGGGCCAATTAATTTTGTTAGATGTATAATTAGGGCCTTAATTTTAGTTAGGAGTTTTAATTTTACTACTATAAATAGCCTAATTTTTATTTAATTATTTAAAATTAATTATTAAAATTACTGAAAAATCAGAAAATTCTCTGAAATCGGGTCGGATTTCCAGAACCGGGTCGAGGAATCAATCGTTGATTTTGATCAGTTTTCTACACCAAATCGATCGATGTGAGCACTCAAATCAATCCTCTTGATCTGTTCTTTCAATTTCTGGTATCAATTTCATTTTTTAATCCGTTAATTTTCAATTTTAATTTCTAGGGTTTATACTAGAATTAGGACTTTTTGATTCTAGGGTTATTAGATTGATTTGATGATTGGAATAGCTTTGTATGATGATTTGCAGTCGATTCATGCTAATTAATTTAACAAACGGTTCATATTTATATAAGTTCGATTATTAGGGTTTATATGAATTTTTGATTTATAGGTTTTTGAGTTTGAATGATTTTTGGTTCCTAAGATATTAGGGCTTTGATTATAGATGTTTTAAGCTTTGATTTGAGCTATTAAGATCGAATTTTCATGTACAGAATAATCAAATTGATTTTGGCCGGAGTTCCATTCGGGTTTGGCCGGGGTTGCAGATTCAGGGATGATTCTGGTTGTATTTCGGTTGATTGAAATTGGTGAAGTGATTTAGAACGATTTAGGATTGAAAACTGTACCAAACGGTACATTTTTGACCAAGAACAGTGGTTGCCGGAGTCCGGGGAACTCACCGGAATTTGGGAATTTTCCGGTGTGTTCGTCCCTGCCCGGATTGTTCTTGGCAGCCCGGTTTCCAACCCAATTCCAACCCGCTTTTGATCCATTTTGTTAGATACTCCTTTTCTTACAAATGTTTCAAGGTTTTTATTTTTATTTTATTTTTAATAAGTTATAAACATTATTTTTATTTATTTCATAAATTGATTAATTAATTATTTAATTAATTGATTTATTTATTTTATAAATAATTCTAAAATATTTTCTAATATTTGAAATTAATTATTTATTAATTATATAAAAATGATTGATTATTTTGATAACTAACCAAATTATTTTCAATAAATCATAATAAATTCATTTTAATTCCAAAAATTTTGGAAAGATTATTTTTAATTTTGATTTTTCCTAAATAATTATTTAAAAATATTTTTGAGGTTCAATTTTTTGGAATAATTAATTATATTAAATAATTAATTATATTGAATAATAAATTGATTTATTATTATTTATTGAACAATAATTTAACCGTTTTTCCGATTTAAACAAAACGAAAGCCCTTCGACTCGAAAAAATGATCGGTTTTCATTAAAAATAGTTTCAAATCCTAATTTCTTTTAGAAGCGAGTCGACTTTTGATATTTATTTACTTATATGCCCTATTACTTATAGAGACGAGTCCATTAAATTCCGAAAATTAGGAAATGAGCCCGAGATTGTTCATAAATGCGAATAGTGAGTCGATTTCGATTCTAAAAATTATCTTAAACCTAGAATGACTATGTGACTTACATGCTATGTGAATTATGTGGTTAATCGAGTCCTAATTGTTAGTAATTATTATACAAGTCAATTATAATCGTAGGGGTAGACGATATGGGTTACGTGAAGTCGGTTTGAGACGTGATTGAGATACGAGTTGACTAAATAAATATCTTTCTTTGATAGAGATGAAGCCAACAAGGCGGATCGAGCCAGTGTTAGAGAACGGTGATATACTTGTGGTAGATCACGTGAATGACAAGTTTGTCCCCTATTCTAAATTCAGAATAGTGAATTATTTTCAAATTCTTATCGCAGTTACACACTGATAATTCATGCTCACAAACACTGATACATAATTATTATTCCTTTGTTCATATTTCATTTCGATTCCTAATTTCTCCTAATTCATTGAATCCTCTATTCATATTCCAATAGATTATATATATATATATATATACATATCTTGATATATTCCGATGTTGGGATACATCAAAGAATACTGATTGTTCCGGTTGCTCATCTGTGGACTTGATGATGACAGTTATGATCAGGTATATACTTGATCTTATGGACTGGGAATGAACCGGATCCTTGTGTTGGGCCGTGGAGCCTGGGTACCTGAATGAATCTATACAAAAAGGTGTAGATCTGCACTGTATCCTGGCTGATCAGCAGGATATAGGTGCAAACTTGTGTCCAGTCTGAGTTATTGTTAGTCACCAATAGTTGCCTTCGTTCTCTATTGCATAAATATATCATTATCGATACAATCAGATTACCGGTTCATTTAGTTTTTCATAACACTGTTTATATATTATGGACTTGTTAAGCAAATTTTGGCCCACCCCCCTTTGTTGTTATTTACTTTATTTATTTTCAGTAATAAAGAGAATGAAACATTTATGTGGTAAAGAAACGTGTCAAGCAGCGGGATCCTCTAATACCAAGAGTGCTAATCCTAATCCAGGAAGAGAGCTTTGAGTTACATGAGCAGGTGTAGTGTAGATAGATATGGTGTGAGTTTGAATAAAAATGAATGTAGTTTAAAACTTGTTTAGATAATGGTTTGTAATAAAGAAAGCTCTATGAGATTTTAAATTTGGTTTGTAATAAAGATAGTGTGTTATTCTTCTTTTAATACCTCAACTTGAAAAGATCCTGGATATAATAGAAGGGGTTAGATATATATTTGTTAGGTAATGAATTACACACAGAGGGGAGGGGTGAATGTGTTTTTCTATTTTTATGCTTTTCTTGAATCTATTATGGTTGTGAACAAGGTAAATTAAATCTTGTAGTAAGATGTGTTAAAATAGAAATTAAACATGCAACTATAAATACCACAGATCTTTCAAAACTCACTTAATTTTATATTAAAAATTAAGAATATTTTGCTACAAAATTTCTAGGTTCTTTGTTGATAAAGAGCTTAGCTTCTTTCTTGCGAGAAATACAAGATTTTCTTATCTAAATTGTTACAACTAACAAAGAACCGGTGTTAACTTTATATCATAGTTAACTACTGGTTTACACAGTGTATAATAAGAGATGTTATTTACTTTAGTAAACTGTCACTTATCATTTCCATTTTAGGAAAAATATATCTTCCATTTATGGCTTAGCATATCTTTGCATACCGTGTTAACTTTGATCTTCCTTTGTCAGTTAATCTTCACCCTTGATCTTGCACATTCTTCAAGCTTCTTTTTGTAGACTTGTCAATCTAACTAGTTGGATTGTTTGTTGATTATTAATCTTGGATATTGAACTGGTCTGCAATTTGTACTTTGAGATTTTACCTCGAGATCTCCAGTTAGGCATATAGAGAACTTGACATCTTGATAAGTATATTGGCTTATCGAGATCTCTAATCACTCTATTGTTGATTTGACTTGTAGAGGTCTCTGAGTTCTCTATAAGAGAATTTGGCTTGTCGAGATCTTTCCACTTCATGTCTTCACTTTGGCTTATCGATATTAATGAGTTATCTAGTGACTTATTGACTTGTCGATAACTCAGAGTTCTCTAGTCAAATTTGACTTGTCGATAACTCAGAGTTCTCTAGTGAATTTTAGCTTGTCGATATCTCTGAGTTCTCTAGTGAAATTTGATTTATCGATAACTCAGAGTTCTCTTAATGAATTTTGACTTGTCGATAACTCTGAGTTCTCTAGTGAAGAACTGACTTGTCGATATCTCCAATCTTCATGTCTTCAATTTGGCTTGTCAATATCTCCGAGTTCTCTAGTAGCTTTCCTGAGTTCTCTGTAAGTCATTCTGGAGTTCTCGAGTGACTTCTCTATAACACTAAATATGTGACTTGTAGGGATCTTGACTTAAAACATTTTTCTCAAAACAGATTTATTAAACTCCAAGCTTCTTCATAATTCTTCTGAGGCATGATCTTATCGATCTTTTTCCAGATAGAATTCTTAGGCTTGATACTGTTTACAGAAAAAGACTCTAGTCTGTTCTTGATCATTTTTACAGACTTTAAGTGTTACAATAAAAATGCAAACTAAGATTACAATACAACTTACTTAGGATTGTCAATTTGACTTAGTCTTGTTAAAGTACATGCATGTTTTGCACAATAATCTCCCCCAATTTATGAGAAGATTGCTTAACACAAATTCATGCCAGTTAACAAGACTAACCTCAAGTTATAATGGAAAATAAGACTAATATAAAAATTGATACAATTACATCAATTGTACATTAGATGATTTTGAGTTTGAGTATTTGCAAGCATCAAACAAAGATTGGGACTTCTGATTCTTTTCTCATGAGGTCTTTTAAATATACAAGAATTTCAAGTTCCTCTATGATTGGAGTTCCTGTTAGAGCTTCTATCAAATTAAGCCTGTCTTACTTTGGATAACCATCTAACATTTCAATTATGAATCTTGAAAATGAGCCAGCTTTTACATTTAGAAATCTTCCATCTTTGGAGATTCTGCTCATTCCTCTTGCTTTGAGTTCTTCTGATCTTTTGATATACATGTCAATCTCCTCATCATACCTCATCTTTTTCTCCTCATATTCTGCTTTACTCCTTGCTCTTCTTTCCTCGCTTACAATCAACCATTCAGCTAGAACATATCTCCATGCTCTTGTTGCAGTATCCTTGTCTTTCAGCAAACTTATCACTCTTTTGATTTCTGTTGGAGAGAGAGTGTCCATCAAATTGCTGCCAAAAAAAGTGAAGGTCCCATCTTGAAAGTAGATTCTCACTTCCTTTAGAGTGACAACCCAGACTCTAACTATTTCCTCAGCCAGTTGTTGAAAATAGTCTTCATCTGAATATCATCAGATTAAGGATAGAAAATCATTCTGCTTGAAATAATTCCGGATGGCCCTTTCAGTAACTTCAACTTTTTCAGTAGGCTTAGATTTCTTAGGTTTCCCCCCAACAGACTTGAAATGAGTTTTATGTGATCGTTTGACAGAAGGTAGGTCTGTGATTTTCTTGAGAGATGTCTAGCTTGTGGTGATTGGAATTTTTAGAAAAGAGTTAGCAATTTGTCTATATAGAAATTTGGGCTTAGAGGTTTGAGGTGGTTTGATGTTTAAGATTGTTGACTTTGAATGTTGAGCTAAAGGTTGAGCTAGTTGTGTTTGAATTTCTAGGGTTTGTTGTGGTTCTGAGCCATCATGTCTCTTCTTGCTTCTTCTCTCACCTCCTTTCTTCTTCTCATCATCCTTCTTTTCATCCTCCTTCTTCTCTCCTTGACTCTTGTCCTTGCTACCAGTTGCTTTAGAGGCTTGACTTTGATTTGAGCCAGAAGGCTTTTGTTTGTCATCCTTCTGCTCATCATCATCCTCATATTTCCTTAAATTATATTGAGTATTTGGTAACATGGTGTCAGGATTTACAATATATCCGTCCAAGATTTTTAACATTTTCACATCCTCCTGTTTCTTGTTCCTTTTGTGCTTTAGATTAGACTACAAGGTCATGATCAGCCTCATGTTTGATTTGACACAATGTTCAGGAACAATAAAATGTTATGTTTGACTGGTTGTTGGACATATATAAACTACTCCTTTGTGTGGATATAGATAGGCTTCTGGAAAAGCTACTATATGTGCCTTTTTGAGCTCTTGGAGAAGTTGAGTGTCTTCTTGAATAATTGGATTCACCCTGTCAATCATTACATCCAGTTCAGATGCTCTTAAAGTTTGAAGATATGGAAGAGTCACCTGGAGACACCTGTCCACACCACCATCATTGATGTTCATGACAATCTTTTTCTCTAGGAAGTTATCAACTTTCACCACCACTGCCCTTATGAAGTTGATGTTCTCGCCCAAAGCTTTCTTGCAGGCCATATAGTTGTTTTGAAGAGACACTCTTAGTGCTGCAAGAAGGTCATTGAATTTCTGATCTTGATTGGTCCTTCTGCAGCCCTTAGAAGTCTTTCTTTTCCAACATCAACTTGAGCACTTGAGCTTTATCCCACCTGAACATGCTCTTTAGATTTTTCCTTTGCATCCCTAGATTATTGAATCCTATCCTCAATCTCCCCCTTAGTCTTGATGACAGGCATGAGGAGGGGAGTTGGTAACTCTGGCCTTATTTATTCAGGTAAAGCAGGTAGTGATATGTTGAGCTTCCCCATGATGGCCCCCAAAGAAATAGAATTCTGTATTTGAAGATGCTTATGAGAGTCCAACAGGGTCTGGATGTCTGTTTGTTGACTCTTGACTATAGAGGATAGAGGTCAAGGCTTGTACTTGTGCATTGAGAGAAACATTAGAGGTCTGCAAGTTTGAGACTTGTTGTTGAAGAGATTGGATTTGCAGATTTGTAGAGGTTGAGCCAGGATGATAAGAGCTTGTGGAGCCAAAGGTTGCTTCCACAGCTTGTTTGATGCAATCCATAAGCAAGGAAGATGGCTCAAATCTGCTCTGGTGAAGCTGTTCCAGTTTGACCTTTGAGTCATATGTATTGGTGATTTGCTTTTGAACAACTTCATGAATGGCAAGGAAAGATTGTTTAAGATTTTTGACTTCTTTTTCAATAGTACTCAGATCCATTTTAGTCATTTGATCAGCAAAATGCTTGAATTTCGATATGATATGTACTTGAGATGGTATGATCTCATCCATTTTCTCCTTCACCGGCTTCCTTATCTTGTCTTCATGACTAGTCAACTTGAGTTCTAGAGCTTTACCAAATAGATGAAAAGCCTTGAGTTGAGCTTTGTAGACCTCAATTACTGCATCATAGACATCCTTTGAAGTCAAGACCTTGGCATTGCTTCCAAGAATAGTGACATATTCATCCCTAAACCTAGCCATGACTTGATCCATCTCCAATACAAAGTTTTCAGATAGCCATGCATCGACATTACCATCTTATTTTTCATCATTCACAATCTTCTCTTTCTGTTTTTCAACATCTTCATTGTATGTGAGCATGATGGCTTAATAGTCTTGATTGCTCATGTCTGAAATGAGTAGATGCTGTGAGATATTTGCCAATCCAGAGATCTGCTCAACAAGAAGATTATCTACAGAAGTAGGTTGAGAGTCAGATTCTTGCATCCATTGAGATAGAAAATGTTGTTGTTGAGGTTAAAGGTTGAGCTATTGAGGGATCAGAACCACATGTGACTGAAGTCACAGTTTTACTCACAGATTGCTATGTGTTTATGACAGTGTGTTATCCTGCACTGGTAGTGGGAACCTCCAATTGAATTGGAGGGGATTTGACTGGGTTACTGTCATGTACATCGGCCTCAAACCCTTGTGCTTCTTGCAAAGCACTGTCACATGATTGTGATAAACTTGCCTCTCCCATAGTAGGATCATTGGAAATTGTACTCCTAACATCAACTGCTAATATAATTTCTGCTAGGGTTTTAAGGGGAGTTGTTCCTACATGAGGAACCTCTAATTGAATTGGAGAGGATTTAGATAGCTCCCCCTCAGGAGTACTACCCTCAAACCTAACAGTTTGTGAATACTGATTTGCACATGAAGGTGCATTTGTGATATCCATGGGGTCTTCAGTAAAAACTGATGAATCCCTCATGGTTTTGATGGTGTCATCAAGGTCTACCCCAGCTAGAAGCCTCTCGCCATTTGATTGTAGTGTCTGGGAGGTGATCAAGGTTTCTTGAACCAAATCACTTGATTTAGCTTGCACTTGAGAAATAGATTCAAGTATTGTATGGGAAGAAGAAATTTAAGAGATTAGAAGTTATTGTGCAGACATGAGTGTTGGTAGCTCCCCCTGAGTAGATGAGGGAGCTTCAATAGATGTGCTCTCACTGTATGTGCCATCCTTATTTCTCCTACCATGCACTTGAATTTCTTCAGGTGCAGGCTGTGCAGACTCTATACAGGGTACATTGGGGTGAATGCCCTTTTCAATAGACACTTCCTATTGAGAGGATGTATCTAGAGTCTGTTTAGTCTTCATTGTTACAACTGCATCCTTTTGGGAGGATACAGAGGTGGCTTGAGTGGTTAGCTCAGATTTCTTACTCTTCTTTGTTCTCTTGACCAATGGTGACTCAGCTTCAGTTTGTTCCTCACCACTCTCATTCATAACTGTCAAGGTTATCTCCTTTCTCTTCTTTTTACTAACTTCACCCTTTTGAGAGGATGAAGTGGTTGGTTTCCTAGATGCTATTGGTAGAGAAGGAATAGGCTCAACATGGGTAGGTTCCTGTAGGTGTGCCTGTGTTTGTGCTTCCACAGGCTTAGGAACCATTGTTGCACTAGGTTGACTTGCACTAGTTCTCATGCATGGAATAAGAATAAGGGTAGGTCTTAAATTTTTCAATCATGAAAGGTGTTAACTTAATACCCACTGGAACCTTATTCTTAGTAAGAAGTGATCCAAATAAAATTTTGGATACTTGCTTACAGTTTCCAATTAGTGACCTATTTACTCCTTCAAGCATATGTATGTCATTAACTTTATGGTTTAAAGCTGACATAATAAATCTAGGTAGAAAAATTTCCTTACCTCTTGACTCCAATGACATTGTTAGCCTGATGCTCAATTATTCCAATCTGTAGTGTCCTACATTGATCTGTTTATTGTGGGCCATTGAGTAGACTAGCTTCTGGACAACACTTGATATGTTGTCAAACCCCGACTTCCTACAGGTGAAGGCCCTTATTACTGAGTCAAAAAGAAAGGACCATTCCCTCCCTATATGCTTCTTGTTCAAGCTGGCCAGGTTGATCTTCTAAGAATAATTGATGAAGTCCATGAATTCATACAGCTCATCCTAAGTTGGAGCCTCCACCAGCTTGTCAGTAGGGATTCCTAATGCCATATTGATATCATCCTCAAGGATCTCCACATGTTTCCCTTTGATTGTGTAGTTTATCATAATTGTTGCAGCCTGGTTCTCATGCACAACTGTCATTGTTGTTGTTGTATTCCAGAAGTCCTTTTACACATCCAAGTACAATACAAGATTAACAGTAAGAGCTCCTACGAAGTAGGTCTCAGATAGGAACTTGACAAAACATTGGAAAATTTCAGGTGCATGGTTTGCATCCAGAAATGCAAGAAAGTTAGTCTCCTTTGGGATGAAAGGTACAATTTTGTTGGCTGCCATTGATATGAGTATGAAGTTTAGTGGGTAAAAGAAATTAGTGAGAAAGGAGTGAAAACGAGAGAGAAATCGGTTTTGTATTGAAAATCTAGGTCACTTGAGATCTCGAATGTGTAAGTATGTATATGTATCGAGAAGTTTGGGTATTTATAGTAAAAGTAAATGGCTTATCGAGAAGTCAAAAATAGACGTTTGAGATATACTTATCGAGAAGTCAATTTGGAAAAGAATTACATATCGAGAAGTCATTTTAAATTACTATTTTAGAGAACTAAAAAATTAACTTATCGAGATGTCAAATAAATACCCAGTTTGTCCAGAAATGGACTGAATTTGATTCCAATTTTTTGAATAAATCAAAATAAAATCAGAATTAATTTACCAAAAGTATTTTACCAAAATAATTTATTGAATTAAATTATTTTAGTTCTGAGTTATCTATAAGTCTAAAAAGATACTTGTAGAGAACTCTGTAAGTTAACACTACTAGAGAACTCTACAATGACTTATCAATAAGTCATAATAATGGTTATCGAGAAGTCACTCGAGAAGTCAGTAAATTGACTTATCGAGAACTCACTCGAGAAGTCTCAAAATGACTTGTCAATAAGTCAGTTAGACTTATCGAAAACTCAGTTGTCTATATATTTTTGATCAATTTAAGTCTGCCTTGTGTTAATTTTACATATTAAAGATGTAAATTAACAACTTAGCAGTTTACTTATAATTTGAAAATTCCAAGTTAAATTTTTGTTTTTGAAATATAAATATGTAGAGATTTTTAAAATATTTATAATTCATATTTCAGTTAATTTCTAATTAAATCAAATTAATTTTAATTTACTAGAAATTAATCTGCTGCAACACATTAGCTGAGTTCTTGCCTTAGGATGAAGAATTAAGCATTCCAATTTTACCTACAATTCTAGTGAAAGTTGCTTCATCCAAAGGTTTAGTAAAAATGTCAGCTAATTATTTTTCTGTTGGAACAAAGATAAGCACAATGGTACCATTTGTAGTATGTTCTCTAATAAAATGGTACCTTACATCAATTTGCTTTGTTCTAGAATGATTAACTGGATTAGCCACTATAGATATAGCACTAGTATTGTCACACATAATTGGAATTTTGTGTAACACTAGGCCATAGTCCATTAGCTAATTTCTAATCCAAAATACTTGAGCACAACAACTTCCTGCAGCTATGTATTCAGCCTTTGTTGTAGAAGTTGACACAAATTGTTATTTTTTGCTATACCAGGATACAAGTCTTTGTCCAAGAAATTGACAGCTTCCACTAGTTCTCTTCCTGTCAACCCTGCATCCAATAAAATCTACATATGTGTAGCCAACAGCTTGAAAACCAGTTCCATTAGGATACCACAATCCCAAGTTTGGAGTCCCCTTCAAGTATCTGAAAATCCTCTTTACAACCATCAAATGTGATTCTTTTGGATTGGCTTGAAATCTTGCACATAGACATGTTGCAAACATGATGTCTGGTCTACTTGTAGTTAAGTAAAGCAATGATCCAATCATTCCTCTATAGCTTGAAATATCTACACTCTTGCCTTTTCTATCTTCATCTAACTTTGTTGCTATAGACATAGGTGTAGAAGCAGGTGAACAATCAACCATACCAAACTTTTTTAATAAATCCTTGACATACTTAGTTTGGCTGATGAAAATCCCATCACTTCTTTGACTAACTTGAAGTCCAAGAAAGTAACTTAATTCACCCATCATGCTCATTTCATATTCACTCTGCATAAGCTTAGAAAATCTCTGGAAAAGCTTCTCATTTGTAGAACCAAAGATAATGTCATCCACATAGATCTGAACTAGGATCGTATCATCACTGTGATTTTTGTAGAAGAGAGTTTTGTCTATAGTCCCTGTAGTAAAACCATGCTTAAGTAGGAATTCTGATAATGTATCATACCAAGCTCTAGGTGCCTGCTTTAGTCCATATAGAGCCTTGAGTAACTTGTACACAAAATTTGGAAATTCTGGATCTTCAAAGCCAAGTGGCTGTTGCACATACACTTCTTCTTCTAACTCACCATTTAGGAAGGCACTCTTAACATCCATTTGATATACTTTGAAATTTGAATGTGCAACAAATGTTAGAAAGATTATTATTGCTTTAAGTCTTGCAACTGGAGCAAATGTTTTATCATAATCAATTCCTCCCTCCTGTGAGTAGCCTTTTGCAACCAACCTTGCTTTATTCCTGGTAACTACACCATTTTCATTCATCTTGTTCCTGAACACCCATTTGTTCCAATTACACTTCTATTCTTTGGTGCAGGAACTAGCTCCCAAACTTTGTTCCTTTCAAATTGATTAAGCTCCTCTTGTATTGCAGATACCCAATCAGGATCCATTAGTGCTTTTTCAGTTTTCTTGGGCTCTACTTGAGACAGAAAGCACGCATGTAGGCACTCATTAGCAGTTGCACTTCTAGTTCTCACACCAGCAGTAGGATCACCAATAATTTCTTCTCTAGTGTGACTTCTATCCCACTTCCTTGTGTGAGTTTGTTGACTTGTGCCTTCATCATTTGTATGACTTGTAGATCCCTCTTCTCTTTCTCCCCCTGAGTTTGTGCTATCAAATTCAGGTGTTTGAGATGAGCTTCCATTCTCATGATTTTCCTGTTCAGTAATCTCTTCATTCAACATCTGTTGTGCTTTGTCTTCAACTTCACCATCAGAATCACTATCAATATTGAGGTTTTCAAATGCAAGGGCTTCAACTTCATTTTTATTAAGGCATTTTGTTGGGTCCCAATTTGTTTGTAGAAGGGGGGGTTGAATGCAAACAATACCGTTTCGTCGAATAAAATGCGGAATAAAATTGTGAAACAAAATTCAAGTTAAATAAAACTTTTATTAAACTTGAAAGGTGTTACAACTACGGTATCGATTACAAGGGATTAATCTCAAATCAGTTATTACAAATTTAGAATAAATTCGACATGAACTTTTTCTATTTTTGTAATTAAAAGATCAAATGCTAAAAAGCGATTTGAGATTAAGTTCTAGGGATTTTAATCCGCTAGATTGATATACAAGAACAAGATAAGTATTTCTAGTTGATTAGATTTAACATTACAATCTAGAAATTATGATCTTGAATAAACAGAAGAAAGGATGAAATATTTTCTCTTTGGTTCTGCTATAATTTTCTCGTTCTGTATATTAGCTGCTCTGTTTTTGCTAAGAATTAAATAGATGATGTCTTCTGCTTCTTTTTAAATAATCACAGCCGAAGTTGTTGAGAACTGGTGTGACAATCCATTTAAGCTTGAATGACTTTCGGTGAGACAATCTATTAGAGCTAGGAAGACAATTAAAATGAACTAGCAAGACTTTCGGTATGACTATTGATTGTCATACCGATTGTCATTGTAGTACAATTGAAATTGTTTTTCTGAATACTTAATTGATTTTAATCTATTTGAAAATTCTATTAAAACAATCAACTGAATTTGCAAGACATTCGGTATGACTATCAATTGTCATACCGATTGTCATACTAGTACAATCAGTTGTCTTTTTAGAATTATCACAGATTTTAATCAATTAATATTCTGAAAATCCTTGATATTAATTCTAAATTAATTAATCAATTTAATTCAATTAATCAATAAATTAATCCTTGCAGATATAATTTATTTTCTTAATTAAATTATATGATTTAATTAATTAATGGAGAATTAATACTAACGCTGAGCAGCAACCATTCTTCTGACAATCTTCTGAAAGTCACTGAGACTTGTGAATCAATTCCGCCACTTCAATGCTGACACTCGATGTACTGTCTGGTTCATGAGTGACTAACTTTTGTGACGTTTCTTCATGTCTTGACTTTAACATTCTGATTGAATCCTTGTAATAAATTGATACCTTGACGAGATCTCTGTCACTTGATTAAATCCACGATCTTGATTTATATCACTGAGGCATGATCAAATTCTTGAACTTCTTCCAGTGAATCTTCAAGTCTGCAGATGAACAATGTTTCTTTATCCTTTGACAGATGTTACTTTGTGAGATCTCTCTGACGATTGATCCACTATTTACTTGTTACATTCTTATTTGAGTTGAGTTAAATCCTTGAATAAACGAATAGGCTTAACATATGCCTTTCAATCTCCCCCTATTTGCTTGTTAGACAATAACAACAAATACCTAGAGGATAACTCAACTAACAAATAAGAAAAAGATATAAACAGTAATGCAACGTAAATAGCAGAAAAGTTCTGGATTATATTTAACATTTTCCAGATTCCAAATGAAATTTACAAGTGAATACAAGATAGATGTTCCTCTAGCCTGAACATATAACTACATTAGACTATCTTGATTCATAACGCTCTAATCATATTACATTGAGTTTTGAGCTAATTGACTTTAGTTGTCTTCTCTTCTGACTTCACCTTCTTCTAAATCTTGAAGCAATTCCTTGTCAAAAACACGATCCTTTTCTGAAGTGAAGCTTGCAGGTCTGACTGGTTGAACTCCAACTGTCTTCAACTTATTCTTGAGTTGATTGTACCTTTTAACATTCTTCTCACAATAAGCTTGAATCAAGTCAGCAGCTTGAGTCTTCAACATGGATGAATATCCAGCAGTTCTCAAATGATGTTCCATCCAGACCAGATGCTTAGCTGAGTAGTCTTTAAGAGATTGTACATCCAGCTGACAGATTTGAAGACAATCAGACTTAAAGAATCTCACTTGATGAGGATTGTTGACCACTTGAGGACTAGCCCTGCTGGCAAACTCTTTAAGCCTTTCCCGAAGAACTTCATTCAACTCAGAGCTTCTTTTCACTTTGTTTAAAAGAACCCAAATCTCTGACAACGAACGATTCTCGAATAGATGAAGTGACACCTTGAATGATCCTTCACTCTGACAATATACAAAAATGCTCATCTCATTTAGGGATCTATCAAAAGCAGCTGTGATCCTTGAGACTTCAGTCTTGATAGCATTCATGTACATGTCATTGTTAGGATTTGATATTTCCAGCTTGTCAAGAAGATGTAAGAACTGCCTATCATTGTTAGTGCATAGCTGAGGCATATCGAGTACTCTCCTAGCTTCATCCCACTTTACACCCATCTTCAGTCTGACATCTCTTCTCCTTTCTTGAGCTTTAATGTCATGAAGACGTTGCTTCTGAAGAGTTTCTGTCCTTTGTATGTCTTTTCTCCTATCAATGATCTGTGAGACCTTCTTGAGTTCAGCTTCTTTTCTTTGCATTTCTGACTGTTCTTTCTGAAATTCTTTCTCAAACCTAGGATCCACTGTATCTTCTTCTTCCCAATCTTCAAAATCACTTTCTTCTTCAGCTTCAAATAACCCATCTTTATCTTCCTGAACTGGTTCAGTGGGGATGTCAAAAATATCGAAGTCATCCTGTTCTCCACTGTAGTAGGCATCATCAGCCTTTCCTTTATCTCCAGCAGAAGTATCTTTTTCTTTCCCTTTGGAACTACTCCCTCCTTTCTTCTCCCCCTTAGTTGAGGGATCCTCTACAGACTTTCCTTTGAAACCTCCACCACTTCCAGAGCCTGATCCTCCACCAGACGGTCCTTCAAAATAAGCTCTTTGTTCTTCATTAGGGCAATGAGAATTCTTGATCATGTAATATAAGTGCTTCATGCCTTCATTCAGATGTTCCATGCCCGTCTCTATCTTTAGAAATCTTGAGTTGTCTAGTGAATGATTCATCTCAACGAGGTCTTCAAGAGAAGTCATCCTTGTATGTAGGGAGCAGAAGTTGGATATGTCATCAGCTGATAAGTTTGGAGTGTCCTGAATAGAATTGAGCTTTGGTATTACAGCAGTCTTTAAATCTGAGATGTCATTCCTTATGATTGCAAGCTGATTGTCGACAGAGGTGGAAGAAGAAGACCGTTCAACCACTTGTTCTTTGAATGCTTGAGCTTCAGCTTGACTTTTAGCAAGTTCTTCTTTCAGGGCAGCAATCTGAGCTAACAGGTTGACAGTATCAGTGTTTGTGTGTGCTCTCACCTGAAGTTCACTCATATTTGGTTCACTCATCTCACGTGCATGTGTTTCTCTCAATATGATTGCTCGTGAGGAGTCTTCCAATTGCTGTCCTTGGGTACCTGCATTAAAAATCACCCTAGCCTCTTCAAGAGAGGTCAGTGGTGGTGCAATGGGAATTCGCGAGTCCCGATCCTCAGTCAATGCTATCAAATCTTTTGGAATAGATGTCTGAATTGCTTCAGGGATAGATTGACCGAGTTGCCCTCCACTTTCTCCAGATAAATCTGCGAGTGGAGAATCCCATAAGGGAGCCAGAGTTGTTGGATCTGGGAGGGGAGAAAATGACTCTATTAAAGATGGCGGAGAGTCAGATTTTCCCTCTGAAGCATGTGAATGCTCTTCTGCCGTAACTATGGCAGACACTGTAACCGACTCGACGTGCACTCCTCGCTGGGTGTCCTGAGTATTATCTGGGGAAGTGTATGGTTCCATTGTGAGTAATGGAATTGTGCTTGACTCAGTACAGGATGCCATGGCCCGATGGCGAATTTCAATAGATGCATCCTGTTGAGAGAATGCCTCTAGAAACTGTTCATTGGCCATTTCAAAGTCCATGTCCTGTTGGGAGGACAAGGATGGGCTTTCAGATGCCTCAGAATAGGTTTTTCTTTTCTTAGGAGGAGGCAGAGCTGAGGGTTCACTCATATTTAACAATTTACTACTTCCTAATAATCTTCTGGGTAACATTTTTGACAGTGGGGGAGAGGGTGAGATAGAATGAGACTCTGTGTTTGGCTCTATGACCTGGGATTGAAGCTGTGGTTCTACAACTTCATGGTCAGCCCTATCAACCACTGAGGGTCTGTTAACAGAAGTAGGAAGAGAGTGAGAGAGAGGAATTACTACCTGTAATGGAAGAGTCTGGGTGGCTTGTACCACTGGAGGTTGAGGTTGCTGTTCATGGCCGGGTAGATTAAAAATAGGTAATGGAATATAATTGGCCATGAAAGCAGATACAAGTACTGGTACTTGCATAAATTTGAAGGTTGTGTCTTGGCGAGTGTAAATCTTTTTGCTAACTGGTGGGGGTTCAGTTACAGCAGAGTTAGCAAAAAGTGATTTGTGTTCAGGGGTGAGTAGATGATCTGCTATGAGCATAAGAAAACGAGCATAGTAACATGATACCCTACGATTTGTAGAATGATCACGTAAAGCAGAAGTTAGACGTCTCAGGAGAATGGGAAAAAGTAGTTTGCCAAAATTGATCCTTTGATTGAAGACAACCGCAAGACCAATATACTGCAGGGTGGAAGTAATGTTATGAAAATTAGATTTTGTGCAGTTGGCAAACACTTTGGAAAGTGTATCGAAGAATATATCCCATTCAGACACCAAATTCGATTTAGAAAGTTTGGTTAAATTGATCACCCCCTGATAGTGAATGGCATTGAAAAAATTTGTGATATCATTTTCAGAGGGTAAATTACAGAAATTGTCTAGTGGAAAATTTAAAGCACGATTGACGACTGTTTCATCAACTACATACTGTGTGTTTGCGATGGTGAATGAAAAAGATTTTGAATCATCGGCCACAGTAGAAGTTGTGCAAATCAGTCTAAGAAGATCGACGTTTAAAATCACATTTGATTTAATAGCAGAGCTAACAATCGAATGATCATTTAAAAATCTAATCCACGGCTTAAATTTTTCAACATCACATTTTTCCGGATTAAAATAACCAACTTGATTATGCGCGACAATTTGGAAATTGAGAGCCATTTATTTTTTAAAAGAAAAATAATAAGACACAAGCTTTTCAGAATTTTAAGAATAATATTAAGAAAATTCGAATTAATTAAATTAATTTAATAATTCGAATTAAATTAATTATAATCGAAAAATTTAGACCGAAATGTATCTCGTTAAAATTCTTAACTCACAAGCACAATTTTGATACACCAAAAGACACAAGTAAGAAATTAAAATTAAAATGGAATTTGAAGGGGCAACTTGATTTTAATTTGATTTTTGCGTTTTTTTTTTTTTTTTTTTTTTTTATAATAATTTTTATTGTTTTTTTTAAGAAAATTTCAGCAGCACTTCTTTATGTATATACTTGTATGTATATATCACAAAGTGATGATTAAGTGTGCTGAGTTAAAACTCGAGCAAGAAAATTTGGATTGATGGTGTTCGAGGAGAGAGAAGAGAGAAAAAGAGAGTGAAAAACTGTTAGAATTTTTCGAAAATGAACTGCTGTGATTAAAATGGTTGAAAACAAAGCAGTACAAGCCTTATATAACAGCTGGTATGACAATCCGGGATTGTCATACCGATTGTCATACCAGGCAAAAAGAAGGAAAATAAAACAAATAAAAAGAGTATTAAAAATATAACTGGTATGACAATCTGATAGTCATACCGATTGTCATACCAGTACAAAATAATTCTGATATTAATTTTATTACTGGCATGACAATCAATAGTCCTACCGATTGTCTTGCCAGTTATAAAATTAATCTGATATTTTAAAATAAGCAATCATTATATACTAAAATGATTTTCAGCAAGACAATTTCAATTGTCTTGCCGATAGTCTTTCTAGTATTAATATAAAATAACTATTAACATATTTATATTTACAAGAATACTGAAATGATTTTCAGCAAGACAATTTTAATTGTCTTGCCGATAGTCTTTGCAGTATTAAAATAAAATGAATATGTACAGACATCTAATTAAGTACTGAACCTTCATTTCAAAAATAGTAAAACTGAAATAGTAAAACTGAAATAGTAAAACTGAAATAGTAAAACTTATAATTTTTACAGAAACAAAGATAATATATCAGAATTAATTATTTTTATAAAAAATAGATTTCTGTTGAATTTTAGCAAATAAAATTCATAGAAAAATATTTTTAGAGGAAATAAAATATTCTGAGATATTTTCAATTAACAAGTAGAGTAAATAACCATAGATAAGATAATATATATTACATAGAAATAAGCAAGAAATATGATAAAATGATAAAATAAATTTGCAAATGAATTTTTCATTTATGAAAAAATTTATTTGTAAATTCATTCAAGAACAGATTCCAGATATTAATTAAGTTAATCACTAAAACTATTTAACATGCCCAATTTACCAACTAATCTGGTAAATGTGGATTCGTCAAGTGGTTTAGTGAAAATATCTGCTATTTGTTCTTCTGTTGGAACAAAAAATAGTTCAACAGTACCATTCATGACGTGCTCTCTAATAAAATGATACCTGATGTCAATGTGCTTTGTCCTCGAGTGCTGCACAGGGTTGTTGGTGATGGCTATTGCACTTGTATTGTCACATAAAATAGGAATCTTGTTCAATACAGAGCCATAGTCTCGTAGTTGATTCCTAATCCACAAGATCTGAGCACAGCAGCTTCCAGCAGCAATATATTCAGCCTCGGCCGTTGAGTTGGAAACTGTTTGCTGTTTCTTGCTGTACCATGAGACTAGCCTGCTTCCTAGGAATTGACAACTTCCTGAGGTGCTTTTCCTATCAACAACACTTCCTGCGTAATCTGAATCTGTATATCCAACAAGGTTAAAACCAGATTCTTTAGGGTACCAAATACCTAGATTTGGTGTTCCCTTAAGATATCTTAAGATTCGTTTAACAGCAACGAGATGAATATCTCTAGGATCCGCTTGGAATCTTGCACATAGGCATGTAGCATACATAATATCTGGTCTACTTGCAGTAAGATAGAGTAACGAGCCAATCATACCTCTGTAGCTTGTGACATCTACCTTAATGGAGTTTTCACATGGTCCAAGCTTGACAGCTGTAGTTGATGGAGTTCTTGCTGATGCAGAATCCTCTAGATTGTACTTTTTGAGGAGTTCCTTGAGATACTTGGATTGACAAATAAATGTTCCATCTAACCTTTGATTTACTTGTAATCCAAGAAAGAACTTCAGCTCTCCCATCATGCTCATTTCAAACTTGCTGTGCATTAACTTAGCAAATCTCTTACAGAGATTATCATTAGTAGACCCAAATATTATATCATCCACATAGACTTGGACTAATATAGTATCATTCTTATGTTTCTTAGAAAAGAGAGTTTTGTCTATGACACCTCTAATAAAGCTATTTTCAATAAGAAATTCAGAGAGAGTGTCATACCATTTTCTTGGTGACTGTTTTAGCCCATAGATAGCCTTGAAAAGAAAGAAGACAAAATCCATATGATCTGGATCTTCAAAACCAGGAGGTTGCTCTACATATACCTCTTCATCCAACTTTCCATTCAGAAAGGCGCTCTTGACATCCATTTGATAAACTTTAAAGTTTGAAAATGCTGCGAATGCCAGAAATATCCTTATGGCCTCAAGTCTAGCCACTGGAGCATAGGTTTCATCATAATCAATACCTTCAGCTTGAGAATACCCTTTAGCTACCAGTCTTGCCTTGTTTCTTGTAACCACACCATCTTCATCTAGTTTATTCCTGAATACCCACCTTGTACCAACAGCTTTCTTGTGTACAGGCCTAGGTACCAGTTTCCAGACTTGTTGACTTTCAAACTGATTGAGTTCATCTTGCATAGCAATCACCCAATCTGGATCAGTTAGTGCTTCTTCAATTTTCTTAGGTTCTATCTCAGAAAGAAATCCTGAGAACAGACACTCATTTTGAGTAGCACGTCTAGTTCTGACTCCAACATCTGGATCACCAATAATCAACTCAAAAGGGTGAGCTTTATTCCAGACTGTCTGTCTTGGAAGATTTGATCTTGATGATTCGCCTTGAAATTCATTGTGATGTTGTGTCCTACTAGATGATCCTTCAGCATCTCCCCCTGAGTTGTTGCCATGTTGACTTGAAGATTCTCCGTCAGTAGCAGTGGTATCTCCATTGTTTCCAGAGTTTCCATCACTATTACCTTGAGTAATATCAGGATTAACAGGTTCTTCAACAGCAACAACCTCAGGTTCTTGACCATGTTCTGACTCTGAATCTGACATATCATCAAACTTCAGTTTCTCAGAAGGATCTTCAGTTTGGATACTAGGGAGTTTAGTGTCATCAAAAGTAACATTGACACTTTCAGTTACTTTGTGTTGATCAATGATATACACTCTATATGATCTTCTTCCATATCCAACAAAAATACCCTCATATGCCTTTGCCTCGAACTTACCACGACGATCATCTCCATCCTTGAGCACGAAGCATCTGGCACCAAATACATGAAAGTATTTGATAGAAGGTTTCTGTTCATTCAACATCTCATAAGGAGTTTTCATGAAGTCTTTGTTGATTAGAGTTCGATTCTGAGTATAACATGCAGTATTGACAGCTTCAGCCCAAAAGTACATTGGAAGACCTGATTCATTTAACATCGTTCTTGAAGCTTCAATCAATGTACGATTCTTCCTTTCTACCACTCCATTTTGCTGAGGGGTTCTAGGAGCTGAAAATTGTCTGGTAATCCCTTTGTCTGTACAGAATCCATTTAGAAGTGCATTCTTGAATTCTGTTCCATTATCTGACCTTATTGCTCTAACAGGGACGTTAGAATCTAACTCAATCATCTTGATATGATCAATCACAACTTGTGGTGTTTCATCCTTAGAGTGAAGAAACAAAACCCACGTATACTTGGAATAGTCATCAACTATCACAAGACAGTAACACTTCTTTGACATAGAAAGGATATTAACTGGTCCAAATAAATCCATGTGCAATAATTGCAGAACACCAGTTATGGAAGATGTGTCAGTGCCTTTGTGACTTGCTTTCTTTGACTTTCCTTTCTGGCAAGCCTCACATAGTCCTTCTGGAGAGAATTCCAGCTGAGGCAGACCTCTTACCAGTTCTCTTTTGACAAGAGAATTCATTGTCTTGAAATTGAGATGGGAAAGTCTCTTGTGCCATAGCCAACTCTCATTTGACGATGCTTTTGCATAGAAACAATTGACTTCAAGATTGCTTCCAGAGTTCATGTCAGCTACGAACAGATTTCCTTTCCGTATTCCCATTAAAGAGGGTTTTTCACTTTTCTTGTGCAGAATCTGACACTTCAGCTTATCGAATAAAACATTGTAGCCGTTGTCACAGAACTGACTAATGCTAAGCAGATTGTGTTCAAGTCCTTGCACAAGATATACATTTTCAATGATAACATTTCCAGCTTGCAAACAGCCATATCCCTCCGTTAAACCTTTGCTGTTATCTCCAAAGGTAACCACTGGGCCAGCTTTCTCAACCACATTTGATAGCAGGGCTCTATCTCCGGTCATATGTCTTGACGATCCACTGTCAAGAATCCACACTACCGGTTGTACCTGTTTAATGCCCTGCAATACAAATGGATTAGAACTTCTTCGGAACCCAAGCTTGGCTGGGTCCGGCATACTTGTAAAATTGGCCTTTATCAGGCAAAACAACATTCTTAATTTCACTATTCTCAACATTCTCAATGACTGAACATTTGACCTTTAAAACAGCCTTATCAGATTTATGTTTAGGCTTAGGCACAAATGTCTCCTTTCTAACTTTAGGAGGACTAGCAGTCTTAGACCTATCATGCTTTCTATTATTCACATGCTGACGAGGAGTAGTCTTATCATTAGAAGCATGCTTACCATTAAAATAAGCAAACAACAGATTAAAAGCACAAGACATACAATCAGGAACACCACATGCTTTATGAGAAGGATTAACAATAGGCAACTTATGCATGGTAGACATGGCATTTGTGCTATCCAACTCATGTGTGTCTGAGTTAGTCTCAGTTGCTTTCACAACCTTGACTGGAACTTTTGACACACTTGACTTGGAGACAGTTTTCCCATTAGCATTATCTTCAGCACGAATTTCTTCTTGAATAATAAAAGAGGTCTCATCAAATGGTTCAGCAATTGATTCCTTATAGAGGGGTTCATCAACACCCTTAAGCACATGTGGTACTTCCCTGCCTTTAGCACATACATGAGGAGGGGAGTTTATGCCTAATTTTCCAATAGCAGCATTGTAATCATAACCTATTCCATGTGTTTGATTAACAGCTTGCTTATTGTAAAACTCTTTGGACTTCGAACAAGAATTAAAGTAAGCTTTAACCTTAGCCTCAAGACCGGTGATCTTGTCTTTGAGAATAGTTTCGAGTTGTCTATAACAGTCAACTCTATTCTCTAGAAAAGATACTTGGTCTTTAAGTTTATCTTGATTAATGTGCACAAGTCTTAATTCATTGACCTCTTTCTCAAGGTCTTTGATTTGTTGATTTAACAATTCATTATCACGACGAGCACAATCTAAGTTACCTCTTAGATGATAAACCATTTCAGCATCAGAAAGTTTTACCTCTTTTCTTGACGATGAGGTGCTTGCATCACTAGCCATGAGAGCAAGATTCCCAACTTCTTCATCTTCACTGTCAGTATCATCCCAACTTCTTCCCTTTGCCAGGTACGCCCTTTCAGATTTACTCTTCTGATTAGAATCATAAGAGTTCTTCCTTGCCTGTTTTGGCTTTCTGCATTCTGTGGCAAAGTGTCCCAACTCATTACAGTTGAAGCATCGGATGGTGCTTCGATCAACCATCCCTGTTTTATACCCACCACTGCTGGTGTTAGAGGATGAAGATCCACCTTTCTGGAATCTGTTGTAGTTGGACTTGTACTTGAACTTGGGATTCCTTTTGAATCTGACATTTGAGAATCTCTTGACAATCAGGGCCATTGACTCATCCTCCAATTGCTCCAGTTCTTCCAAGGAATAATAATCATCTCCTGATTGATTGGTAGTAGGAGAATCAAATTCTGCTACTATAACATTGTCTTCAACCTTGGAAGACTGTACCATTCTGTCTGACTGTTGAGATTGTTGTTGATATAGTGGTTGTTGTTCATCAGCTACCAGAGCAGTAGACGTGCTGACCACCCTTCCTTTCCCGTAAACTTCCTTCTGCTGAATCTGCTCCAACTCATAAGTCTTTAACACACCATAGAGCCTTTCCAAAGAAATCTCACTCAGATCTCTTGCTTCTCTTATGGCAGTGATTCTATGTTCGAGATGAGTTGGCAGTGTCAAAAGGAACTTTTTGTTGACCTCCCTGATGGAATAGTATTTACCATTAATATTCAGGTTATTGATCAATGCATTGTACCTCTCAAACACTTCAGTGATTCCTTCTCCTGGATTGGATTTAAAGTATTCATACTCAGAGGTTAGGATTTCTAGTTTGTTCTCCCTAACTTCCTCTGTGCCTTCATTAATAATCTCAATAGTTTCCCAGATATGTTTGGAATCTTTACAATTCATCACATGTCTATTCATTAGGGGATTAAGGGAATCTACTAAGATTAATTGAAGGCTAGCATCCAGGGAAGCTTCTTCTATTTCAGCAGGAGAGAAGTCCTCAGGATCCTTCACATAAGTTCTCGCTTTGGTGATCACCACATCATTTTCTATTACCTCTGGTTCAATAACCATAGGTATTTTTGGACCCTTCTTCAACACTTGCAAATATTTGGGATTAGCAACCTGTAAAAACAGTAGCATCTTCTTCTTCCACATCACATAATTTTCTTTATCGAAAAGTGGAATTTTAACGGTTCCAACTTTTTGTGTAGTCATTATGAATTTTTTTTGAGTGAATAAAAATTCGAGAAGTGAAAGAAACACAAAAGTCTAGGATCTTGATTTGTACGTTAATCAGAAGGCTCTGATACCAATTGTTGGGTCCCAATTTGTTTGTAGAAGGGGGGGTTGAATGCAAACAATACCGTTTCGTCGAATAAAATGCGGAATAAAATTGTGAAACAAAATTCAAGTTAAATAAAACTTTTATTAAACTTGAAAGGTGTTACAACTACGGTATCGATTACAAGGGATTAATCTCAAATCAGTTATTACAAATTTAGAATAAATTCGACATGAACTTTTTCTATTTTTGTAATTAAAAGATCAAATGCTAAAAAGCGATTTGAGATTAAGTTCTAGGGATTTTAATCCGCTAGATTGATATACAAGAACAAGATAAGTATTTCTAGTTGATTAGATTTAACATTACAATCTAGAAATTATGATCTTGAATAAACAGAAGAAAGGATGAAATATTTTCTCTTTGGTTCTGCTATAATTTTCTCGTTCTGTATATTAGCTGCTCTGTTTTTGCTAAGAATTAAATAGATGATGTCTTCTGCTTCTTTTTAAATAATCACAGCCGAAGTTGTTGAGAACTGGTGTGACAATCCATTTAAGCTTGAATGACTTTCGGTGAGACAATCTATTAGAGCTAGGAAGACAATTAAAATGAACTAGCAAGACTTTCGGTATGACTATTGATTGTCATACCGATTGTCATTGTAGTACAATTGAAATTGTTTTTCTGAATACTTAATTGATTTTAATCTATTTGAAAATTCTATTAAAACAATCAACTGAATTTGCAAGACATTCGGTATGACTATCAATTGTCATACCGATTGTCATACTAGTACAATCAGTTGTCTTTTTAGAATTATCACAGATTTTAATCAATTAATATTCTGAAAATCCTTGATATTAATTCTAAATTAATTAATCAATTTAATTCAATTAATCAATAAATTAATCCTTGCAGATATAATTTATTTTCTTAATTAAATTATATGATTTAATTAATTAATGGAGAATTAATGCTAACGCTGAGCAGCAACCATTCTTCTGACAATCTTCTGAAAGTCACTGAGACTTGTGAATCAATTCCGCCACTTCAATGCTGACACTCGATGTACTGTCTGGTTCATGAGTGACTAACTTTTGTGACGTTTCTTCATGTTTTGACTTTAACATTCTGATTGAATCCTTGTAATAAATTGATACCTTGACGAGATCTCTGTCACTTGATTAAATCCACGATCTTGATTTATATCACTGAGGCATGATCAAATTCTTGAACTTCTTCCAGTGAATCTTCAAGTCTGCAGATGAACAATGTTTCTTTATCCTTTGACAGATGTTACTTTGTGAGATCTCTCTGACGATTGATCCACTATTTACTTGTTACATTCTTATTTGAGTTGAGTTAAATCCTTGAATAAACGAATAGGCTTAACATATGCCTTTCACATTTCAAGCCTGGACATTTTTCATCATCAAAAGTCACATCCGTACTTTCCATAATCTTCTTTTGATCAATTACGTGGACCTTATAGGCAATCCTCTCCAATGAATATCCCTGAAAAATTGCTTCAAAAACCTTTGAGTCAAATTTTCCCACATATTTAGAGTAGTCTTTTAAAATGTAACACTTGCTTCCAAATATATGAAGATGCTTTATAGTAGGGTTTCTCTTAGACATGATCGAGTAAGGTGATTTTCCATGGGCCTTGTTAATAAGAAATCTGTTTTGATTATAGCATGCAGTGTTAACAGCTTCCTCCCAGAAACTTGTTGGCAACTTGGCATCTTGCAGCATTGTTCTAGTAGCTTCAACTAATGTTATGTTCTTTCTTTCAACTACTCCATTTTGTTGAGGTGTTCTAGCAACTGAGAATTCTTGAACAATGCCGTTGCTTTTGCAGAATTCGCCCAATGTTGCATTCTTAAATTTTGTTCCATTATCACTTCTCAATCTTTTTACACAATTATGATCTTTAGCCTGTTTTTCTATCTTCTTGATGTGCTCAATTATGATGTGTGGAGTCTCATCATTAGAGTGCATGAATTCTACCCAAGTGTATCTTGAGAAATCATCCACCATCACAAGTGCATATTTGTTCCTTGAAATTGATAAGACATTTACTGGCCCAAATAAGTCCATGTGAATAAGCTGCAATGGTGCACTTATAGAATTCACAATTTTTGACTTGTGACTTGATCTTTTCATTTTTCCTTTCTGACAAGCTTCACAAATTTCAACTTGAGCAAACTCCAGATTAGGCATGTCTCTTACTAACTCCTTTTTGACCAAGGTGTTGATTGCCTTGAAATTCAAGTGAGACAAATTTTAATGCCATAGCTTGCTTTGTTCTTCTGATGCCTTGGTTTAGAAGCAACAAATTTCATCTTTATTTGTTGAGTCCAAGTCTGCAACAAACAAACTTCCTTTTCTTACTCCTTTCAGAGCAACTTCACCAGTTTTCTTGCTGATAAAAGTGCATTCTTCTTTGTTGAGTAAAACTTCAAAATCTTTGTCTGTAAATTGGCTAACACTAAGAAGATTCACTTCAAGACCAACTACCAGTGCTACATCATCAATGACAACATTTCCATAAATAATCTTATAAATCCCATTATGAATCCTTTGATGTTGTCTCCAAAGGTCACCAAAGAGCCAGTCTTCTCCTCATACTGTGATAGCAGGGCCTTATCACCTGTCATATGTCTGAAACATCCACTGTCTATGATCCATATGACCATCTTCATTTTACCCTGCATACAATGAGTTTTAAGTGTGTTTAGCAACCCAAGCAGTGTTGGGTACTTTCTTCTTGTGAACTGATTTAACAGAAGTAGAATGAGTTATTTCAGATAAAATAGAGCCCATTGACTGTTGTGCATTTTCCATATCTCCTGTAGATCTAATATTTATTTCTTTAAGGTTTACTCTCAGTTTATGGCAACTTTTCATCACTTTCAAGTTTCAAGGAATGCAATCAAACTTGTCACAGAATGAGTAGAGATCATTTGCATCTGCTTCATTGTGTTTACAGGCTCCTTTAACTGGCTTGCTAACAACCTTTGTACAAAGGTGAGTTAGGTGATTCACCGAACCGAAATAACCGAAAACCGAAATTATGTTTTTTTCTTAACCGAACCGGACCGAAATAATAATTTGGATCGGTCCAAAACCGAACCGAATTATTTCGGTTAGTTCGGTTCGGTTTCTATAAACCGAAATTTTAAAAAACCTGTGTCATAACATGATTAACAAACACGATTTACATACTTTAAAATTCTTAAATTCCAACACATAGAAGGCACAAAATTGAGCAGATGAAAACTCTAATTGCAACTTGCAATTATGGGAATCTTGAAATAGCAGGTTAACAAATAATATTAATCATTAGAGAACAGATCTTCAAAGAAGACAAGTGTGATGATTATCAGAACATTTTCAAGACAAGCCTTGCGGAAAAATGCTAGCAATTACATAGTCTCACTTCATCTTCTTTAAATCTGCACAAGCACACACAATAACATTCCTCCATTGACAACGGGTCTTTGATACTTGGAGCTGGAAGAATTGAACTGATGTTGATTGAAAGTGAATCTATGGCGCGATATAACGGGTCTGTGTGATGTGAATTAGGTCATATGTTCTCTTGTATTAGTGTATTTTCAATTAATTTGTACTAATTACATCTAATTATCTATATTATATTATATATAATATATATATATCGGTTAATTCGGTTAAAACCGAACCAACATTTTGAAAAACCGAACCGAACCGAATTTACTTCGGTTAAAACCGAAAAACCGAAATAACCGAAATTTAAAAAAAAAACTTAAACTAAACCGGACCGAATTTTATCGGTTCGGTTTGGTTTTTCGGTTTCGGTTCGGTTTTGCTCAGCCCTAATTCACAGAGTCACATTTCTCACATTTCTTTCTTAGAGCATCTGCAACATAAGTAAAATTGTTGCTTTTGTTTATCCCAATTTTCCCATTTCTATTTTTCTTCTTCTTTCTTGCATCTTCAGTTTTGGTTTCTTTGACAGGTATTTTGGAACCTTGGTTGTCATGAGCTTCTCTTCAGCTTTGGAAGATTGAGTTGCTTCTGCATTTTTCTTCTCATTATCCTCATCAACAATTTCTTGTTTGATAATAAACTCTTCTTCACTGAAGTTAACTTCACATACCTTAGACATAGGTGAAACAACATTTTTCAGCATTGCTGGAACATTTTCATTTTCTGTTACTTTTTCTTTGTCACCAATATTTTTCTTCTTGTTGTTCAGGACATCATAATCAAGACCAATAGTAATATTTGCACATGGCTTATTTTTCTCATGATATTGTCCAACGAACTCAGATGCATTCTTGAAGGACTTTAATTTTATTTCATTCTTTTCCAGCTTCTCTCTTTACACTGCTTCAATCTCATTTGCACACTTGAGCTTGTTCTTCAGATCTGCATTCGCTTGTCTCACAGTTTCAAGCTCTACCAACAATAATTCAGCTTCTTGTTTCTCATTTTCAAGCTTCTCATTTATATTTGTCAGTCTGCTAACCTCTTCATTAGCAGCAACCATACTTGTATGAATGTGAAACATTTATGTGCTCATCTTCTCTACAGTTTCCTTATATTGACTTACATTTAAATTGATGGCAGTGAGAGTTGGTACCTGTGATTTTGATGAGGATGATTCTCCTTACTCCAAGGCCATTAATGCATAATTTCCAACTTCTTCATCTTCATCATTATCAGAGTTATCCCAGCTTTTTTCCTCTGCAATATAAGCTTTGCTTTATTGTTTCTTCATAAGAGCTTCATACTTTGCTTCCAGTTCAAGATAAGCTTTGTCTTTCTTTGTTTTCTTGGGTTTCCTGTATTCTGTAGTAAAATGACCTAGTTCATCACAGTTGAAGCACCTTATTTTTGATCTGTCAACAGATCCAGTCTTGTAACCATTTTTGCTATCAGATGTGTACTTCCCTTTTCTTTTCTAGCTGCTGTATTTGTTGAATGATTGTCATTTACCCTTGAAAAATCTTGGCTTCTTTACTCTAATCTTAGAGAACTTTCTTGCCAGATATGCCATTGACTGATCAAGCTCATCAAGTTCATCTAGGGTGTAGAAATCATCTTCTTCCAATTCCAGAATGACTTGTTCATGTGAATCATTATTTCTTTGCTCACTTGTTGAGACAACTGGAATCTGGGATCTTGGCTCATCAATAGAGGTCTGGCTTTCATTGACAATTAGAGCATTTGAACCATCTACAACATGCCCTTGACCAGTTCTCAATGATTTCCTTTGAATCATTTCTAATTTATATGTTTTTAGGATTCCATATAGAACTTCCAGTGTTATTCTGCTCAAGTCTCTCCCTTCTCTGATTGCTAAAATTTTATGTTCCAAATGGTCAGGAAGTGTAAGCAAAAACTTCAAGTTCACTTCTTCAGCTTCATAGTATTTGTCATGTAGCTGCAAGTCATTTATCAGCTTGTTGAACCTTTTAAACACATCAGTGATACTTTCTTTTGGCTTAGCCATGAAACCCTCATATTGTGAAATCAGTATCCTTCTTTGATTAGATCTAACTTCCTCAGTTCCTTCACAAAGTATTTCAATCTTTTCCCAGATCTGCTTAGCAGTGTCATATTTAACAATGTTATTGTATATTATATTGTCAAGTGACTCTATCAATATTAGCTGCAAACCACTATCTAGGGAAACTTTTTCTTTCTCAGGCTCAGTGTACTCAGAAGGATCTTTTGGAGCATAATTAGCTGGAATGACCATATCACCATCTGTAGATTCCTCAACTCTAACCATAGGAGTGAAGGGGCCATTTTTGAGAATCTGAATGTATAGTGGATTGACCATCCTGATAAACAACAACATTTTCTTTTTCCAAGGAGTGTAGTTAGCTTTGTCAAAAGTAGGAATTTTGATGCTACTGATTTTTTATGTATTCATTCTACATAGATCTTGAATCTGTTTACTTTCAGATTTTGCTCTAATACCACTTGTTAGGTAATGAATTACACATAGGGGGGTGAATGTGTTTTTGTATTTTTATGCTTTTCTTGAATCTATTATGGTTGTGAACAAGGTAAATCAAATCTTGTAGTAAGATTTGTTAAAACAGAAATTAAACATGCAACTATGAATAACACAGATCTTTCAAAACTCACTTAATTTTATATTAAAAATTAAGAATGTTTTGCTACAAAATTTCTAGGTTCTTTGTTGATAAAGAGCTTAGCTTCTTTCTTGAGAGAAATACAAGATTTTCTTATCTAAATTGTTACAACTAACATAGGACCAGTGTTAACTTTATATCATAGTTAACTACTGTTTTACACAGTGTATAATAAGAGATGCTATTCACTTTAGTAAACTATGACTTATCATTTCCATTTTAGGAAAAGTATATCTTCCATTTCTAGCTTAACATATCTTTGCATACTGTGTTAACTTTGATATTCTTTCGTCAGTTAATCTTCACCCTTGCTCTTGCACATTCTTCAAGTTTTTTTTTGTAGACTTGTCAATCCAACTGGTTGGATTGTTTGTTGATTGTTAATCTTGGATATTGAACTGGTCTGCAATTTGTACTTTGAGATTTTACCTCGAGATCTCCAGTTAGACATATAGAGAACTTGACATCTCGATAAGTATATTGGTTTATCAAGATCTCTAATCACTCTATTGTTGAATTGACTTATAGGGGTCTCTGAGTTCTCTATAAGATAATTTGGCTTGTCGAGATCTCTCCACTTCATGTCTTCACTTTGACTTATCTATATCTCTGAGTTCTCTAGTGACTTATTGACTTGTCGATAACTCAGAGTTCTTTAGTAAAATTTGACTTGTTGATAACTCAGAGTTCTCTAGTGAATTTTGGCTTGTCGATATCTCTGAGTTCTCTAGTGAAATTTGACTTATCGATAACTCAGAGTTCTCTTAATGAATTTTGACTTGTTGATAACTCTGAGTTCTCTAGTGAAGAACTGACTTGTCGATATCTCCAATCTTCATGTCTTCAATTTGGCTTGTCGATATCTCTGAGTTCTCTAGTAGCTTTCCTGAGTAATAACCCCAATTTTTGAAAATTTTTAAAACCCTGATGAATAGTAACTTTTGCTAATGATGCTGGTTAAGGAAAATTATCAGACCACGCTATATAGGAGTACTGTTATGGAAATTCTAAGATCGTATTAGTATTCCATAAAGTAAATGAGTGTATGTAAAAGTCGTTAGAATTCGAATCCGGATACTTTGATTTTTCCCGAAAATCCATCAGATACCGAAAGAATTGAGTATAAGGTAACATGATTAAAAGGATTTAAATTCAACGATAATAAGAGAGGATCATAAAAGGAATATAAAATATTGAGAATGGTTTAGGGGAACCCAAGTAATAAGATCCCGGATATGATCCCTCAAATGAGAAAGGTTAAGCTAACCGTATAACAGATAAGCGGTCATTAGCCAAATAATTAAGCACTAATCAAAGAGATTAGGGGAGGATGACATCATCCAACCATAAGGATTGAACAAGTGTCCTTGTGATGATGTAATCAAGGTGAGATCATCACTTTATTAAAGCAAACGCAAAGATATTTTGAAAGGTTAAGTTTAAACCAAGCATTTCATTTTAATCAAAAAAAATCAACCAAACAACAATTTATTTCTCTCCCCCCATTTCCAAGCTTCTTGCTCTCAGCCAAAATAATACCAGCAACTTCAAACTGCCATATTTCCTTCAATACTCACTCAAATGTTGTGTTCTATAACTCGTTGGAAAGGTAAGATGGCCTACAACTCTTGTTCACAAGTTTCGTCCAAATAATCATGGTAAGACCCTCATATTTAAAATTATTTAAATCAGACTAATTGTAACTACAAAAGTTCTAACTCATTTCTTGAACTCCTTTGCAAGTTTGAACATGATAAACATATATCAAGGCTCTATTAAGGATTACAATCTCTTGTAAGTGGTTTAAGGATCTAAGGAAGGTATAAACTTTAAACCCTAGTTTTGATTTTATGATTCCATTAAGTTTTATTGAAGCATTGTTAGTATTAAGACTTGATCTTTGATTATAAGTAGTTTTGGTGGATTTGTATTGGTTTTGAGTATTGGGTCTTTAATTGGTTGGATAAATTGGTAAAACTTGGAGTTGGGGACTGAGTTTGTAGTATGATGGTTGAAGTTGTGTTGGTGGTGTGAGTGAATTGACGATAATTTAGAGTGGTAATTATTTTGGGAATCTCCTAAACATAGCCGTCATAATGCTTGTTTTCTTTAGACTATTTTGCATGAAACTTTAGGACCCGTGAACTCACTGTAAGCTTTTGACCTTTGCCATTTTTAGATATTTCATGTTACGAGCTTCATTTTGATATGTCTTTCGCCTAAATCCGAGTTACGAGCGATGAGAAATGACCATTTTAAGTAATGGCGTTTCGCGAGCGAACCCCGAAACCTTGAGTAACTTTGATATCATAATTGAGACCCTTAAATGATTAATCAAAACACAAAACAATTATGTAAGGTGGATTAGGCAGTTGGTAAAGTACTCGCGAAAGATTCGCCTTAAAATTCGTAACGGTTAATTTATTAAAATTGGTGGAGCCGAGGGTACGCAAGCGATTAACGCAAATCGTTAAGCGTATAAGCGACCGTTAGGGTATGAGTCAGTTTTGACTAGTTTCTTAAGCGACCGTGGTCAAATTCCGGCTTATGTTGTTGTTCATAGGTTACCGGACATACTCTAAGCTTAAGTCTACCCGGAACGCTCAGGCAAGTTTTCTACCCGTTATACTGTTGTTGTGATGTAAATATATTGATGCATTATCTTGAGGTAAGTGCATGACTGTTATTAGCAAATCTTGTGATATATTGGAGCATGTTGATATGGTATATATATGCATGTTGTGAAATCTTGATATTCTATTATCAATTCAAATTCTTATAAACTACATAATACCTATGCTAGAGATAAGCAGTAGTTGCATATATCCTTAGTATAGGGGACCCAAAGGTGAACATTTTTCTAAACCGGGAGACGATGTTCCCGAGTATAATATATGTATATTTATATATATATATAGTTTTCTATACCCATTAATTGAATAAGGTATATTCGATGGTTTTGGATAATAACCAAACTTATTTTCGATTATTCAAATAAGGATCGTATTTTCGTATAAGTATATCTTTTGTTATTTATTATTCATTTCAAGTATGAGTTTTAAAACTTCTACTTCAATTATTTTATAAAGATTATCCTTTATGGGAATATTATTTAAATAATAATATTCAAATATTTTCTAATATATCGGGACTGATTTATTTTATTAAATCATCATTACTCTAAACATTCTTTAAATTATTTTCGAGTCTTCAAAATGATTTAAAAGTTAGAGCGGATCCCAAAACTCGTTTTCAAATTTAAGATCTTCCTTTCGAAGGGGATTTAAATACTCACTTAAAAATCCGAGGGATCCGGCTCTGTGGTGTATTTTATATTCGCAACGAGGTTGCGGTTTTGATAAAAGAATTTGATTACTTGCCCAACGTTTGGGAAGTAAGTCCATTTAATTGAGTCGGCATAAGTGACAGGCCGGGGTACGGTCTATCAAAGTGTAAGTGGTTAGGTGGCAGTCCATCAACACGTAAGAGGCCGGGTGGCAGTCCAGCACAAGGTCCTAATGCGGCCAGGGTGATGACCGGTGGGGGATTCATCCATCTACTAGTAGAAAATGTTACTTAATTGGTATCTTTGCCTGATCAGCAAGATATCGGGTTTATGCCAAACCTTTCTTCTTTCCAAATTTATTGGATATTAAAACTTTGTTTATAAATTTTATAACAGAGGTTTTCAAGGAGTGTATGAGAGATATATATAGGTGTGTATATATATATATCGGGACTTAATGAAGTATCTCGTAACTTCATTTCTTTCAAATGATATTTCAAAGATTGAATCTATTCAAGTCTTATCTTGTAGTCTCATCTGTATGATGAACTTTCGAAATTGATTATAACTTGAACGGTGGTAGTTCAAGTAGTATTTGGAAAAGATATAAGTATATTGGAGTATCTTGTAACTTCATTTTTTCAACTTATATCTAGTTAATGATTATCTTATGCATGATAAAGATTTTCAGAAAAATGTTGAGACAAGGTTAAATATATGAGATCACCTTATAACGATATTTATATACAGTTATAAACTGGAACTCTATGTATATTATGCATGGAACAGGATTTCCAAGATTTTGAAAAGTATATGTAGATATATACTGAATACTTTGCGACTTCATCGCATTAAGATATCAAACTTGATTCATTTCTTCTTGACCAAGACTTTCATGAGTACTATGAGAATGCTCATATATTGTAAGTTATTATACATGTTATTTTGGTGGGCTTGTTGCTCACCCTTGCTTTATTCTTTCATCACACAACAACAGATAGACCAGATGAACAGGACCAAGCTCCCAATTCATGAGCGGATAGGAAACGTTCCGCAATTTCCTATAGGCGTTGATGTCGCTGTAGCTGAGGTAGGAACTACCAATATGCTAGGTTTCCAATTGTTGATGTACCAGACTTATGTATATTTACGAATTGTAATAATGACAAAGATTATGTAAATCTATTCAGAAACCCTTTTGAGGTGTAATGACTTATAATTGTGGAATAAAATGACTTGTGTTATTTTTTATATTCATCTCTGAGACTATAACTTGTGGTGTGTGTGTATATTGTGGGGTCACAATACGCAGTAGTTGGTTATTTATTAAGATTGGTGTTATTAAGGGAAATGAAACTCGTGACAACCCGGATCCCCGACCCCGGATTTGGGGGTGTTATAGAAATGGTATCAGAGCTAAGCGTTATAAACCTCAAAGATGATGCATCGTTAAAATGATAAGTTCACTAAGATAATTAGAACTCTTGCCAAGTTCATAGTCGGACTACCTAACGTAGTACTGACAGTTAAAACCCTTACGGGAACCCTTATAAATATCATGATAGTAGCATAGATCGTTATCATATATGGTAGCGGGACTCCGAACCCTGAAGTTCAAAAGCAATAACATGATGATGTTTTACTATATATTGGGGATCAGATTATGGATCCAATGGAGCACCCTAACGAGGGACCAGATGATGTTCATATTAAGGATGTAGCGGTTGAGGATGTTATCCCAGAAGGGATTGTTGCTGAAGAGGATCCCGTGGGAGATCCTGATAAGAATGAAGAAAGGACCGTTGAAGAATTGATGACCGTGGTTAGGGCGACTACCAGAGGTAGGATTGGCCGGTTATTACCATAGGTTCATTCAAGTTTGCAAAGATAGAAGCCCCTTTAAAGTGACTTACTCGTAAGACTGAGAAGTTCGAATGGACAGAGAAATGCGAGAACAGCTTTAAAGAACTGAAGCAAAGATTGGTGACGACCCTTATGTTGGCGTTGCCGAATGGAAAAGGAGATTTTTTGATTTGTATTGACGCTTCACACAAGGAATTAGGGTTCGTTCTTACACAGCACGGCAAGGTAATCGCGTATGCGTCAAGACAATTAAGGGAATATAAAATTCTATATCCCACCCATGATCTTGGGCTCACGACAATAGTTTTTCCCTAAAGATTGGAGGCACTACTTGTATGGAGAGAAGTGCGAGATTTACACAAACCATAAGAGCTCAAGTATATTTCCACACAAAGAAAGCTCAACATGCGCCAGAGGAGGTGGTTAGAGCTAATCAAGGATTACGAGTATGAGATTCTTTATCATCCAGGGAAAGCCAATATGGTGGCTAACACCCTTAGTAGAAAGGAGAGACTCAATATGATAATGTCTTCGGGAGAGTTGATAAAAGATTTTGAGAAAATGGAAATAGAAGTGAAGGTAACCAGAGTCGGTACCGAAAAGCTATTGAGATTTGTAATGCAGCCCAAATTACTGGAAAATATCGTATGGTGCCAAGAAAAAGTGATGAATGAAGGCAGTGAGCCAATGACTATAGAAGAGATTAATATCGAGAAAGATGATAAGGGAACAATGAGGTATTCCTAAAGAATTTGGGTTCCAAACATTCAAGAGCTTAAACATGAGATCTTAGATGAAAGCCATAGTTTGAGGAATAAGATTTAGGGCAAACCCTGAGTTTGATAGTTAGAGAGGTCGCCATCAAGATATAAGGAACCCATAACATAATGAAGTGGAAAACAAGGATTTTAACGTATAAGATAACCCCGATTATGGGAGAAGGATGAAACATTTCATACTGAGAAAATAGAAGTCGGGCAAGATAGGGAGAACAAGGACGGTACTCCTATGGGGTAATTCATGGACATGCCTAAACAAAACTTATACTTTTACCCCAACCACCACCTTGAGGAAACAATGCGGTGGAAAATTCTTTCATGACCTTTGAGTCGCTAAGCTCTCAGAGTTCCAAGGAACAGGTTGACCCAGTCAAGGCAAGAGCCTGGATAAAGGAAATATAGGAATCATTTGAGATTCAAAGTGATTGATGAAGCGTAAAAGACTGTTTTTGTCACTAACCTTCCTAAGAGAGAGGCCACCCGCTGGTGAAAGGCCAAGAAAGACACGGGGCCAGAGGTTATAATAAATCCATTAAAGTTAAGTCAATTATTTTTGGGAAAGTACTTCCCAAGGTTATAGAGATGGTGTAAAAGCTTTAGAGCCAGAACCAAGGCGGACAAGTATGATGAATTATGAATCTAAGTTGTAAAAATTGGCAAGATTCGTCCTGAGGATGAAGCACAAAAGACTGTTTTTGTCACTAACCTTCCTAAGAGAGAGGCCACCCGCTGGTGAAAGGCCAAGAAAGACACGAGGCCAGAGGTTATAATAAACCGATTAAAGTTAAGTCAATTGTTTTTGGGAAAGTACTTCCCAAGGTTATAGAGATGGTGTAAAAGCTTTAGAGCCAGAACCAAGGCGGACAAGTATGATGAATTATGAATCTTAGTTATAAAAGTTGGCAAGATTCGTCCTGAGGACATGAATCCCAGAACAACGTGATATTTGAAATCAATGATTAATGGGTTCATGAAATGATTCTAATAAAAAAAAAGAAACTGAAGTGGAAAGGAATATAAAGGCAATAGAGTTTGAGGAATGATAAGGGAGTTGGGTATGAGGAAACCCTAAAGACTCGTAGTAATAGAAATAGAAAAGTGTGTGATCATCAGGATGATGGTGATTCACCATGAGTTAAAGTTGATGGTTGAAGGCATAAATGATATGTATATATATATATATATATTTTATCCCCTTTAAGTTGGGAGTATTCGAAGACACTTCGAGATAGATGGATGGGCTAATAAGAAAACACGGATGGACCGAGGAGACAGGAAAGCAAGAAATTAGGAAATTGGATGAATGAAGTGACCTTCAATAATATGAGGTGTATGTAACACCAGTGTCTGGATACCTAAAAGGAGACACCATGTACAAAAGATATCCCAACATTGAGATGACTGTTGAGATAAATAACAGAGGTAAATGAGTATTAGAACTAAAAAGTTCACTTTGAACACAACCAATATCTTCTAGAACATCCCTGTTATCATTACCAAATCAGGAAAAAAAGCGGATAACCATTGTTATCTTCTGGAGGCCATATGGATTGACCTCAGTTTGAATAAGGATGTTATTGTGAAATTAGGTATAGATTATCGAGGTGGGAATAATTGAATAAGATACCCTTATCAGGGATATATGACTTGATTTATCTATGGAAGGATGCAAGTACCTTTTTTAAGGTGGAATTAAGGATAGAACCTCGATAACTTGAGATGAATCCTAGGGGAATGCATAAAGGTTGGCATTTCACCCTTTATAGGGATAGTATGAGTTTCAACAATATGAATTGAAAAGGATTAGGGTAACAACAACCTTTAAGGATCAGTGGAGGAATTTTTAGAAGTATATAGGCAATGGTTCTAGTATTAGTAAATGGTATTTTGATATGCCCTGTATTGAGGGAATACAGGAGGAACGATTCAAGGATAACCTTAGAGGTCTTACAAGGAGAAAGGTAATATTCAAAGTTCTGAATAATAGAAATTTTGATAAAGGAAATATTACGTAATTATAATAATGTCAGGTGGGCACGTGTTGAACCATAAGAAAGTATAGATTGACCCAATGAAGGTTAAGATTGGTGAAAACAAGAGGGACACAAGATAAGAGACGTCCTAAGTATGATCGAGAGTTAGTCGTGATAATGTTAACCTCTAAAGACCGAGGCAATAACTTATGGAAAAATGGTGATATTTTTTTCTCACCAAAGATTAAGGAAGAGCATTTTCACACATGCAGTGATTGGAAATGAGGTAGAGAATTTAGTTGGAGATCGTTCAAAAGACATTGATTATAAGGAACTATTACTATCCGGAAAGGCCAATGAGGTGGCCGACACTCTAACTGTAAAAGAGAAATTATAGGCGCTCGTGCCCGAGGAATACAGTAATGATGGTTAAAGCCGTGAAGGTGGTATTATGGTGTGAAAGATTGACATTCCTTCTGATGATTGTGCGATACTCAACCGTAATAGTAGTCTGGTAAATATTTAATTCATATTATCGCTGTGAGCGGGCTACCTATCTTAGAAGGTACTATTTTGAGATAAGCGAGGACCATGTTATAAAAGGACTAAATAAACCTTTGAGCTTCACGTCTCCTAATAAAGACATATGGTTAATAATGGTATTAGTCTGTTATCCTTGCTTTCATTGAAACTCTTCTGCAATTTTATCTGCTTCATGTCATGTATGTACGTCAGGATCAGGAGTGTTCTTCATGAATCATGAATGGTGGTTATGTTACCTCAGAAGAATTTGATACGACAGGTATGGACTCCGTATGGTTAGCTATTAAGATTCCAAGGAAAATGAATGACTACCGTAGGTCCACGGTGGACTATAGTAATGCAACAATGATTCTGTGAATAATGAGATGATAACAACTGGGAGAGTTGTATTGTAATGGATGTTGATATTGAGTACTACTAATCGGGTCGTGGTGATGTATAAGTTATCATTGATAGACTAACTAGTGGATTATCTACCTATTGAATATTTATTCTTTCTTATCGACAGAGAGTCGTATTACTATATGAGGAAGGTTGTGGGGAAAGCGTATAATTCTACTAACGATGATGTCTAGAATGAAATCCCAGATTCGATTTTCGTTGTCGAGGGAGTTTCAACGGTGATTGTTTATAAGCTCGAGAAAGTGCATGGGTTCATAGAATGATGGACGGAATAGAAAAAATATTCAGGCACGTGAATTACGATGCGATAATACTGGATATTGATATAGATACTTATGTTTCATTCTCCTTTGATATACCTCTATAGTTCAGAGGTAGATTCCAAGCTAGATATTTTATGGCAGTATATTTTTTTTATATAATGCTTTTAAATTCATTATTTTCTCTCCTTTTCATTTTGTATAAGCTGAGAAGAACAACCCTTCCAAAAAGGGAGGTATTGCCAAAAGACTATCTATCTGTGCGATAGAAGCCTAGTAGGATACCATCTATTGTTTAATTGCTTGTCAAGTACTTGTCAAGTACTAGAGGCTGGCCACCTTCTGTACTAACTATGCGATGTAACAAGTGTTCATGATCATAGTGATCTCTTAATAAATTCTTTAACTTCTATATGATTGATCAAACTTTAGAAGATGGAAGCAGCTAGAGATGAAGTGGTATTAGTACAATGGTATTCCGAATTTAACGCGTTCGTGATACTAAGTTTGACGCGGTTTCTTAAAAGGTTATAGAACGCTATCGAGCAAAAGTGTAACCAGTATTATATTAGGTACGGAAGATAGTAACGATTACGAACTAGAAAAAAGTGGGTATTGATAAGCAAAAGCTATAACGTTAGAAGCTATGATGAGAGTCTGTGCAATAGACTTGAAAGAATTTGGAGTGATCACTTAACGCAAATTGAGTTTTCTTACGACAATAAATCATATGTCAGTATCGAGATATCGCCTTATGAGATCCTTGAGGGAAAACAATGTTAATCTCCCTTATGTTAAGATGAAGTGGTAGAGCGCAAGATGCTCGGACCAGCAGTGGTCCAAAGGACCAAGGATATAATAGATCTAATCAGAGGACGACTGGTAATAGCCCAAGATGGACATAGGAAGTATGCTGATTTGACACGAAAGGACAAAGAGTATGAAGTAGGGGACCTAGTGATGTTATAGGTATTCCCTTGGAAAGGATGGATGAGGTTCGGATAGAAAGGAAAGCTAAGTCCACGATTTGTTGGACCCTTGGATATATTAAGCCGTATTGGGAAGTTATCAAATGAACTAGCCCTACCCCCGAACCTGCAACAAGTTCGCAATGAGTTCCAAGTACCAATGTTAAGGAAGTGTGATCCATAGGCGAGACACATAGGGGATTATGAACACGTAAACCTCCGACAAGACGTAATCTATGTGGAGCAACCAGTGAGGGAACAAGTGCTTAGGAAGATGGTTATCAAACTAGTCAGAGTTTGGTGGTAGAACCACAATGTGGGAACATTGACTTGAGATTTAGAAAGTGCAATGCTAGAAAAGTATCCCCAACTGTTTTCTATCTGATTCCGGGACAGAATCCTTTTAAGGAGGGGAGACTGTAATATTCCCAAATTTTGGAAATTTTTGAAACCCTGATAATAGTAACTTTTGCTAATGATCCTGATTAAGGAAAATTATCAGACCACACTATATAGGATTACTGTTATAGAAATTCTAAGATCGTATTAGTATTCCATAAAGTAAATGAGTTTATGTAAATGTCGTTAAAATTCGAATCCGGACACTTTGATTTTTCCCGAAAATCCATCAGATACCGAATGAATTGAGTATAAGGTAACATGATTAAAAAGATTTAAATTCAACGATAATAAGAGAGGATCATAAAAGGAATATAAAATATTGAGAAAGGTGTATGGGAACCCAAGTAATAAGATCCCGGATATGATCCCTCAAACGAGAAAGGTTAAGCGAACCATATAACAGATAAGCGGTCATTAGTCAAGTAATTAAGCACTAATCAAAGAGATTAGGGGAGGATGACATCATCCAACCATAAGGATCGAACAAGTGTCCTTGTGATGATGTAATCAAGGTGAGATCATCACTTTATTAAAGCAAAAGCAAAGATATTTTGAAAGGTTAATTTTCAACCAAGCATTTCATTTCATTCAAAAAAAATCAACCAAGCAACAATTCATTTCTCTCCCCTCATTTCCAAGCTTCTTGCTCTCGGCCAAAATAATACCAGCAACTTCAAACTGCCATATCTCCTTCAATACTCACTCAAATGTTGTGTTCTATAGCTCGTTTGAAAGGTATTGAGATAGCCTACAAATCTTGTTCACAAGTCTCATTAAAACATGGTAAGACCCTCATAATTACAGTTATTTAAATCGGACTAATTGTAACTCCAAAAGTTCTAACTCATTTCTTGAACTCCTTTGCAAGTTTGAACATGATAAACATATATCAAGGCTCTATTAAGGATACAATCTCTTGTAAGTGGTTTAAGGATCTAAGGAAGGTATAAACATCAAACTTTAGCTTTGATTTTATGATTCCATTAAGTTTTATTGAAGCATTGTTAGTATTAAGGCTTGATCTTTGATTGTAAGAAGTTTTGGTGGATTTGTATTGGTTTTGAATATTGGGTCTTTGATTGGTTGAATAAATTGGTAAAACTTGGAGTTGGGGACTGAGTTTTTATTATGATGGTTGAATATTGTTGTGTTGGTGGTTGTGAGTGAATTGACGATGATTTAGAGTGGTAATTATTTTGGGAATCTCGTAAACATAGCCATCGTAATGCTCATTTTCCTTAGACTGTTTTGCATCAAAATTTAGGACCCGTGAACTTACTGTAAGCTTCTGACCTTTGCCATTTTTAGATATTTCATGTTATGAGCTTCGTTTTGATATGTTGTTCGCCTAAATCTAAGTTACGAGCGATGAGAAATGACCATTTTAAGTAATGGCGTTTCGCAAGCGAACCCCGAAACCTTGAGTAACTTTGAGACCATAATTGAGACCCTTAAATGATTAATCGAAACACGAAACAATTGTGTAAGGTGTATTAGGCAGTTGGTAAAGTACTCACGAAAGATTCGCCTTAAAATTCGTAACGGTTAATTTATTAAAATTGGTGGAGCCGAGGGTACTCAAGCGACTAACGCAAATCGTTAAGCGTATAAGCGACCGTGAGGGTATAAATGAGTTTTGACTAGTTTCTTAAGCGACCGTGGTCTAATTCCGGCTTATGTTGTTATTCATAGGTTACCGGACCCACTCTAAGCTTAAGTCTACCCGGAACGCTCAGACAAGTTTTCTACCCGTTATACTGTTGTTGTGATGTAAATATATTGATGCATTATCTTGAGGTAAGTGCATGACTGTTATTAGCAAATTTTACGATATATTGGAGCATGTTGATATGGTATATATATGCATGTTGTGAAATCTTGATATTCTATTATCAATTCAAATGCTTATAAACTGCATAATACATATGCTAGAGATAAGCAGTAGTTGTGTATACCCTTAGTATAAGGGACCTAAAGGTGAACATTTTTCTAAACCGGGAGTCGATGTTCTCGAGTATAATATATGTATGTATATATATATATATATAGTTTTCTATACCTATTAATTGAATAAGGTATATTCAATGGTTTTGGATAATAACCAAACTTATTTTCGATTATTCAAATAAGGATTGTACTTTCGTATAAGTATATCTTTTGTTATTTATTATTCGTTTCAAGTATGAGTTTTAAAACTTCTACTTCAATTATTTTATAAAGATTATCCTTTATGGGAATATTATTTAATAATAATATTCAGATATTTTTTAATATATCGGGACTGATTTATTTTATTAAATCATCATTACTTTAAACATTCTTTAAAATATTTTCGAGTCTTCAAATTGATTTAAAAGTTAGAGCGGATCCCAAAACTCGGATTCAAATTTAAGATCTTCCTTTCGAAGAGGATTTAAATACTCCCTTAAAAATCTGAGGTATCCGGCTCTGTGGTGTATTTTATATTCGCAATGAGGTTGCGGTTTTGATAAAAGAATTTGATTACTTGGCCAACGTTGGGGAAGTAAGTCCATCTAATTGAGTCGGCATAAGCGACAGGCCGGGGTACGGTCTATCAAAGTGTAAGTGGCTGGGTGGCAGTCCATCAACGTGTAAGAGGCCGGGTGGCGGTCCAGCGCAAGGTCCTAATGCGGCCAGGGTGATGACCGGTGGGGGATTCATCCATCTACTGGTAGAAAAGGTTACTTAATTGGTATATTTGTCTGATCAGCAAGATATCAAGTTTATGCCAAAACTTTCTTCTTTCCAAATTCATTGGATATTAAAACTCTGTTTATAATTTTTATAACAGAGGTTTTCAAGGAGTGTATGAGATATATATATAGGTGTATATATATATCGGGACTTAATGAAGTATTTCGTAACTTTATTTCTTTCAAATGATATTTCAAAGATTGAATTTATTCAAGTCTTATCTTGTAGTCCCATCTGTGTGATGAACTTTTGAAACTGATTATAACTTGAACGGTGGTAGTTCAAGTAGTATTTGGAAAAGATATAAGTATATTGGAGTATTTTATAACTTCATCTTTTTAACTTATATCTAGTTAATGATTATCTTATGCATGACAAAGATTTTCAGAAAAATGTTGAGACAAGGTTAGATATATGAGATCACCTTACAACGATATTTTTATACAGTTATAAACTGGAACTCTATGTATATTATGCATGGAAGAGGATTTCCAAGATTTTGAAAAGTATATGTATATATACTGAATACTTTGTGACTTCGTCGCATTAAGATATCAAACTTGGTTTATTTCTTCTTGACCAAGACTTTCATGAGTACTATGAGAATGCTAATATATTGTAAGTTATTATACATGTTATTTTGGTGGGCTTGTTGCTCACCCTTGATTTATTCTTTCATCACACAACAACAGATAGACCAGATGAACAGGACCAAGCTCCCAATTTGCGAGCGGATAGGAAATGTTCCGCAATTTCCTGTAGGCGTTGATGCCGCTATAGCTGAGGTAGGAACTACCAATAGGCTAGGTTTCCAATTTTTGATGTACCAAACTTATGTATACTTACGAATTGTAATAATGGCAAAGATTATGTAAATCTATTCAGAAACCCTTTTGAGGTGTAATGACTTATAATTGTGTAATAAAGTAACTTTTATTATTTTGATATTTGTAAAGCATAATGTAATATAACATGTAATCGAGGATTTATAACTCAACATGAAAACAGAAACAGATAAACTTTATTAAACTGTGAAGCACAGGAACCCTTCAGATAAAGACAGGATAAACACAAAGAACCAAATGATGTGATTGATTCATTAAGTTCTCCTACAGATCATGGGAAGAAGTTCATTACTATGTTCAAGCAACCATGAAGAATAAGACATCAAGAGGCTTTAAGTATCAGCAGCATGTATTGACTTTAAGTGTTACAAATCAAGGGTTCAGTGAAAGAAACAGTGGATAAACATCAGTATGTATCAACTCAGAATCATAAGACAAATTGAGTCATGATCCTCTCAAGGCTAGTTGTTTGTGAACCAGACCAGTGCACCAAACATCAACATTTCAAGGAAGTATTTTGATTCAATTAACAGAAGAAAAATGATTGATACACTGAAGAGTGACTTGACAAAGAACCAAAAATATTCTAAGTAAAGACACCAAGGAACCCCTGTCGCCACAGGAGAAGTAACCGCAGAGGATTTGCTCTAAGGCACCTCTGTCACCACAGAAGCCCCTGTCCCCACAGAAGGTGTTAGAACAAATTGCTTAAGGCAATACAGGGAGAGTGTGTGTCGCCACAGAGGCCATACAGGAGAAGGTGTCACCACAGAGCTTGTCACAACAGAGTATTATAAGACAAACTATCGCCACAGAGGCCATACAGGAGAAGGTGTCACCACAGACCTGTCGCCACAGAGCTGTCGCCAAAGAGGCTATACAGAGGAACTTTGTCGCCACAGAAGGTGTTGTTCACTGAGTTAAATGTAGCAAAGTTAAATGATTTGTGTGGACATGAATTGGCCAGCTGCTCACTTAATTTTGAAAGACTACAAAACTGAAGTGAATGTAATTCAATTCAGTTAGTTATCTTCTTCAGCAAACACGGACAGTTTACGAGAGCTCCATTAAAGCTTGAATTTATTATGCTTGTAAACAGAATGTTATGCTGCTGAATTTATCATAGCTAATCAATACTTTGATTAGATTGTAGCAACCTCAAGGTTTATATTAATAAAATAATATATTCCTCGAATTGTTTTATATTGTTTTTTATTCCGTACTTTTAACGAAGAACTTAAAACGAATCGAAAAAGATTGTAGGTATCGTATTCAACCCCCTTCTACGATACTTTAGGACTAACAATTGGTATCAGAGCTTTTTGATTGACATACAAATCAAGATCCGGAAAAAGGAACAAGTTCTTGAATTATTCTTGAATTTTTTTTAATTTTCAAAAATTCTCATTTCTTGAAATTTTTTGAATTTTAAATAATTTAATTCCGCCAAGAAAATGAATAACCAAAGAATTGGAAGCATAAAGGTTCCTCCATTTGACAGAGATAATTACAACCTATGGAAGAAAAAGATGATGCTGTTTATGAAAGCTTCGAATCCACTTTACATTGGGATACTACTGAATGGACCTTATGTTCCGATGGAAGTAATTGCTGAATCCACAACTGCAACTGGTATAAGAATTCCTTCCACATCTTCTCCCAGGGATCCGTCTAAATACACGGAAACCGATAAGAAGTTGATAAATCTTGACACAAGTCTTCAACTCATAATTGTGGAATCGACCGATAATGATATGAGCCATCAGCTTCTAGGAAGTAACAGTGCCAAAGATATGTGGGAGACCATTGAGCTTTTGATGAAAGGAACAGAGGAAGTCAAAGAAAACAGGATGGATATTCTAACGACTCAGTATGAGGCATCCAAACTTCAACCCGGAGAAGCACTGTCTTCACTCTTTGAGAGATATACAAGACTGTTAAGTGAATTAAAGCTGCAAAGGAAAGTCTACCCCATACGAGAGTCTAACAGAAAGTTTATGATGACGCTTCCAGATCACCTGGAACAAAAGAACACTTCAATCAGGGAAAGATTATATTTTATCACTATGTCCCTGGATGTGATCTATGGTAAGTTAAGAACACATGAGCTGGAGCAAGAGCAAAGAGCCATTATCTATGGACCTGGTTCTGTTGATAGTAAGAGTACGGCACTTGAAAAAACCAGTGCACTTGTAGCTCATGAACCAGAATCTCAAGAAAACAAGGTTACACCCTCCTCAACAATTAAAGAAATTGTTGTAGCTGAAATTACTCATGGTGAGCCAGAAGATGAAAGTGAGTTCTATACTCAAGAGGAACTTGAACAATTGAAGGACAAATCTATGGCTTATATGGTTGCAAAGTTTAGTCATGTTAGATTCGGAAGAAAGCCCAATTACAAACCAAGAGGTTCATCAGGGAGATTTCAGAAAGGAAGCTACTCGTCAGGGTCAAGCTCCAGAGGAGGCTACAAGTCAAGCTGGGTTGACAAGAGCAAAACCAGATGCTACAACTGTAATGAGTTAGGGCACTTTGCATCTGATTGTAGAAAGCCCAAGGCAGCAAAATCTAATGATTCCTATGAAAAGAAGGAAACTTATGAAGATCTGAAAAGGAAGAATGAGAAGCTGAAACAGAAGCTGAATGCTTATGTGGTAAAGGAAAAAGGAAGAGCCTACATCGCTGAAGGAAAAAGCTGGGATGATACTGATTCGGATGAAGAGGAAGAGCATTTAAATCTGGCTCTCATGGCAGACTCTGCAGAGGAATCACCACGATCATCTCAGGTTCCTGAACTTACCACTATAGAAATATCTGTATCTGAATACAAATCTATTGTGCATGAACTTACTTTAGAATTGTATAATGTTCATACTAGCATGCTTGCATATAAAATGGAAAATGATAAGTTAGTACTTAAATATGAGAGTTTAACCTCTAGGAATGAAGAACTAGAATTGCTTGTAATTGGACTAGAAGACCTTAAGCAAAATAATGAATATCTAGATAATAAGGTTAAGTGCAATGCAGACATAGAGGCCATTCTTAGAACCCAAATTGCTGACTTAGAAAAGAAATTACAGGCGTTTAAGAATGCAGCTCTGACTCAGAAGGAGATAATTGATAGTCAAAGATTTAAATCTAAGACTTCAATAGGACTTGACTATTCTAAGCTGAACAGTAAGAAACATAGTGGCACATCAGAGATAAACATGTTTGTCTCAGAAAAGGTTCCATATGTTATTAAGGATGTTGTATCTCCCTTATTCACTGAGTCTGTTTCAGAACCTTTGGATGAAGTAATTTTGCTGATCAATGAGAAATTGATTGCTGAAGATAGAGAGAAGATAGAGGAATCCCCTAAGACTCCTAAGGCTCCAGCTATGAAAGCTAAATCCATAGCTGACCTAGGTACTAAGGTGGATAAAAAGGAACCTTAAACTCTTAAGAAACCAGAACCTATAGTTAATCCTAAGACTGGTAAGAGTGTTAAGGTTAAGGCTAAAAAGAACAGGAATGGCAAGGTAGGTGTTAACAAGAAATCTGATTTTGCATCTTCCTCATCTGTATCTAGGATGCTTTGTAATAATTGCAATTCTGATGCACATCTTACACATGCATGTATTAAAGGTAAAGTAGAATCTATTGCAACTTCCAGTATGCCTGCCATGCCTAACATGCCTAGTTTTCATGAACCTTGTGATATAGTTGGATGTATGCCATGTGCATTTGTTACCATGTCTGATTATTTTAAAGCTTTTCATGCAACTGCTAGCACTTGCATCGACACTAAGACAAGCATGAGTAATAAGCACACACAAGATAAGACTGTTACTCCTATCTCTAAGTCTGACAACTCTGTTGAGACTGACACTGAGAAGGAGCCAGCCATAGTGAAAGCTAAGCCTGTTAAAGGTTCAATTATTGATTCTGTTTCTACCCCTAAACCTTTGAGGACCCAAGAAAGCTTGGGTACCAAAGTCTTCTTAATCAATCTGTGTTTGCAGGGTAAGGTAAGAAAAGAAAAGATCATGTGGATTCTGGACAGTGGGTGTTCTAGGCACATGACAGGAGAAAAGTCCCTGCTCACAGGTGTGGTTGAGAAAGTTGTCCCTGTAGTTACCTTTGGAGATGACAACAAAGGATTTACTAAGGGATATGGCAATTTGAAAATTGGCAATGTCATTATTGAAAATATCTCTCTTGTGGAAGGATTAAAGCATAATCTCCTGAGTATAAGTCAATTCTGTGACAGGGGATACAATGTTGATTTCAGAACAAAAAGATGTTTGATCTCCCACAGAAAAGATGAGAAGCTTGCTTTACAAGGAGTAAGGAAAGGTAATCTGTACATAGCTGACTTGAAGTCTACCTGTGATGGAGCAAGCAGATGTTTCTACAGTAAAGCTTCATCAGATCTAAGTTGGTTATGGCACAAGAAGCTCTCGCACTTAAACTTCAAGAAAATGAACTCTCTAATCAAGAGAGAACTAGTGAGAGGACTACCACAGATGGAATTCTGTCAAGAAGGACTCTGTGAAGCATGTGAAAAAGGGAAATCAAAGAAAGCCTCACACAGAAGCAAGGAAATGATAAGTATAACTGAACCTCTTCAGTTGATTCACATAGACTTATTTGGTCCAGTGAACGTATTTTCACTATCAAGGAAAATATATGCTTTAGTAATGGTCGATGATTTCTCCAATTACACATGGGTGTTGTTTTTACAATCCAAGGATGAAGCACCTCAGCTAATAGTGGATCATATAAAGAAGATTGAGATGGAAGCGAAATTACCTTTTAGAAAGATCAGATCAGATAATGGGACAGAATTTAAGAATGCATTTCTAAATGAATTTTGTACGGAGAAAGGTATTTCGAGACAGTATTCAGCCCCAAGGACTCCTCAACAAAATGGGGTAGTAGAAAGGAAGAATCATACCTTGGTTGAAGCAACAAGGACTATGCTAAGTGAATCAAGACTTCCCACCTACTTCTGGGCTGAAGCTGTCAACACAGCGTGTTACACTCAAAATTGTACCCTGATCAACAAAGATCATGACAAGACTCCTTATGAGATTATGGCTGACAAGAAACCTACACTGAAATACTTTCACGTATTTGGTGCCAAATGCTTTGTGCTAAAGGAAGGAAATGAACATCTAGGAAAGTTTGATGTTAAAGCAGAAGAAGGTATATTTCTTGGCTACTCTCTGGAATCTAAAGCTTACAGGGTTTATATGATTTCTGATCAGGAGGTGATTGAAAGCCTTAATGTAACAATTGACGACACCAAGTTGGCAAGTCTGCAGAGAGAAAAGGATTTTGAATCTCCGGAATTTGAGAATCTATCAGATGATCCTTTGGATATTATAGAACCCGATATTGCTAGAACTGGGCCTGTAGTTCAGGGCGATGCTGATTCAGGATCAAGTGATGGTAATGGTGGAAATAATGATCATAATAATCATACAGAAACTCCATCAAGAACCATTACAAACATATCAGAATCATCCAGTCATGGTGACAGCAACTCAGGGGGAGCATGAAGAGGATCTACAGTTCACACTCAACATCAGGCTGAACAAGGGGAAACATCAAGATCTTATATGCCTCGTCAAAGAGTTTGGAACAGAGACCATCCCTTTGAATTGATCATTGGTGATCCTGACACAGGAGTAAGAACTAGACATGCCACTCAGAATGAATGCCACTTCTCAGGATTTCTTTCAGAAATGGAACCTAAGAAAGTGGACAAGGCACTAGAAGATCCAGATTGAGTTATTGCAATGCAAGAAGAACTCAATCAGTTTGAGAGGCAGAAAGTGTGGAAGCTGGTACCCCGACCAAAGAACAAGTCATTGATAGGCACTACATGGGTATTCAGGAAAAAGCTAGATGAAGATGGCATTGTAACGAGGAAAAAAGCCAGACTGGTAGCTAAAGGTTATTCTCAAAAAGAGGGTATTGATTATGATGAAACCTATGCACCAGTAGCTAGACTTGAGGCAATCAGGATGTTTCTGGCATTCGCAGCACATTCAGAATTCAAAGTTTATTAAATGGACGTGAAGAGTGCATTCCTGAATGGAGAGCTAGAAGAAGAGGTGTATGTGGAACAACCACCTGGTTTTGAAGATCCACATCTGGCTGATTTTGTATACTTTCTATTCAAAGCTCTCTACGGTCTTAAGCAAGCTCCGAGGACATGGTATGACACTCTCTCTGAGTTTTTACTTGAAAATGGTTTCACTAGAGGTGTCATAGATAAAACTCTATTTCACAAAGTGCATAAATCTGATATGATATTAGTTCAAGTATATGTTGATGATATTATATTTGGTTCTACTAATGATGATCTTTGCAAGAGATTCTTTAAGCTAATGCAGAGTAAGTATGAGATGAGTATGATGGGAGAGTTGAACTACTTTCTAGGATTACAAGTGAGTCAAAGGAAAGATGGGATATTCATTTGTCAATCTAAGTACATCAGAGAACTTCTTAAGAAGTATAATCTGGAAGATTCAGCTCCAGCAAAGACTCACATGCCAACAGTCTCAAAGCTTGATCAGGACAAAACTGGTAAGAAAGTTGACATCACAAGCTATAGAGGTATGATAGGCTCATTACTCTATCTCACAGCAAGTAGACCAGACATAATGTTTGCAACATGCTTATGTGCTAGATTTCAATCTGAACCAAAAGAATCTCATTTAATAGCTGTTAAAAGAATATTTAGGTACCTTAAGGGAACTCCAAATCTTGGAATTTGGTACCCTAAAGGTACAGGTTTTGACCTAGTTGGCTATACAGATCTAGATTTTGCAGGTTGTAAGATTGACCGAAAAAGTACATCAGGAAGCTGTCAGTCTCTTGGAAGAAGATTGGTATCCTGGCATAGCAAGAAGCAGCACTCAGTATCCACATCAACTGCTGAAGCTGAATACATAGCTGCTGGAAGCTGTTGTGCTCAAATCTTCTGGATGAGGAACCAACTCCGGGATTATGGTCTATTGGTATCAAAGATTCTAATATTCAGTGATAAGACAAGTGCAATAGCAATCTCAAACAATCCAGTTCAGCACTCAAGGACAAAGCACATTGATATCAGGTATCACTTTATCAGAGAGCATGTCACAAATGGCACCGTGGAGTTACACTTTGTACCCACAGAGGATCAAATTGTAGACATCTTCACCAAACCACTTGATGAAAATACTTTCTCTAAGTTGGTTAGTGAACTTGGGATGTTAAATATTTCTAATTAATTTTAGAAGACAATATCTGCAATTTGGTCTGGTTAAATTCACTTATTGTTTAAATTCAATATCTTAAGGACATCTGAATTCACATGACATTTATTATTTCTCACAATTCAATCATTTTTGTGCTTACATAAAATTATATATATGGTTAAGCACATTAATAGTGATAAAACTATTTAATTTGATCTCAGTGGACTTTAAATAATCAATATCTAAAGGGGTTCATTGAAAGTAAAATTAAATATAATGCAGCATAATTATTTATCACAAAATTATAGTGTTATTAATAAAATAATAACATCTGTAAAAATAGTGAAATATAATTGTGAATATTTATTTGTTTTAAACATCTTTTTCACATAATTATTTTTGATGTTTGAAATAAATCAGTAGCAAAGGGTTGTGAACTTAGAATTATTTCTAAGTCCTATACTCTGTGTCGCCACAGAGAATGAACTTAGAATTATTTCTAAGTCCTATACTTTGTGTCGCCACAGAACTGTGTCACCACAGAGAATGAACTTAAAATTATTTATAAGTCCTAAACTCTGTGTCGCCACAGAACTGTGTCTCCACAGAGAATGAACTTAAAATTATTTCTAAGTCCTATACCCTGTGTCGCCACAGAACTGTGTCGCCACAGAGAATGAACTTAGAATTATTTCTAAGTCTTATACTCTGTGTCGCCACAGAACTGTGTCGCCACAGAGAATGAACTTAGAATTATTTCTAAGTTCTATACTCTGTGTCGCCACAGAGAGTGGTCGCCACAGAGAGGGTCGCAACACAGCCCCTTGAGATCCTTGTCTCGACCTTACATGCTCAATCAACACCAGCTCTGAAGGATAACCCAAGTGAAGGGGAGAAAAGGGTAGTAGAACAAGGAAAAGTGGACACTGTTGTTAATCTACCTTAAGATGCTTTTCAGACCACTGGTACGTATGATGTATTTGAAGAAGAGATGAAGGAAGAGTTAGAGGAGAGAATTGATGAAAGGTTGCTCCTAAAGGAAAGATTCTCTAAAGAAAGCGCAACATCTCAGGGGGAGCAATCAGGGCATTTGAGCAGAATCATTACAACTCAGAGAAATCTGCTGTCTCAGATATATGCTCCGACACCCTTATTTTCTGAAGAATAATTAGAAGAAGGTGAGATAGATGAAAGTGATGTTCCGATAGGGTGTGAGCCAAGATTTGAAAAAGTGACTACGGAAGAAAGAATGATCATCACAGAGGATGAAGAATTTGAAGATGAAGATGCTTTCTCGGATGACTGTCTATCCTATGAAATCACAGAGAAAATAAATCGCTCTTATTTAGAAATTCAAGAAGAAATAGAAAGATCCAGAGCAAGAATTCAAGAGCTATTCAAAGGAAAAGGAACAGAGAGGAGAGAGAAGCATATCTTCAAGCTAACAGGAAAGGAAGTAAATGGGAAGAAACAAAGAAGAAAATGGACAAACCAGAAACATATCACTACTCAGACCCTGGAAACTCTAATCTGTTGAGAACTGTGGAGCACTACAGAGAGATATATATAAACATCCATGAGTTATATGATTAGTTCAGCAAAGTAATTATTGGAACTACTGTGAACATTATGAAGAATGGATGGAAGATCACTATCAATCACAGAGATGGTCTACAGATGAAAGTGTCTACAAGTGTACTGAAGAAGTTAAATATTGTTGAACTCTTTGTCTTAGCCTCAAAGATCCCATGGTTGAAATCGAATGAAAATAAATACTTCAGAGACAGACTTTGGAAAATGATGATGGATGTATCTCCTCAAGCATTTATGTATCCATTTATGATCAAACTTGTTGCGGGTGGTAGATTGCAGAATATCACCATGTCTGACCAACACATAAGAACCATTCGGTATCTACAACTTACCTTTCTGGATAGTCAACTAAGGAGCAAAAGAGCTAAACTGATAGCTCCAGGTGTTAAGAGATCTGAAGCAGATGTCAAAGCCGCTGAAGTTCTGTACGCTTATAGACTCAATGACAAGATGATCAGAGACACAGAGAAGGATATGAGGGCAATCAGAAGAGAATATCATGAGATGGTGTTCATTAATGGAGAAGCAGAAATTGGTCTTCTCAAAGACACTGAACCCATAATCAGCATTGACAGTGAAGGAGAGTTAGTCTTTAGAATCAACAAATGCAGAATCAAAATCAAAGACTTCAGGACAAGTGAATCAAGCTCAATTCAGCAAGCCTTGACGGATGTCAAACTGTCTACCTGTAAAGATGACAAGGTTGTTGTGATCCCTATCATAAAGATTCTTGACGAAGTAACGGAAGAAGAATCGATCAATGACACCAGCAGAGTAAGAGGACATCCAAAAAGGATAACAGTCTTCGTAATGTCCAGAAAATCATCTCTACTGTTTGATCTGGTTCCTAAATGCTCTAAAGTCAAGTATCTTGAGATAATGCTTCATGAGCTAAACAATCCACCTCCAGTCAATGCACTTGAAATAGAAGCTCGTGATTGTGTACAAGCTAGATTGAATGAGCTGAAAGAGTCTCCTCCAAAACCTTCAGGTCCTCAGAAGAAAGTCTCTAAGAGAAAATCCGTTCAGCCTCAAGAAGAAAAAGGAAGCAGGAAGAAGAAGAAGAAGAAGAAGAAGAAGAAGAAAAAGACAAAGAAGACATAGAGTATATGTTCAGGCTAGAGGAATACTTCTTTTTAATTTGTATTGTAAGAAATCTGGAAATGAATATGTAATCCAGAATGTATTTAATATCTTTATCTGTTTTTATAGTTCGTACTTTTTCTTATTATCAGTTGAGTTATCCTTAAGGATTTGCTTGCCGAACTCTAACAATCAAATAGGGGGAGATTGTAAAGCATAATGTAATGTAACATGTAATCGAGGATTTATAACTCAACATGAAAACATAAACAGATAAACTTTATTAATCTGTGAAGCACATGAACCCTTCAGATGAAGACAGGATAAACACAAAGAACCAAATGATGTGATTGATTCATTAAGCGCTCCTACAGATCACGAGAGAAGTTCATTACTATGTTCAAGCAGCCATGAAGAATAAGACATCAAGAGGCTTTAAGTATCAGCAACATGTATTGACTTCAAGTGTTACAAATCAAAGGTTCAGTGAAAGAAGCAGTGGATAAACATCAGTATATATCAACTCAGAATCATAAGACAAATTGAGTCAGGATCCTCTCAAGGCTAGTTGTTTGTGAACCAGACCAGTAAACCAAACATCAGCATTTCAAGGAAGTATTTTGATTCAATTAACAGAAGAAAAATGATTGATACACTGAAGAGTGACTTGACAAAGAACCAAAAATATTCTAAGTAAAGACACCAAGGAACCCCTGGCGCCACAGGAGAAGTAACCACAGAGGATTTGCTCTAAGGCACCTCTGTCGCCACAGAAGCCCCTGTCGCCATAGAAGGTGTTAGAACAAATTGCTTAAGGCAATACAGGGAGAGTGTGTGTCACCATAGAGGCCATATAGGAGAAGGTGTCGCCACAGAGCTTGTCACCACAGAGTATTATAAGACAAATTGTCACCACAGATCTGTCGCCATAGAGGCCATACAGGAGAAGGTATCGCCACAGACCTGTCACCACAGAAGCTATACAGGGTGATTATGTCACCACAGAGTTGTCGCCACAGAGGCTATACAGAGGAACTTTATTACCACAGAAGGTGTTGTTCACTGAGTTAAATGCAGCAAAGTTAAATGATTTGTGTGGACATGAATTGGCCAGCTGTTCATTTAATTTGGAAAGACTACAAAACTGAAGTGAATGTAATTCAATTCAGTTAGTTATCTTCTTCAGCAAACACAGACAGTTTACGAGAGCTCCATTAAAGCTTAAATTTATTATCCTTGTAAACAAAATGTTATGCTGCTGAATTTATTGTAGCTAATCAATACTTTGATTAGATTGTAGCAACCTCAAGGTTTATATTAATAAAACAATATATTCCTCGAATTGTTTTGTATTGTTTTTTATTCCATACTTTTAACGAAGAACTTAAAATGAATCGAAAAAGATTGTAAGTATCGTATTCAACCCCCCCTTCTACGATACTTTGGGACTAACAATATTCATCTCTGAGACTATAACTTGTGGTGTGTGTGTATATTGTGGGGTCACAGTACGCAGTAGTTGGATGTTTATTAAGATTGGGTGTTATTAAGGGAAATGGAACTCGTGACAACCCGGATCATCGACCCCGGATTTGGGGGTGTTACATGTCGATATCTCCAATCTTCATGTCTTCAATTTGGCTTTTCAATATCTCTGAGTTCTCTAGTAGCTTTCCTGAGTTCTCTATAAGTCATTCTGGAGTTCTCGAGTGACTTCTCTATAACACCAAATCTGTGATTTGTAGAGATCTTGACTTAGAACATTTTTCTCAAAACAGATTTATTCAAGTCCAAGCGTCTTCATAATTCTTCTGAGGCATGTTCTTCTTGATCTTCTTCCAGATGGAATTCTTAGGCTTGATACTATTTACAAAAAAAGACTCCAGTCTGCTCTTGATCATTTTTATAGACTTTAAGTGTTACAATACAAAATGCAAACTAAGAATACAATACAACTTACTTAGGGTTGTCAATTTGACTTAGTCTTGTTAAAGTAAAGGCATGTCTTGCACAACAATGTTTATATTATTATTATACATGTTTGTATTAGTTTGGAGATTATCAGGTAACCCCCAAATCTAGACTCCGGATTTGGAGGGCGTTACACTAGTATACTACATTCACAAAACATATATCAAGAATATGTATTTGGCAACCTATGTGCACACACTTGAGCCAATTACCAGTGAACAATAATGGGACAAAACAGGGCTCCCTCCTCCACTACCACCTATACTAAAGGTACAACCTAGGAGGCCAAAGAAATTAAGAAGTAAAAAAATGATGTTCTCATTGATCCAACTAAACTAAGAAGGTAAAATACCAAGGTGTATTGTTGTTATTTCAAGGAACAAGGTCACAATGCTAGGACATGTGCTTCTAGATTTTTTTAAAAATTTATAAGCACATGTCAATTTATATTTGACTTTATAAATTTGCTTTATTTTATTTATGTTTGTACAAAAAAAAATGCATCTCCAACTAAGGGTAACAACAATAAAAAAGTAAAAACTGTGTCATCTCAAGGGAAGAAATCAGTTCAACCTAACAGTATAACAACTCTTAATTTTGCTACACCAATAAGTCCTCCTGCCAATGAAACTAACAGTGTGTCAACTCCTAATACTCATAACAACACTCATCAATAAGTCCAAGAGTATAATCAAGGAGGTGTGTTTACATCCTATACTCAGCCTGCTAGGAGGGAAAACGTAGTACCAGGTATACAACCACAAAGATTTATGGTTAGGGGGAAATATGTGACAACCTTGAAGCAGATAGAGGCAGAGGCTAATCCAAGGAATGCACAAATGGTGACAAGGCCTCTATGGAGGTTGTGAAGTTGATGTTTCTTAAAATTATGTAGTCATGTGGTAGAAATTGGTATAATTTTTGTAGTCATGGTGACTAGGTCACTAGGCTAGTGCATTACTACTTTTGCTAGGATTATTTTTGGAAAATTTATTATACACAACCTTAATTATGGTACAAATTCTTTTACAAAATAATATTCATGTAACAGTTTCTACTACATAATTATAATTTAAGTGGCTTTATTCCAGCATTTTTCATTAATCTCATATGTTATTGGCATTTGTGGTAAACTTAAAACTATCTTGGTAATGACGGTTTGAATGCCTTAGAAGAAATGGCATTGACTGTTTTGGACAATGCTTGTTAATCTTCATTGATGGTGAATCACTGTTTAAACACATATTGGAAGGGTATTTCACACACACATTCATCCATCTACTACCAAATTCATATGCATTAATCCATTTTATAGTTTATTCATCATGGGTGGCTGGAGCAAGCCTACTTCTGCAAGGGTTTTTAAGGTGAACTGTAAGGGGGTATTTGACAGGGGTCAAAGATAAGGGGTTGTGGCAAGTATCATGAGGAACAACATAGGCCATTAGGTGAGGGGGAATGTTGTTATGATGGGTTCGATGGTGCCACTAGCTGCAGAGTTAGCGTTCATCTTATATGGACTTAAGATAGCTTGGGAGAAGGGGGATGATAAGTCAGTTTTCATTGAACCTGATTGTGAGGAAGTTGTTAACCAGGTCAATCATCCTGATCCAGATTTTTGGTTGGCTGGTCTTGTGGTGTGGGTCAACAATCTCATAAATAAGGCTTGGGGCTCTTGTGCAGTGGTGCATGTGTCCAAGTCTGCCAATGAAGCAGCCACAACTCTTACACACTCTCAGATTGGTGATGTTAGGTCCTGAAGTATCGTAGAATGGGGGTTGAATACGATACTCACTAAATTAAAAAATTCTTTCGAATTTTTTGCGGATATAAAATTTAGTGTTCGGTTAGTGGTTCCGTATTCTTAAGGTGAATAGTGTTTGGAACAGTAAAACGAGAAAATCAAGATATTCAGGGGGAAATATATTCATATATAAATCTGCGAGGGGTGTTACTACACTCCGGTAAATAAATTAACCGGCTACAATCTAAGAACAACAAATTTCCTAGCTTCTACAAAGATCAACAAATTAAATCCTATACGGGCTAGCTTTTGTTTGTCTAAGAATTTAATTACCGGTTAACGATTATAATGTCCCTAAGAATATACAAGAGTTAAACCGGGCATTATAACGTTACTCCGGTGAGAATTAAACGGATATACAATTTGCTTGAGCTTTTCTGTATTTTCTTTGCTACTTGTTTTTTATCAGCTCTCATTTTGGAGAAGAAAATGAACAGCACAAGTGAATTGCATATTCTGCTTAGTGTAGTCTTTATATTAATTCAAAATATGTGGCTAAAACTGAACCACACATTTAATTAAATGTTTAAAAAGTTATGGCTAAGGAGTAAGTTGTGACCGGGTATATTCCTTTGTAACCTGACGACGAAAGGATGTTAACCTGCGACCTTCTATTTGCAACCGTGGACCACAGCTGCCTGGTTGCTTTTGTTTTGTTAACTAACGACCAAACTTGGTTTTGGTTTATTTGATTAATAAAATGCGACCATTTGGTTGCCAAGTTACTTTCTCTTGTTTTTTTTCATTTTCTTTTTTTGTTTCCTTTTTCTTTTCTTTTCCTTTTTTCCTTTTCTTTTATTTTTATTTTGTTTTGTTTTCTTTTTCTTTTCTTTTCTTTTTCCCTCTTTTTTTATTTTATTTTCTTTAAATTTTAAATTGTAACTAAATTAATTTATAAAACAAACTTAAATATAACTTATATAAATAAACTAAATTAGATTTATAAAATAAACTTATTTAAAGTTTATAAGATAAATTATTTTTAGTTTATTAAATAAATTATATTAAGTCCATTAAATAAATTTATTTAAGTTAACAGTTAAACTTTGAACTTCGCCAATCCCTCGAGCTGTTTAGCTGTATACCTTGCACACCTCTTCTCGTACTTTAACAAATAAACGTTTAATCCAAGTATATTCCTCAACTTAACAATTCTTCTATAAATAATACCCAGATTCCTTTCACAAGATTTCGACGCCTAGTGCAACTGGTCTGGTTCACAAACGACTAACTTTGAGATTCCTGATTATTAGAAGGAATTATCAAGAACCTCGATAGTATCCATACATTGACGAAGCACTAGGGAAAAGCCCAAACAGCTACCAAGATGCAGACACAGATACTAAAAAACTGGATACCCCATAACAAGAAATCAAATCTATCAGAATAGAAGCAAACAACCCAAGTAGAGTTTGGCATAGACAATAGAAACCTGTGATCTTAGTTATAATCTTTGATCAAAAAGTCTGCAGAAAGTACCCTCTATCAAATAATATGGTAGTTCCGCATTTGTAATTACAAAAATGTAGTACATAAATGATCCAATTTTATTTTTATTTTTTTAATATTAAATTTCCCCCCTAAGCAAGATAGTTTCCCCTCACCTGAAGTATCAACACTTATCTTCAAGCTTTACCTTACTCTGATAGGAAAGGCTACTAACGGATGATCTACAAAGGCTCCCGACGGATAATCAACAAGGCTCCCGACGGATGATCAACATAATCCCGACGGATGATAATATTCAAATTAGCAGTTGACAGCGACAACACAGTCACATGCGTCGGGTGTTTGCCAATGGAATGTGGTAGCCTATTTGCAGGATTTAGAGAACAAAGAAGCATTACCATTTCCATGCAAATATGAAGATATTCAAAGATGCTGGATAGAGTAATGTAGGAGCATGAAGTTAGACTAGATATAATTTTATTTTATTGTCTTGTCTTACTTTGATGTAACTTGGTGATATATAAACCAAGAGTAGCAAGTAAAACAACCAACTAAGTAAGCATTACTTTCAGAGAGATATAAAAAGCTGATTTTGTTAAGAATTTCTCTGTAAGTTTGTAAGTTCTCTTGTAAGCAGTTGTGTGATATTCAAGCATCACAGAGTTCTCATATAAATATATATCTCTGGTGGATAAGTTCAAATCCATCAGAAAGTTTTAAAGATTTGTATTTTATTACTTTATGTTTTGATTTTAATTCAAGTTTCAATCCGCACTTCTTGAAAAATCAAACACTGTTATATATATTAAGTAAAGACAGTCTTAAAATTTAAAAAGGAGCCAGAATTACATTCAACCCCCCTTCTGTAATTCTTGTTGCATTGTTTGGGAATAACAATTGGTATCAGAGCAGCTCTTGAAGTACAAAGAGTGTAAAGATCATAATAATCAACAAGATGAACAAAAAGGATTTTGGAGTAAAGATTCCATTTCTGGACAAAGATAACTATCACCACTGAAAGGTGAAGATGCACCTACATCTTCTCTCTCAAGATGAAGCTTATGTGGACTGCATTGAAAGAGGTCCTCATGTCCCTATGACAGCTGCTACATGGAATGAACCATTAGTTCCAAAGCCTAGATATGAATGGTCTGATCCAGACTTTGAGCAAGTCAGGAAAGATAAAAAGGCCATGAATATACTGTTTAATGGTGTTGACGGTGATATGTTTGACAACATCATAAACTGTAAAGCAGCTAAAGAAGTTTGGGACACAATTCAAATTATCTGTGATGGTACTGAGCAAGTCCGGGAGAACAAGATGCAACTCTTGATTCAGCAATATAAGCATTTTCACTGTGAAGAAAGTGAGTCACTCATTGACATTTTTAGTAGATTTCAAAAAATACTGAATGCTTTATACTTTCATGGAAGGGTCTACCAAACCAAAGACTCAAACCTTAAGTTCCTTAGATCTCTGCCCAAGTAATGGAAGCCAATGACAGTCTCATTAAGAAATTTTCAAGATTACAAGTAGTTCACCTTGGAGAGACTGTATGGTATCCTGAAAACCTATGAGCTTGAAATAGAGTAAGATGAAATAATGGAGAAAGGAAGTAAGAAAGGAGGATCCATTGCACTTGTTGCTGAGCAAGAGAAGGAAAAGGAGATGAAGGTTAAAGTTGTGGAATCTGCATCAAACTCAAGGGTTTGTGAGAGCAAGGGTACAGGGCTGGTAAGTGAAAATGAAGAACAGTTGAGCCAAGATGATATGGATGATATATATGAGCATCTAGCATTCTTATCCAGGAGATTTGTCAAGCTTAAATTCAAGAATAATTTTGGAGTAGCTAAGTCAAACAGAGACATGGTTGATAAGTCTAAATTCAAGTGTTTCAAATGTGGCTTAGCAGGTCATTTTGCTAGTGAGTGTAAAAAGTTTGATTCTAGCAAGAAGAAGTTTGAGCCTGTTGATTATAAGCAGAAATACTTTGAGTTGCTCAAGCAAAAGGAAAGGCTTTCATTACACAAAAAACTGACTGGGCTGCAGATGGATTGGATGAAGATGAGGAAACAAACTATGTCAATCTAGCCCTAATGGCCAAATCAGATGAAACAGAGACCAGTTCATCAAGCAATCAGGGAAATGGAAAGAATATTTGGAATCTAGATAGTGGTTGCTTAAGGCACATGACTGGAGATTCTACCATGCTCACTGAGTTCAATGAAAGAGTTGGCCCAAGTATCACTTTTGGAGATGTCAACAAGGGTTATACTGTGGGATATGGCTTGATTTCAAAGGATAATGTCATCATTGAAGAGATTGCCCCTAATGGATGGACTAAGCATAACTTGTTGGGTATCAGCTAGCTTTGTGATAAGGGCAACTCAGTCACTTTCAATTATGAAGCCTGTGTTGTGACCAACAAGAAGAACAACAAAGTGGTTCTCACTTGAGTGAGAAAAGGAAATGTGTATCTAGCTGATTTCAACTCATCAGATGCAGAATCAGTAACTTGTCTTCTCAGTAAAGCAAGTCAAGATGAAAGTTGGCTATGGCACAAGAAGTTGTCCCATCTAAACTTCAAGACCATAAATGAGCTAGTCAAGAAAAATTTGGTTAGAGGTATTCCTCAAGTAGAGTTTTCAAAGGATGGATTGTGTGATGCCTGCCAAAAGGGAAAGCATATTAAATATCATTCAAGAAGAAGCTTGATTCAACAATTAAAGAACCTTTATAACTGTTACACATGGATTTGTTTGGGCCAGTCATTGTGTTGTCCATCTCCAGGAAAAGATATTGCCTAGTAATTGTATATGATTTCTCAAAGTTCTCTTAGACATATTTTCTAAAATCCAAAGATGAAGCTAGTGAAATCATCATCAATCATATAAGGCAAGTCAACAATCATCCTGACCTCAAAGTAAAAAGAATTAGGAGTGACAATGGAACCGAGTTCAAGAATTCTGTGTTGAGACTATTTTATGAAGAGAATGGGATCATGCATGAGTTTTCTGCAGCTAGAACTCCACAACAGAATGGAGTGGTGGAAAGGAAAAATAGATCTCTTATTGAAGCTGCAAGAACAATGCTAGAAGAATCAAAGTTACCAACATAATTCTGGGCTGAAGCTGTGAATACTGCATGCTACACTCAGAATATTTCTTTGGTTAATCAAGCAAAATGCATGACACCCTACCAATTGTTCAAGAATAGGAAGCCAGCATTAAACTTTCTACATGTCTTTGGTTGTAAATGCTATATCTTAAGGAATCAAACTGATCAACATGGAAATTTTGATGCCAAAGTAGATGAAGGAATTTTTGTTGGATATGTTGTTGGAAAAGCATATAGAGTCTACAATCTAAGAACCAACATTGTTATGGAATCTGTACATGTTGTGTTTGATGATAAAAAGATTGAAGGACTGAAAGATGGAGATTTCCATGAGAGCCTTAAATTCGATAATGTGGAGATGATTTATGAAGATAGTGACGATGATAGTGATCAAGAACCAATATCCAAGGACAATGCAGAAAAATCTACAACTAATGAAGCACATAATCCAACATTCGTCGAAAGACCTAGTGCATCATCCTTCAAGAGACAATCTGCATCATCCGTCGACAGGCAAGGAACTTCATCCGTCGACAGAGAAAGATCAACATCCGTCGATCAGTTGGAAGTTAAATAAGATCACAGTCAGAAAGAACCCCATCTTCAAGTCAAATATCCATTAACTCAGGGGGAGTTTCTGATCATCAAAACTCTACTAATTATCAAGACAACAATGAGGCTTCTTCATCTAGAGCTAATATACCACAACAGAGAAAATGGACTAGAGATCACCCTTTTGAGCTCATTATTGGTGATGCATCTTTTAGAGTTCAAACAAGGAAAGCAACTCAAGAAGAATGTCTGTATAGCAGCTTTCTCTCAAACAAAGAACCAAAGTAGGTAGAAGAAGTTCTGTTGGATCCTGATTGGGTTTTAGCTATGCATGAAGAGCTAAACCAATTTGAAATGAACAAGGTATGAAGGCTGGTACCCAAGCATAAAGGAAATAATCCAATTGACACCAAGTGGGTATTCAGAAACAAGATGGATGAAAATGGCATAGTTTTCAGAAACAAAGCTAGATTGGTTGCTAAGGGCTACTGTCAACAAGAAGGGATAGATTTTGATGAAACCTTTGCTCCTGTTGCAAGACTTGAAGCCATCAGAATTTTCTTAGCCTATGCAGCCCATGCCAATTTCAAAGTCTATCAAATGGATGTCAAAAGTGCCTTTCTGAATGGAGATTTGGAGGAGGAAGTCTATGTCAGTCAGCCTCCGGGTTTTGAAGATCTAAATTTTTCAGAATATGTCTACTATCTTTTGAAAGCACTTTATGGATTGAAGCAAACACCTAGATCCTGGTATGATACTTTGCCAAAGTTTCTCTTAGAAAATCACTTCACAAGAGGTACTATTGACAAAACTTTATTCTTTAGAAATGTAAGTGGCTCTAGTATACTTGTTCAAATTTTTGTAGATGATATTATATTTGGCTCTATAGATGAAAGACTTTACAAAAAGTTTTCCAAATTGATGCAAAATAAGTATGAAATGAGTATGATGGGAGAACTAACTTACTTTCTTGGTTTACAAGTTAAGCAAGTTAGTGATGGAATATTCATTAGTCAAACCAAATATATTTTTGATCTATTAAAGAAGTTTGATCTAATGGAATGCAAATCTACAAAAACTCACATGGCCACTGCAACTAAACTTGAATTAAACACTACTAAAAAGTCTGTGGATATTTCAAGCTATAGAGGCATGGTTGACTCACTTTTGTACTTAACAGCTAGTAGGCCAGATATAATATTTGTTACTTGTCTTTGTGCTAGATTTCAGGCTGATCCTAGAGAATCTCATTTAGTAGCTATTAAGAGAATTTTCAGATATCTCAAGGGCACACCAACACTTGGAATTTGGTACCCTAGAGATTCTGGTTTTGATCTAACTGGTTATTCAGATGCAGATTATGCAGGTTATAAAATTGATAGAAAAAGTACAACAGGAACCTGTCAATTTCTAGGAAACAAGCTAGTATCCTGGTTAGTAAAAAGCAAAATTCAGTTTCTACTTCTACATATGAAGCTGGATATATTGCTGCTGATAGTTGTTTTGCACAGATTCCATGGATGAAAAACCAATTGTTGGACTATGGTCTGCAAGTGGACAAAATTCCTATTTTCTGTGATAACACAAGTGCAATTGCCATCACTGAAAATCCAGTATAGCATTCAAGAACAAAGCACATAAACATCAAGTACCACTTCATTAGGGAACATGTGATGAATGGTACTGTGGAACTTCATTTTGTTCCAAGTGAAAAGCAGCTTGCAGATATCTTTACCAAGCCACTTGATGAATCCACCTTCACTAGGTTGGTAAGTGAGTTAGATATGCTTAATTATTCTTAAATTATTTCTGAGATTTTTACAAGTTGTAATGTAGCCAGAAACTTAATTGATTTTTCTGTTTTAGATGAAATTTTGGCTAATTCAAAATTTACATCTCGACGGATGTTCATTATCCATCGAGTTTGATCATTCGTCGAAATATAATAGCTTGGTAAAAATCAATTACTTTTCTGTACTATTTTAAACCGATGGATAATTGCTTTATTCTCATCCGTCGAATTGTCTACATCTTAGCCATTAAAAGTATTGAACATATATCACGACGGATAATTGACAGAATTTTGACAGTTTATTTTATTTTTAAACGGCTATTTTGAGCAATTCTTATTGGGTCTTTAATTTTTATCGTTAATTTTTATTCCATTTTATTTGAGAGTACATAAAAGCCTAACTTCAGTTTATTTTTTCTTTTATCTCTCCGTACTGCAATTAACTGTTCTCTTCTCTCTCAAAGCAAAACCCATTTTTTCTGCAATTTCCCTGCTTTAACAATGGCACCAGTAGTAAAGATCATGTCTCAGTCATGATTCATATATGAGAAGAACAACTTTATGGCTCTAGTGAACAAAGAGATTCCAGCATCTGAGGATTATCACAAAATAATGGATTTTGTGAAGGGATGCAAGCTCAGTTATGCCATGCTGGAATCACCCACAATCTACTGTGAAGTTGTGGAGGAGATGTGGACGACTGTTGTTTACCAAGAAACTGACAAAACCATCACTCTATCCATTAAAGGTAAAAAAAACATTGCATTAGCAGTGATATTATTAAAACATGCTTTAAAATTTCTGGTAACACTACTACTAAGCCACAGACAGATGCTGATATAGTTAATTTGCTTAATTATATGGGCTATGCACTTCCTACCACTAAGTTAAGTGAGATTATGAGACTAGGTCTTAGAAAAGAGTGGAGTTATCTGTGTGATGTAGTTACCAAGGTGTTTTCTGGTAAAATAAGTAACTTTGATTCTGTCAGCACTACAATGCTTAACATGCTTTACATGCTTCTTACTGATAAGTACTACAATTTCGGTGATGCCATCATGTTTGAGTTAGGATACAAGTTAGGGAAAATTAAGAAGAGATCTAAAAATGTTTATTATGCTAGATTTTTAATGATTATTGCTAACCATTTTGTGAGAATCTTGTAATTGAGAACCTAACCAACAAACTGAATTGTTGGGTTCAAGAAAGAAGAGTGATTGCATATTTGAACAGGGCTGATCACCACAAAGAGGTGCCCCTTGTCTATTTGCCTATCATGGAATTGCCTCAGGTAAGTTAGGTAAACATCTCTGTCTCTACCACTACTTTTCAACCACCCATTTCTTTGCTTTCAACTGTGGTAATGACATCTGTGAATGTGACCAAACAGATTCCTACCCAAGCCACAAAACCTAAATCTTCTAAATCCGAGTCAAAGAAACCACACTCTCGTGTCTCTCAAAAGATGCCAGTTTCAAAATCCACCAAAACCAAAGAGGGGGTGTGCAGGGTGGTAAGATAGGTGAGGGACAGGGTGAAAATAAAAGAAGCCCTAAGAATAAGGTTGGAAAGGTGAGTGAATCTCAGCCTAGCCATACTGCAGTTTCCCAACAAACTGCAGTGATTAATAAGGACAATAGCTCATTGCTAGTTGCATCCTCCCAAAAGGATGTGACTATTAAACAAAGCGCTCAGCCAAGAGCACAGGCCAAGAGTGTAAGGGATACAAGCTCACCCCAAATTTATGCCAGAAAGAAGAAATATAAACACACTAGGGATGCACAAGGATCACACACAGTGCAAACTACAGCTAAAGACTCAATTGCTGCACCTAGAGCTGGCAATCCGTTCGTTTCGTGTACTTTCGTGTCGTGTACTTTCGTGTTTCGTGTCATGAATGCCTAACCTAAACCCGAACCGTTAAGGATTCGTTTCATTTCGTGTTCGTGTAGCTTCATTTCGTGTACGTTTCGTGTCGTGTTTCGTGTAATTTAAATTTAATAATAGAAATAAAGATATATATAATTTATATTTAAATATTTTGATTTTAGTAGTCGGGTCTTAAATCAATAAGTCATACAAACTCAAGTGCAGTCAAGTCTTATAAAATTTAAATTTGAATCTATATTGTATCTAGTTTTTTGTAAAAATTATATGTAAAATATTATTGTGAGATATATGTATTCATATAATTATGATAAATATATTTATTTATTTATTTACTTTGTGTACTTTCGTTTCGTGTCGTGTACCTAAAGGTAAATCCAAAACCGACACTAAATTCATTTGTGTACTTTCGTGTTCGTGTACTTTCGTGTTCGTGTACCAAAAATGTCAACCCAAACCCGTTATTTTCATGTCGTTTTCGTGTCGTGTTATTGTCTCGTGTACGAAATTGTCGGCTCTAACTACACCATCTCAAATTCAGTTTGATGTGGCTCCAATAAATGTGGAGTCACAACCAAAATCTTTAATAATAGAAGCACCACACACACAATACTCTCCCACCAACTCTTTAGATGTGGATATGATCAACACATCAATCCCTGATTCTCCTTCTTTAACTCTGTTGGAGAAGCCAAAATTCAATGCAAGTGAGCATCATCTTTTAGATGATTTGTTTGCTCACTTGCCAATTCTTTCAGGAACTGTTGAGACTTTTGTGCCAAAATTATCATCAATCTCCACAGAGTCCATAATTATTTCCACTCCAAACTCTATCATCTCTTCTATACCGGTGGATATTTTTCATCCGCCGATTAGTGATGGTATCCCTACGGATATGCCTAACAACAGTCATCCGTCGGCTATTCTAACTACTACCCCGACGAATGTTCCTCATCCGTTGGTACTTACTACACAAGATGAATTTTCAAAAATTGTTTCAAGTGTAGTTGAGTTGGTGGTTGTACAATCACTCCTAGGTTTGAGGGAAGGGAGTGAACAGAGTGAGAGGCCGAGTTGCTCTCAGGCAAAAGGAGAGGAAATAAGATGTTAGTCCCTTAACAATATAGCAAGAATTACAGAAGGGAGGTTGAACGGAATTCTTGAACCTTTTTCTTGAAATAAAAATGTTCAACTCGATTATGGATATATTTGTTTTGATTAGCACAATGCGAAATGTAAACTTGAATGAATTAAAACATAAGTAATTAAAAACAAGAGGCTTTAAAAACTTTCTGGTGGATTTAAACAATTCCACCAGAGATATATTTAATATATCGAGAGGACTCTGTGTGCAGAAATGCTCACAGCTGCTTACAAAATAGAACTGCTAAAAACACAGGAAATGCTAAAGATAGTGCTTACAAAGATTTCTCTGTTGTTGTTTCTTAGCTATCTCAGTTATTTTTCTATTTGCTACTCTCTTGGTTTATATATTACCAAGATTACAAAGTCAAAAGAACTGAACAAATATAAAATCTAACAGTCTTGATCTTTGCTTCTTTTCGTCCTCTATTACCCAGTTAATGGGCTTCCACAGTGTACTTGTATCCAACTCAACGGTTGTGTGTCAGCTTTCACTGTTCAACTAATGTTTGAATCGTGATATGATCATCAGTCGACTTTCAGATCATCCGTCGATGACTTAATTGATCATCCGTCGACTGCTACGTTAAACATCCGTTGATAGTCATTTGATCATCCGTCGAAGCTTTGTTAAGCATCCGTTGGTAGCTATTTTGGCACTTGACTTCATTTCACTTATACAGAATTACAAGACATTGCTTATGTACAGTTAATCAACCTATTTTGCATATCTAGTTAAAGTCAACATGACTTATATGCTACTTCAGATTCTATACAAAGGTGCATACAACACTGTGCTACAAACTTATTATTACATAAGCTACTCACTCGATGGGTAATAAGTTAATCATCCGTCGGGACTATAATGAGTTATTAGTCGGGACTATAATTCTTATCTGTCGAGTGCTACATTATTTCACTAAGTAAAATCTACTTAGATGTTTTGTTTAGGTAATCATCAAGTACACAACATATTCACAACAATCTCCCCCAATTTATGTCTACTGGAATTGTAGCCATAAATTAAGAGATACTTGATGATAACAAAACATCCTAAACATATATCTTCAAAGATAAGTAGATAAAACTGAAAGTGCTTCAATTTAAACAAAAATGTACAAGGTTTGGCTCACAGTCAGTTCAAGATGCTCCTCTAGTCTGAGCAGATTTTTCTAGTTTCTTGAAGGTCTGGATCTTCTTCCAAGCTTTCTGTTGTTTTCTTCAATTTGATTCTGGAGCTGTCTGTGGAATTCTAATTCATCAGATTCTGAGAGATCTAACATTTCTTGCATTTCCAAAAGAGTCTCATTGCTAGAGATACTCAATTGGTCTTCTAATCTGAAGAATCTTCTCACACCCTTGTCATCCATGAATTCCATCAGCCGGTAAGGCCTTAGATGCACTCTTCTCCCTGTGTATGGGATGATAAGAGTTTTGGGTAGTGCATCTTTGGCTCTAACACTCCTTAGCTCTTCAATCTTCTTCAATACTAATCTTCTTGCAGTTACATTGAACCCAAAGTTTTTCTTAAAGGATGAATATACTTTGATCAACACAGCTTGGCTTTCTTGAAGTATCCTGTGAAGAGGCCACTGAATCTCCCTTCCCCCTTTGTACTTGAACACCAACCTTTCAGGTAGGTTTTTGTATGCATCAATAGCCCTTACCTCATCCAGCTCCTCCAGATAAAGGTTTAGATCTGAGAATTCTTTGATATCACACAAGTACAAGTAGTCTCCCCTGTTGACCTTGGGTTGAGTTTTGACTACTAACTTGGATTTGAGAGGTGACGGCTTCACTTTCTTGACTGTCCTTGATTTTGTCCTTCTTGGCTTAGTAAGAATTGGCAAGTTGAAGTCAGGAATTGGTAATTTATCCCACTCTATTAGCTCATCCTTTGGCATAATAGGCTCTCCATGTATGTTCCTGTAGGGGTCCACCACCCTTATGTCTTCAAACACCACAGAGGGCTTTAATGCTTGAGTTTCAGCTTGAGTGGATTCCTTTGGAAATTGATCTTCCAATTCCTTGTCAACAACATCCAACTTTCTTTTTGTTCTTTTAGCCAGTTCTTTCTTTCTTGAGGATTTCTTCTATTTTTCAATCTTCTTCTCTGATTCAGTAGCTTGAGATGGTTGAGAGGAAATTTGTTGAGAAGAATTCACAGCCTGTAGCTTGGCCAAGATAGCAAACTGTTCTTTTTTTTGTTTAGACATCTTTGCATCTAGAGCAGCTTGCCTCTTCCTGCTTCAATCTGGCTTTTTCTTCTTCCTTTGCATGAGCAAATTGTGGATGTCCAGCTACCACACAAATTTCCTTCCCATTTCTGAATATCTTTGCAATTCTCTTTCTTGAGGCTGAATCAGCTGGATCTTTGTAGAGGAGAATAGATCTTGACAGAAGATTCTTTTCATCAGGCTTGGGTGTCTCATACACAGAATCCATAGGGTTCTTCAAAGATAACTTTGGATAGTTTGCCCTTGGTTTAAGAATTATCTCAGCCTTTGTAGTCTTGATGCAGGAAGATTGTCCTTTCTCCAGATAGTTCATGCTCATCTCATTCACATTGATTGGCTTGACATGAGAGTGATGGATGGCTGACTGATCTGGTTCCTTGACTAATTGAAACTTTTTCTGTATTTCTTCATCAATCTTTTTCCAGTTGATCAGAGTCAACTCTCCTTTATCAGCATCTTTCAAATTTACTGCTGCTGCATTTATAAGATCTATACCATCTGCAACTGGTGGCTTGGAGATAGTAATTGAAGGTACAATTACTTTGCTGATTTGAACTAGAAGTTTCTCCCCCTCAGTTGGTCCTTTCTCCCCCCTTACTTGATTCTCTCTCCCCCTTTTTGTTATCATCAAGTGGAGGAGTTAGGCCTTGTGCTTTAACCAGTTGCATAAGAAGATTTGTCTGAGTCTGTTGATTTTGAAGAAGTAGAGCCACTGAATTCTCAATAACCTGAACTCTGTTCTCCAGCTTGGCTATCTTCTTGTCAGAATCTGATTCTCTCCTTAATCTTAGTAATAGATCATGCATGGTACCATATGGCATTATTGAATCCAGCTTCTCAGAGTTATATGTCTTTAAGTCAGCTATATCCTTTTTCAATTCATCCATACTGAGATTCTGTCTTGAGTGTTGGATCTTCATTAAATGTAAGGAGTCTAGGTGAGCTTGAAGAACAGCCTTGGTACCAGCATCTGAAGCTTCCTGAAGGGCCTGCTGAATAGCTATTACTTGTTTTACCAAAGACACCTCAAATTGCCCTGGTGAAAATTCCTTTGCCCATGCCCATTTAGGTAAACTGAAAGCAGAACTTGGGCCTTCAGCTCCCCCTAAGTTCATGCTTCCATCCAAAGAACCAGAGTCATCATCATCAGAATTTACTCCAAATTCTTCAGATGGCTCTCCAGCTTGAGAAGGCATTCTGTTCACAGCAGCTTTATCTCTTTGAAGAGATTCTGTGGTGTGCACTAAATTCAAAGTCTGCTTTGCCTCCACATTGTCCTGAGCAGCCAACAGTTGATAGGCTGAAACAGGGTGAGTAAAAGTGTCAGCATCCAAGGAAATGTTATCAATTACAGCTTTGTAATGTTGCTGAAATTATCTTTCCTTGTCAGAATCATCCACAATCATTAACTCACTAGCAATGGCTGGTTCCATCCTTATTTCTCCAGTACCTGACTTTCTCTCATATTCTCTCTTTTGTTGTATCAGGTCTCACCCTGGCTCCCCACCCTCACACCCTCACCTTCACCTACTAAGGTGGGACTCCTCTCACTCACTTTTGCCAATCCTGAATGAATGGATTGCTGAGATTCACACTTTTCCTCTCCTTTTGCCTGGGAGCAACCCAGCCTCTCACTCAATGCACTCTCCTCTCTCAGTCCTAAGAGTGATTGTATTACCACCAAATCTTCTGCACTTGAAATTATTGAAGTTTAAAGTTGTGCAGAGACACTCGACGGATAAGTGATATCCGTCGGGTGAGTGGTAAAGCTATCCGACGGATAACTGCTGTTAAGCTTATCCGTCGGGATACAATCACTACTCGACGGATGAGCAATATCCATCGAGAGAGTAGAAATAAATGAGGTGGGAAGAGAAACTATTGTTGACTCTGTGTTGATTGAAGTTATTTGAGGCACATATGTCATAATAGAATCAGAAAGAATTGGCAAGTGAGCCAACAAATCTTCTAAAAGATGATGCTCACTTGCACTAGATTTTGGCTTCCCCAACAGAGTTAAAGAAGGGGAATCAGGAATTGAAGTGTTTATCATGTCCACTTCCAGTGAGTTAGTTGGTGAGTATTGTGTTTCTGTGGCTTCTATTATGAGAGATTTTGGTTGTGACTCCACATTTATTGGAGCCACATCTATCTGAATTTTAGAAGGTGCAGGGACTGTGTCTTTAGCACCAGTTTGCACTAAGTGTGTGCCCTGTGCATCCCCAGTTGTTTTGGATTTCTTCTTTCTAGTGTAAGTTTGGTGTGAGCTTGTGTCCCTAACCCTCTTGGCCTGTGCTCTTAGATGAGAGCTTTGTTCAATAGCCACATCCTTTTGGGAGGATGCAGCTAGAAGTGAGCTTTTGTCCTTTTTAAGCACTCCAGTTTGTTGGGAAACTGCAGTGTGGCTAGGCTAGGATTCACTCAACTCTCCAACCTTATCCTTGGGGTTTCTTTGATGTTCACCCCTTCCCTCACCTATCTTACCCTCCTTCACACTCCCCTCTTTGGCTTTGGTAGATTTTTGAACGGGTACATTTTGAGAGATACCAGAGGGGGTTTTCTTTGATTTGGATTTAGAAATTGTAGTTATTTTGGCAGCTTTGGTAGGAAACTGTTTGGTCATTGTCACAGTTGCCATAGCTATGCCTGAAGTCAAAGAAATAGAAGAGATTGGAATAGTTGAAGGTCTAGATGAACTTACCTCACTTACCTGAGGTGTCAGCATTACAGGAAAATAGAACATTGGCACATCCTTGTGATGGTTGGCTCTGTTCAAGTCTGCAATGATTCTTCTCTCTTGAACCCAACAAGCTAATTTGTTGTTTGGGTTCTCAAGTTCAATCTCTTGACAAAGATGGTTAGCCAAAAGCATAAAAAAATCTAGCATAGTATATATTCTTTCCTCTTTTGGCTAAGTCACCTAGTTTAAAACCTAACTCATACACAACAAGGTCACTGAAATTGTAATATTTGTCTGTAACTAGCATGTATAGCATGTTAAGCATGGAAATATTCACAGAATCAAAATTACTGATTTTTCCAGAAAAGACTTTAGTTACTACATCACACAAGTAACTCCATTCCTTCCTAAGACCTAGTCTTCTAATTTCACTTAGTTTTGGAGTAGGAAGTGCATAATGAATGGAATAGAGCATATTGACAATATCAGTGTCAGTGTGTGGTGCAGTTACATTATCATCAGGAATCTTGAAACATGCTTTTATGACATTACTATTGATACAGAAATCATTACCTTTTATGGTTAGAGTGATGGTTTTGTCAGTAGAGTTATAGATTGCTGTTGTCCACATCTCCTCAACAACTTCACAATAAATTGTGGGTGATTCCAGCATGGCAAAACTTAACTTGCAGTTGTTCACGAAGTCCATCATCTTATGATAGTCTTCAGATTGCTGAATCCCCTTATTGACCAAGGCAGTGAAGTTGTTCTTCTCATAGATGAACCCAGTCTGTGACATGATCTTAATTACGGGTGCCATTGTTAGAGAAGAAAAGCTTGAAGAGAAAGAGGATTTTTGCTTGAGAGAGAATGAAGTAACACAGTTGAATTTGAGAATGATAAAAGAAAATGATTAGAATGAAATAAGTTTTTATACTTTACTCAAAATCGACTGATAAAAATAATAAAGAGAAGTAAATTACCCAATAGAAATTGTCTAAAATAGCCGTTTTAAAATAAACTATAAAAATTCTACCCATTATCCGTCGTGTAATGCTTACAAACTGTAAGTATACTCGATGGATAATGTTCAGGGAATTAACGGTTAAGATTTAGACACTTCGACGGATGAGGATAAGTTGATATCCGTCGAGCTTTAAAATACTCCAGAAAAGTAATTGATTACAATTTGTATATCGACGGATGACTCAACTCGATGGATAATGGTCATCCGTCGAGATGCAAATTTTGACTTAGCCAAAATTTTCATCCAAGACTAAAAATCAGTTAAATTTTTGGCTACTTTTCAACTTGCAAAATAATTCAGATAAATTCAAGAGTAATTAAGCATACCTAACTCACTTACCAAACCTAGAAAAGGTGGATTCATCCAGTGGTTTGGTAAAAATATCTGCAAGTTGCTTCTCACTTGGAACAAAATGTAACTCTACAGTACCATTCATTACATGTTCCCTTATGAAATGGTACTTGATGTCTATATGTTTTGTCCTTGAATGTTGCACTGGATTTTCAGTGATGGCAATTGCACTTGTGTTGTCACAGAAAATAGGAATCCTTTCAACTTGCAAACCATAGTCTAGCAATTGATTTTTCATCCATAAAATCTGTGCACAGCAACTGCCAGCAGCAATATATTCAGCTTCAGCTGTAGAAGTAGAAACTGAATTTTGCTTTTTACTGAACCAGGACACAAGTTCGTCTCCTAAAAATTGACAGGTTCCTGTTGTGCTTTTTCTATCAATTCTGCAACCTGCATAATCTGCATCTGAATAACCAGTTAGATCAAAGCCAGAATCTCTAGGATACCAAATGCCAAGGTTTGGTGTTCCTTTGAGATATCTGAAGATTCTCTTAATAGCTATCAAATGAGACTCTCTAGGATCAGCCTGAAATCTAGCACACAAACATGTAGCAAACATTATATCTGGCCTACTAGCTGTTAAGTACAGAAGTGAGCCAACCATGGCTCTATAACTTGAAATATCCACAGACTTTTCAGTAGTGTTTAGTTCAAGCTTAGTTGCAGTGGCCATGGGAGTTTTTGCAGATGTGCAATCCATTATATCAAACTTCTTTAAAAGATCAAAAATATATTTAGTTTGACTAATGAATATTCCATCACTAACTTGCTTAACTTGTAAACCAAGAAAGTAAGTTAGTTCTCCCATCATACTCATTTCATACTTTCTTTGCATCAGTTTGGCAAACTTTTTACAAAGTTTCTCATCTGTAGAGCCAAAAATAATATCATCTACATAAATTTGAACAAGTATGCTAGAGTCATTCACATTTCTGAAAAATAAAGTTTTATCTACAGTACCTCTTATGAAGTGATTTTCAAAAAGGAACTTTGATAAAGTGTCATACCAGGCTCTAGGTGCTTGCTTTAGTCCATAAAGTGCTTTCAGTAGATAATAGACATACTCTGGGAAATTTGGATCTTCAAAGCCAGGAAGTTGACTTACATACACTTCTTCCTCCAAATCTCCATTCAGAAAGGCACTTTTGACATCCATTTGATAGACCTTGAAATTGGCATGGGCTGCATAGGCTAAGAAGATTCCGATAGCTTCAAGTCTTGCATCAGGAGCAAATGTTTCATCAAAATCTATTCCTTCTTGCTGACAATAGCCTTTAGCAACCAATCTTGTTTTGTTCCTTACTACTATGCCATTTTCATCCATCTTGTTCCTGAATACCCATTTGGTGTCTATTGGATTCTTTCCTGTAAGCTTGGGTACCAGCTTCCATACTTTATTCTTTTCAAATTGGTTTAGCTCCTCCTGCATAGCTAAAATCCAATCAGGATCTAACAAGGCTTCTTCTACCTTCTTTGGTTCTTCCTTAGACAGGAAGCTGCTGTATAGACATTCTTCTTGAGTTGCTCTCCTGGTTTGAACTCTGGAAGAAACATCACCAATAATCAGTTCAAAGGGGTGATCTTTTGTCCATTTTCTTAGTTGAGGTAGATTAGCCCTAGATGAAGAGACCTCAATGTTGTCTTGATGTGTGATTGAGTTTTGATTGCTAGAAACTCCCCCTGAGTTTGTGGATCTTTGATTTGAGATTGGGGTGCTTTCTATGGGTGATCTTCCTTGACATCCTGCTCCTTTTGATAACCCGACGGATGGTGAATTTTGAGTACCGACGGATGAGGCAGGTTGTCTTCTGACGGATAATACAGATTGCCTTCCGACGGATGAAGCATTATGTAACTCGACGGATGTTGAGCTTTGTGCTTCATTTGTAGTAGATTTGTCTGCATTATCCTTAGACACTATTTCTTGATCACTCTCATCATCACTTTCATCACTGACCATCTCAACATTGTCGAATTTAAGGCTCTCATGGTAATCTTCATCTTTTAGTCCTTCAATCTTTTTATCATCAAACACAACATGTATAGATTCAACAACAATGTTGGTTCTTAGATTGTAGACTCTATATGCTTTACCAACAGCATATCCAACAAAAATTCATTCATCTGCTTTAGCATCAAACTTCCCATTTTGATCAGTTTGATTTCTCAGAATATAGCATTTACAGCCAAAGACATAAAAAAAGTTCAGAGTTGGCTTCTTGTTCTTGAACAATTGATAAGGTGTCATGGATCTTGCTTGATTAATCAGAGAGATGTTCTGAGTGTAGCATGCAGTGTTTACAGCTTCAGCCCAGAAGTATGTTGGTAGTTTTGATTCTTCAAGCATTGTCATTGCAGCTTCAATAAGAGACCTAATCTTTCTTTCCACTACTCCATTCTGTTGTGGAGTCCTTACTGCTGAAAACTCATGCAAGGTTCCATTTTCCTCACAAAATGCTCTCATGACATAGTTCTTGAACTCAGTTTCATTATCACTCCTGATTCTTCTAACTTTGAAATCAGGATGATTGTTAACTTGCCTTATGTGATTGATGATGATTTCACTAGCTTCATCCTTGGACTTTAGAAAATAGGTCCAAGAGAACTTTGAGAAATCATCTACAATTACTAGGAAAAATCTTTTCTTTGAGATTGACAATATATTGACTGGTCCAAACAAATCCATGTGAAGCAGTTGTAGAGGCTCTTCAATTGCTGAATCAAGTTTCTTCCTGAATGATGCTTTAATCTGCTTCCCTTTTTGGCAGGCATCACACAGTCCATCCTTTGTAAACTCCACCATAGGAATGCCTCTAACTAGCTCTTTCTTTACCAGCTCATTCATGGTCTTGAAGTTCAAATGGGATAGCTTCTTGTGCCATAGCCAACTTTCATCTTGACTTGCTTTACTGAGAAGACAAGTTACAGATTCTGTTTTAGTTGAGTTGAAGTTAGCTAGATACACATTTCCTCTTCTCACACCAGTGAGAACCACTTTGTTGTTTTGATTATTAATCACAACACAGGTTTCTTTGTTGAAGGTTACTGAGTTGCCTTTATCATAAAGCTGGCTAATACTCAACAGATTGTGTTTGAGACCATCCACTAAGGCAACCTCTTCAATGATGACATTGTCCTTTGAAATCAAGCCATATCCCACAGTATAACCTTTGCTGTCATCTCCAAAAGTGATACTTGGGCCAGCTCTCTCTTCAAACTCTGTGAGCAGGGTAGAATCACCAGTCATGTGTCTTGAACAACCACTATCCAAGTACCAAAGATTCCTTCTGTTTCCCTGCACACATCAAAATCAAATCAAGTTGATTTTGGTACCCAAGTTTCCTTGGGTCCTGCCTTGTTAGCTTTCTTCTTCTGTTTCTTAGGTCTTAACTCATTTGACTTAGGAATTTCAGATTCTTCCTTAGTCATTTGGGTTGGGCCTTTGAAACCACTAGATGCAACAGAATTATCATACATGTTATGGCTAACAGGAAATGGCATGCTTGGTGCAAACATGTTATTCTAGTAAGGCATGCTAAATGGCATTTGAGGCATATTGTATGCAGCATAATATGGATTAGGTGCAAATGGCATATTAGCAAACTGTGCATTCATGTTCTGTATAGGCATAGCATTAACAGGCATGGGAGGCATGACATTCATGTTAGAGAATTGAGGCTGAACAGACATGAGAGTAGGCATGGCAGATTTGCAATTAACAGACAAATGATTTACACTACCACATTTGATACAGATTTTTCTAGGAGCATATTTGTCAGGTGTGTAGTTATTATGTTTGTTAATCCCTACTTTACCATTCCTATTATTTTTCCTTTTAGTCTCTGTTTTTACCTCTATCTTCTCAAGTCTGTCACTTAACTGTTTGACAGTCATGTGACCAACATTAGTCTTCTTCCCTTTCTTGGCTTGACTTGACTCTCCTGAAATAAAGTTCTTGGAAACAGACTCATACTTTTTATTTAGCTTGGTTAATTTGGCTTTGCTAATGGGTTTGCTCACAGCCGACGGATGAGGATTTTTATCATTCAACGAATAACACTTTTTGTTATCCGACGGATAGTTCTCATCATCCGTCGAGTCTGCATCTGTCAGCAATCCATCTACCAAAATAGGTTCTAGTTTCTCCTTATTCTTTTTCCAGGCTTCATCACAAAAAGACTCAATTCCTTGAACCTTGGTGATTTGAGCATGAACATCTCTGGATATTTTCCATGCTTTAATCACCTCCTGTTCACGATCGAGCTGCTTCTTTAAAATTTCTTCCTTTTTCAAGGACTCAGTTAATTCCTCCTTGGCAATTCTACACTCAATTTTTAGTTTCTCAAACTCAACAAACTGAGACTCAAGTACATTATTTCTCTCACTCAAAAACAAGTTGTTTTCTTTGATTTTAGTATTTTCTTTAGTGAGGGACTTAAGTGTAACACGCAAATGATACAATTATGTAGACATGTCATTTATTGCATCATTACACTCAGCTTTAGATAAATGTACAAGGTTTGTAGTGATTACCTGATTGCTTAAGGAACTTGTCTTTGTTTCATCAGACTTGGCCATAAGGGCTAGATTGACATAGCTGACATCCTCATCTTCATCCAAACCCTCAGCTGCCCAGTCATTCTCTTGTGTAATAAAAGCCCTTTCCTTCTGTTTGAGTAGATCAAGGTATTTTTGCTTATAATCCACAGACTCAAATCTTTTCTTACTGGAATCTGACTTTCTACACTTATTTGCAAAATGCCCTGCCAAGCCACATTTGAAACACTTGAATTTTGATTTATCCACCATGTTTCTATTTGGCTTGGCAGCTCCAAAGTTCTTCTTGAACTTGAGTTTGGCAAATCTTCTTGAAAGGAATGCTAGGTACTCATCAATGTCCTCCATGTCATCTTGGCTCAATGAATCTTCACTTTCTGCAGCTAGCCCTTTACCCTTGCTTTCACAGGCCTTTGAAGTTGATTCCACAGCTTCCATCTTCACTTCCTTCTCCTTTTCCAGTTCAGCCACTAGTGCAATGGATCCTCCTTTCTTATTTCCTCTCTCCATTTTTTCATCCTGCTCTATCTCAAGCTCATAGGTCTTCAGAATGCCATACAGTCTTTCCAAAGTAAACTCCTTATAATCTTGTGAGTTTCTCAATGAGACTGTCATTGGTTTCCATTCCTTTGGAAGAGATCTGAGAAATTTCAGATTGGAGTCTTTAGTCTGATAGACTCTTCCATGCAATTTAAGAGCATTTAGTAGCTTTTGGAATCTACTAAAAATGTCAGTGAGTGACTCACTTTCTTCATTGTGAAAATGCTCATATTGCTGAATCAGGAGCTGCATTTTATTTTCTCTTACTTGCTCAGTACCATCACAGATTATCTGTATTGTGTCCCAAACTTCCTTGGCAGTCTTGCAGTTGATGATGTTATCAAACATGTCTGCATCAACACCATTGAACAGAATGTTCATCGCCTTTTTATCTTTCCTGACTTGTTCAATATCAGGATCAGACCATTCATGCCTTGGCTTTGGAACAGATGGTTCATTTCCTGTTGCAGCTCTCATAGGAACATGAGGGCCTCTTTCGATGCAATCCACATAGGCCTCATCTTGAGAAAGCATATGAAGATGCATCTTTACCTTCCAATGATGGTAATTATCTTTATCAAGAAAAGGAATCTTAACTCCAACATCTTTCTTGTTCATCTTGCTGAATTGTTTTGATCTTTAAACTCTTTGTAGATTAAGAGCTTGCTCTGATACCAATTGTTAGTCCCTTAACAATATAGCAAGAATTACAGAAGGGGGTTGAATGGAATTCTTGAACCTTTTTCTTGAAATAAAAATGTTCAACTCGATTATGGATATATTTGTTTTGATTAGCACAATGCGGAATGTAAACTTGAATGAATCAAAACATAAGTAATTAAAAACAAGAGGCTTTAAAAACTTTCTGGTGGATTTAAACAATTCCACCAGAGATATATTTAATATATCGAGAGGACTCTGTGTGCAGAAATGCTCACAGCTGCTTACAAAATAGAACTGCTAAAAACAAAGGAAATGTTAAAGATAGTGCTTATAAAGATTTCTCTGTTGTTGTTTCTTAGCTATCTCAGTTATTTTTCTATTTGCTACTCTCTTGGTTTATATATTACCAAGATTACAAAGTCAAAAGAACTGAACAAATATAAAATCTAAAAGTCTTGATCTTTGCTGCTTTTCGTCCTCTATTACCCAGTTAATGGGCTTCCACGGTGTACTTGTATCCAACTCAACGGCTGTGTGTCAGCTTTCACTGTTCAACTGATGTTTGAATCTTGATATGATCATCAGTCGACTTTCAGATCATCCGTCGATGACTTAATTGATCATCCGTCGACTGCTATGTTAAACATCCGTTGATAGTCATTTGATCATCCGTCGAAGCTTTGTTAAGCATCCGTTGGTAGCTATTTTGACACTTGACTTCATTTCACTTATACAGAATTACAAGACATTGCTTATGTACAGTTAATCAACCTATTCTGCATATCTAGTTAAAGTCAACATGACTTATATGCTACTTCAGATTATATACAAAGGTGCATACAACACTGTGCTACAAACTTATTATTACATAAGCTACTCACTCGATGGATAATAAGTTAATCATCCGTCGGGACTATAATGAGTTATCCGTCGGGACTATAATTCTTATCCGTCGAGTGCTACATTATTTCACTAAGTAAAATCTACTTAGATGTTTTGTTTAGGTAATCATCAAGTACACAACATATTCACAACATAAGAGAAGCAATGCAGACTATTTATTCCAGTCTGGCAAAAGTGAGTGAGGGGAGTTCCACCTTAGTAGGTGAACGTGAGGGTGTGAGGGTGGTGAGCCAAGGGGAGCCCTTGATGCAAGAAAAGAGATAAATTGAGAGAAAACAGGTACATCGGAATGGGAAGAGCCCATTGTGAGTTAATGTATGGTAATGAGGCTGAAAAGAAACAACTAATTCAGCAAGAATATCAAGATGTCTTAGATTCTGTTTCTTATGAAGCTGAAGCATTTACTCACCCTGTGATAGCATATCAAACTCTAGCTATACAGGACAATGTGGCTGCAGAAAGAATGCTAAATCTTGTGCATACAACAGCCTCCATGTAAAGAGCCAAAGATGCCATATCAGCCATGCCTCCCACAGCTGGTGATGATGTTGATTATGGAACTGGTGGTTCTGAAGAGTTCTTTGGAGATGAATATAATAATAAAGATGATCCAATGGACATATGGGGAGAAGCAGGCCCTAGCTCAAGATCAAACATTCCATCTTGGATGTTTTCCAAGGAATGTGATGAGCAACACTTCAAGACTACTCTCTTCCACATCATTCAACAAATACAGACAGCTCTTCAAGCCACCAACAATACTCACACTTGGAGAGACTGTATGGTATCCTGAAAACCTATGAGCTTGAAATAGAGCAAGATGAAAGGATGGAGAAAGGAAGTAAGAAAGGAGGATCCATTGCACTTGTTGCTGAGCAAGAGAAGGAAAAGGAGATGAAGGTTAAAGTTGTGGAATCTGCATCAAACTCAAGGGTTTGTGAGAGCAAGGGTAAAGGGCTGGTAACTAAAAATGAAGAACAGTTGAGCCAAGATGACATGGATGATATATATGAGCATCTAGCATTCTTATCTAGGAGATTTTCCAAGCTTAAATTCAAGAATAATTTTGGAGTAGCTAAGTCAAAAAGAAACATGGTTAAGAAGTCTAAATTCAAGTGTTTCAAATGTGGCTTAGCAGGTCATTTTTCTAGTGAGTGTAGAAACTTTGATTCTAGCAAGAAGAAATTTGAGCCTGTTGATTATAAGCAGAAATACTTTGAGTTGCTCAAGCAAAAGGAAAGGGCTTTCATTACACAAGAAACTGACTGGGTTGCAGATGGATTGGATGAAGATAAGGAAACAAACTATATCAATCTAGCCTTATTGGCCAAATCAGATGAAACAGAGACCATTTCATCAAGCAATCAGGGAAATGGAAAGAATCTTTGGTATCTAGATAGTGGTTGCTCAAGGCACATGACTGGAGATTCTACCCTGCTCACTGAGTTCAAGGAAAGAGCTGGCCCAAATATCACTTTTGGAGATGACAGCAAGGGTTATACTATGGGATATGGCTTGATTTTAAAGGATAATGTCATCATTAAAGAGGTTTCCCTAGTGGATGGACTCAAGCATAACTTTTTGAGTATTAGCTAGCTTTGTGATAAGGGCAACTCAGTCACTTTCAATTCTGAAGCCTGTGTTGTGACCAACAAGAAGAGCAACAAAGTAGTTTTCACTTGAGTAAGAAAAGGAAATGTGTATCTAGCTGATTTCAACTCATCAAATACAGAATCAGTAACTTGTCTTCTCAGTAAAGCAAGTCAAGATGAAAGTTGGATATGGCACAAGAAGTTGTCCCATCTAAATTTCAAGACCGTAAATGAGCTAGTCAAGAAAGATTAGGTTAGAGGTATTCCTCAAGTAGAGTTTTCAAAGGATGGATTGTGTGATGCCTGCCAAAAGGGAAAGCATATTAAATTATCATTCAAGAAGAAGCTTGATTCAACAATTAAAGAACCTTTGTAACTATTACACATGGATTTGTTTGGGCCATTCAATGTGTTGTCCATCTCCGGGAAAAGATATTGCCTAGTAATAGTAGATGATTTCTCAAAGTTCTCTTAGACATATTTTCTAAAATCCAAAGATGAAGCTAGTGAAATCATCATCAATCACATAAGGCAAGTCAACAATCATCTTGACCTCAAAGTAAAAAGAATCAGGAGTGACAATGGAACCGAGTTCAAGAATTCTGTGTTGAGACTATTTTGTGAAGAGAATGGGATCATGCATGAGTTTTCTGTAGCTAGAACTCCACAGCCAAATGGAGTGGTGGAAAGGAAAAATAGATCTCTTATTGAAGCTGCAAGAACAATGCTAGAAGAATCAAAGTTACCAACATATTTCTGGGCTGAAGCTGTGAATACTGCATGCTACACTCAGAATATTTCTTTGGTTAATCAAGCAAAATGCATGACACCCTACCAATTGTTCAAGAATAGAAAGCCAGCATTAAACTTTCTACATGTCTTTGGCTGTAAATGCTACATCTTAAGGAATTAAACTGATCAACATGGAAAGTTTGATGCCAAAGCAGATGAAGGAATTTTTGTTGGATATGTTGTTGCAAAAGCATATAGAGTCTACAATCTAAGAACCAACATTGTTATGGAATCTGTACATGTTGTGTTTGCTGATAAAAAGATTGAAGGACTGAAAGATGGAGATTTCCATGAGAGCCTCAAATTCGATAATGTGGAGATGATTTATGAAGATAGTGATGATGATAGTGATCAAGAACCAATATCCAAGGACAATGCAGAAAAATCTACAACTAATGAAGCACATAATCCAACATCCAACTAATGTTCCTCATCGTTGGTACTTACTACACAAGCTGAATTTTCAAAAATTGTTTCAAGTGTAGATGAGTTAGTGGTTGTATAATCACTCCTAGGTTTGAGGGAAGGGAGTGAACAGAGTGAGAGACTGAGTTCTCTTAGGAAAAAAGAGAGGAAATGAGAGAAACAATGTAGACTCTTTATTCCAATCTGGCAAAAGTGAGTGAGGGGAGTTCCACCTTAGTAGGTGAACGTGAGGGTGTGAGGGTGGTGAGCCAAGGGGAGCCCTTGATGCAAGAAAAAAAATAAATTGAGAGAAAAACAGGTACAGCGGAATGGGAATAGCCCATTGTAAGTGAGTTAATGGATGGTAATGAGGCTGAAAAGAAACAACTAATTCAGCAGGAATATCAAGATGTCTTAGATTCTGTTTCTTATGAAGCTGAGGCATTTACTCACCCTGTGGCAGCATATCAAGCTCTAGCTGCACAGGACAATGTGGCTGCAGAAAGAATGCTAAATGTGGTGCATACAACAGCCTCCATGTAAAGAGCCAAAGATGCCATATCAGCCATGCCTCCCACAGCTGGTGATGATGTTGATTATGGAACTAGTGGTTTTGAAGAGTTCTTTGGAGATGAATATAATAATGAAGATGAGCCAATGGACATATGAGGAGAAGCAAGCCCTAGCTCAAAATCAAACATTCCATCTTGGGTGTTTTCCAAGGAATGTGATGAGTAACACTTCAAGACTACTCTATTCCACACCATTCAACAAATACAGACAGCTCTTCAAGCCACAACAATGCTCACACCAAGAAGCTTCTTCAAGCACATCTCAATTCTCTCCAACTGCACCAAATTCAATCTCTTCAACACAATCTGGATATCACTGTAATAAAAACAGAGATTGATAAGGTCAAAAAGGATGTTTCTGAGAGGTTGGATGCTAAATTTCTAAACACAACCATGCTTGACATCAACAGACAACTGAGGAAAAACTCTAATCTTACAACCAAAGTAGACTCCCTGGATACAAGATTAAAAGCAGTGGAAGCCTCTCACACTGTAATTCATTTACATCAAGCTCAACAAACCCAGTTGCTTCAAAAGCTAGTGGTTGCACAAACCTCTACCTCCACTCAACTTGATACTAACAAAAAGGGGGAGAAAGATTCAATAGTCCCAGTTAGTCAAGGAGAGCCAACAAGCGAGGGGGAGAGTGTGCTCAATATACAAGTCAGTCAAGTAATTATTCCATAAATTACTTATCCTAAGCCACCAGTTTTGGACAACATTGATCTGATCCAGATAGCAGCTGCTAAGTTCAATTCAAAGTCAGATTTCAAAAAGCTTGATGTTGCAGCAGCTGAAAAGGAATTAGATGATAAATGGAAGAAGATTGATGAAGTAATTCAGAAGAAATTTGGTCAGATAAAGAAATTAGACAAGATCTTTCATCACTACTCTCAAGTCAAGCAAATTTATGTGAATGAAATGAGTCTGAGTTATTTGAAAAAGGGCCAAACTTCATGCATTAAGTCTCCAAAAGCCAACCTGGTTTTGAAACCTAAAAGGAATTTCCAAAGTTATCAGACAAGAATCCCTTGGATCTCATGTTTGAGACTCTAAAACCAGATGAAAAGAAGTTGTTGGCAAGGTCCATTGTATTCTTCTAAGATCCAACTGATTCAGCACAAAAGAAAAGAATTGCCAAAATCTACAGGAATGGGAAAGAGATCTGTGTGGTGGCTGGACACCCTGAGTTTGCAGCAACTTAAAAGGAGGAAAAAGAAAGAATCAAGCAAGAAAAGAGGCAAGCTGCTTTAGATGCTAAGAAGCTCAAACAGAAGAAAGAGCAAGTTGTTATAGTAGCCAAGCTTAAAGCTGTGAAAGCTGCAACTGAAATCTCTGAAAAGCAACCTGTAGTAGCTAAAGATAAGGATGAGAAAATGCATAAGGAACCTCAACATAAAAGGAAGTTCAGATACAAGCTCCATTCCAAAAGAAAACTGGACTTCAGTGATGAGGAAATGGAGGGCTACATTCCCAAACAGTCTACAACTTCAACTCAAACATCCAAGCCATCAGTGGTACATGAGGAATCTAAGGTGGACCCAACAAAGAATTTTCATGGTGAGCCTATAGATCCCAAGGATGAGCCAATAGACTGGGAAAGTCTGCCTATTCCTGAACTCAATTTACCAATTTTCAATAAAGCAAAGAAGACAAAGATAAGAGCAATCAAGAAGATCAAGCCTGTGACTCTCAGAACCAAAACCTTAGCCAAAGCTCAACCAACTGTCTACAGGAGAGATCTTCTATATATCTGTGATATCAAGGAATTTTTAGATATAAATCTCTACTTGGATAAATTGGAAGAAGTAAGAGGGATTGATACTCACATACATCTCCCTGAAAGACTGGTATTCAAATACAAAGGTGGTAGAGAGATCATATAGCCCCTTCACAGAATTCTCCAAGAAAGTCGTAATGTTTTAATAAAGATCTTATCATCCTTCAAGAAGAATTTTGGATTCAATGTGACAGCCAAGAAATTGGTTCTAAAGAAGATAGAAGAACTGAGGAGCAGAAAAGCCTCAAATGCACTTCCAAGAACACTTACAATTCCCTTCACAGGAAGTACAGTGCACTTAAGGCTTTACTGGCTGATGGAATTCATGGATGACAAAGGTGTGAGAAGATTCTTCAGATTGGATAACCAATTGAGCATCTCAAGCAACGAGACTCTACTAGAAATGCAAGAAAAGCTAGATCTGTCAAATGCTGAAGAATTTGAATTCCACAGGCAGCTTCAAAATCAAATAGAAGAAAACAACCGGAAACTTGGGAAGAAATCAAGACCATTAAGGAAATAGAAAACAACTGCTCAGACTAGAGGAGCACCTTGATAATGATTGTGAGAACTCTTTGTACACTTTACTTTGTCCAATTTTTAATAATCAGTAGCATTTATTAATTTTATCTACTTTATTTCAATCTGTACATTTAGGGTGTTTTGTTATCATCAAGTTTCTCTTAATTTATGGTTACAATTCCAGTAGACATAAATTGGGGAAGATTGTTAGGAATATATTATGAACCTGATGATAAGGTAAATAAAACACCTTAGTAGATTTAACTTAGTTTTTTTGTAGCTCTCGACGGATGTTTGATTATATTCCCGACGGATAATCTTTATAGTCCCGATGGATGACAACTGAAAATCCATTGAGAGTGTAGCTTATGTAATAATAAGTATTGTAGCACATTTCTGCAAACAATGTTCTAGTTAAGTAGATGTTGTAGGAATCCTTAAGTCGTGTTGACTATTAGATTGATATACAAAATAGGTTGGCTAATTGTAAATATAAGATGTCCTGTAATTCTGCATAAGTGAAATGGAGTCAAGTGACAGAAAGGATACCAACGGTTGATCTACAAAGGCTCCCGATGGATAATCAACAAGGCTCCCGACGGATGATCAACATAATCCCGACGGATGATAAAATTCAAATTAGCAGTTGACAGTGATAACACAGTCACGTACGTCGGGTGTTTACAAATGGAATGTGGCAGCCTATTTGCAAGATTTAGATAACAAAGAAGCATTGCCATTTCCATGCAAATATGAAGATATTCAAAGATTCTGGATAGAGTAATGTAGGAGCATGCAGTTAGACTAGATATAATTTTGTTTTATTGTCTTGTCTTATTATCATGTAACTTGGTGATATATAAACCAAGAGTAGTAAGTAGAACAACCAACTAAGTAAGCATTACTTTCAGAGAGATAGAAAAAGCTGAATCTGTTAAGAATTTCTCTGTAAGTTTGTAAGTTCTCTTGTAAGCAGCAATGTGCTATTCAAGCATCACAGAGTTCTCATACTAATATATATCTCTGGTGGATAAGTTCAAATCCACCAAAAAGTTTTAAAGCTTTGTTTTTTATTACTTTGTGTTTTAATTTCAATTCAAGTTTCATTTCGCACTTCTTGCAAAATCAAACACTGTTATATATATTAAGTAAAGACAATCTTAAAATTTAAAAAGGAGCCATAATTATATTCAACCCCCTTCTATAATTCTTGTTGCATTGTTTGGAAATAACAATGCCAATACACTAAAATCTTCTGGTAGCACTTATACATTGAATCTTCATCATTTTTGAAACCGTGAAAGTATTTAACCTTTATTCTTCACTGAGACATGAACATATTAATGAGCTTCTTTCAGTGACCTGTAAACAGACTTCAAGCTTTCTTCTAATCTTTTAATTCCTTGCATTTTCCTTGTCTCCATTTCTTCTGATTTCTTGTGTAGTCGTAGTATTATTAACCTGTCATGTTCTAGTATTGTTCTCGTGTTGAGTTATCATGTAACTGTTCATACAGCTAAGCAGTCTCACCAATAATCTCCCCTTATTTGATTGTTAAACCTAACAAACAAATTAAATAGAGAGGATAACTCAACTAACAACTTAGAAAAAGTAAAGTACTAGGACTTGTAAATAATGCTACTGGTTTTCTGAATCAAATACTACATTTACAGATATCTTGAGTAACTGAAATGAAATATGCTTTTTCTCTAGCACCGAACTGATCTTCAAGTAGTTTCATCTTCATTTCCTTAGTTCTTCAAGTGTCTGCCAGATAACACTTCTCAGTCTTGAAGTAATCATCAGGAGCTTCCTTTGTACAACCACATTTCCTATTGAGAAGTGCATATCTCTCTTGCTTCCCGTCCTATGAGAATCAACTACTTAAAGGAGATAACTTTCGTTTACCACCTCTCCCGTACAATAGGATCCAAAGATAAAAACCAATAGTACTCCCCTTTTGAAAAACAGCTTCTCCCCTTATGAAGAATATTGGTGAACCAAACCACCTCTTCTTATTACTAGGAAATCACTTTATGGTGTACATATGCTTTACCTTTTTCCTTCTGCCTACTATTTCTTCCCCTTAGTTGAGGATTCCTCCAAACTATTATATAAGCTTTTATTTCCCCCTTAGAGAAGGAATGTATGATGTTGTCTGAAGGAGTTCTCATATTTTACTTGGTTGGAAAAGAAATAACAAGTCATAGTTTGATCAGCCATGTCCCTTTAAATGCTGCAAGAATGACTTCACTGTTGATCATCATGTTCACCAATCTTCCCAACTCCTTATACCTCCCAAATGTGAGATCACCAATTGTTACAAATTATTAGCTCCCAACTGGTTAGGTCCCAAAGTATTCTAATCTAATCTGTAAATGTTAGGTCCCTAAGAGTTAGGTTCCAATCATAAACAGATTCGATACCCGAAGTATCAAGAACCATGTTTAGGGATAGGGAATGGGATATGGTGTTTCTTTTTCTTCCTCACTGTGAGTGTATGATTCTGTTTCGTGTACCTCATAAGTATTTTACTCTTCTCTCCACTCATGTTTACAGTCATTCTCACAAGTGTATCATTCCTCTCATAGCTCCAAAATCCAGCTGTACTCGCAAGGAAAATCACCTTAGCCGTCTTTAAGGAGGTCACAGGTGGTGCAATGGCAGTTTGCAAATCCCCATCCTTTTTAGACTCATCTGATGAATCTGAGTCATAATCTAAAAGTTGCTAGTTTCCCTTTTAGGGTTCCAGATTTGAACTTTGGGAAGGTAAACAATGATCCAATGAATTTAGCTTAAAGATCAAAGTTCCCTTCTAATATTTATGAAGACATTTCCTTGTGACATATCAGGTAAATATAAATCATTATCAACAAGTTGTCGATCTGCACCTATGTCAGATCCACTTTCTGCAGATGCATCCAGGGTATTTAAGCCTGGGGAGGTAGACAGTAACCACTGGCATATGGCTATTGGATCAGTATCCTCTCCTAACACCTGTAAAGGCAATTGGTCCATTAAAGAACCTTTAACAATCAAATTTGACCGTAAAATGGTCGAAACTCTTGTTTCTGTCAACTCTTACTTTGTGTGTGTAACCTACCCTTGTGCATCAAGAACTATTTATGTTTGGGGTGGTGACACTACATCGGATACCCTGGCCGATAGGCGAATTTCAATAGACGCACCTTGTTAAGAAGATGAATCTAGTAACTGTTTTATGCTTTTTCAGCCATTACATCTTTTTGAGAAGATGTATGGGGGCTAGTAGTTGCCTCGGCTTAAATACTACTCATCTTTGTAAGAGACAGAGTTGTTGGTTGACTTCAGAACCTTCCTTATGTGGTGCACTAAGACACTTTCTCCCTCACACTCATTCATACTTCATTTTAGTGGTAAAAGAGTATTGGTTGGTTCTGTTTCTGTGTTTGTCTTTACAGTCTGGGATAGAAGTTGTGGGTTTTCAACCTCATGACTATCAAATGAAAGAAGGCCATCGGAGGCTGAACCGGTATCATTTAATCTGTAATTTTATCATGTAGAGATAAAATGCACTTAAGATCTAAAATAAATGAAAATTATGCATTTAATCTGTTGAGAGAAATGATGTACAATAGTGATTTCAAAAAGATTTTCATGAAATAAGCAATCACTAATGTAGAAAGAAGTTTGATTTTCTCCTAAAACTGTTCGAGTGCACAAGTTTGTTTTTATGCCTAAAAAGATAAATGATTTGATAAGACACGGACTGATGACCTAACAGTATTAAGAAGAGAAAGAAAGATTTTGTCTTTCAATATTAATGAGTTTTTGTAAAAGTATTGATCACTTAGGGTAGAGTCTAAGCAATTCTCATTCATGTCAAAAGCTCCATAATCTATCTTTATAAAATTATTATCAACAACATTGTTTATTGACAAATAATCTTAATAAAGATGACTATGCTGCTGATTTTAAATTATAGTGAATCTTTCAGATATAACAAAGCTTATATATTCACTAGAACTTAAAATCTCACAATTATATGCAACAAAATATTTACAATATATCATTGACTGATACTTGTCAAGTACTTCAGATACCAATAATTATGTTGCACCTTATTTTAATATAATTTAAATCATGAAACTGATTTGACATAAAATTGTCTAACATCAGAATTCAAATATATTAAAATAAGATATTAATGAATTAAATACCAATTATCTATCAAATAGACATTAGCATTCAATTTCATATATTCTACAATTGTTAACTCCTAACAATTGTAATATTTGAAACAATATTGGTTTGATAAATAAAGCAACATTAACCAACATTGTCTTGTTTGCATTTTTAGAAAAATATTCCAAGTTCCATATACTTTGATCCATTGAGTATGACATTTATTATCAAAGTGTTTAGGAATTTTCAAATATGTATAAAAAAAATTTTTAAGTGAACAACATATGGTTACTTCTAATAAGGTATTATCCACATTGACCATAGTTGTACTTAAGAAGAATTTTTACACTTTTTATATTAGTATAAGTGACTGAAGATAAGCATTTATTACTTAGAGGAGTTCTAAGTAATGTCACAAATACTAATACTTCACAATTAGTTTGTGATATAAGTCAAAAATTAGTATACAACTAATCATGCTATAATCATGATTCTGATTTCAGTGAATTCTTGAGATGTAAACATTGCTAAATTCACTAAAACCAAAATCTCATAATTAACTTTTAACACATAAGTTACAATCAATATACTAGACATCAAATGTTGACAGATTCAGCTATAATCAATCATGCTGCTTATTTACTTTAAGTTAATTTGAATTATGGAGCAAATAAAATCATTGAATTGCTTCAATTTCCATAATCCAAACTACCCAAAATAAACACTAAATAAATAAATACTAAATAAATAAATACTAAATATCTATGAGTTAGATACTAGCACTTAAATATTTATGATTATCCTTGAATAATTACCAATAGAATATACGAGTTATACACATGGCAATCACTTTCTGGATAATTAGTAATTTTTAGAAATACTTTATAAGCATATAAAATATTGAAATTTTTATACACATAACTTAGAAAATACTTCAACTTTCAATATTAGTGATTTTAGAAATAAGCATTGATTACTCAGAACAAAAATTCTAAATATCACTAATACTAAAAGTATCATAATTATTCATACAAGCTACACATAATTATGTTGCATATTATTTTAATATAATTTAGATTATGAGACTGAAATGGAACGAAATTGTCTACCATCATAATTTAAATCAATTAAAATAATATTCAAACTTAATGTTATAATACTTAATTACCACAAATGTATATGACATTGTAATCATGATAATCAAGATAGTAACACTAAGTACGAGGTACTGGATTACTGATAAATTCACAAGTCCTTTAAATATTGAAGATTTAATACTTGTGTAGTTATATGAAGAATTTCTTACAGATGAGATTTCCATCTAATATGCAATGAATGATATCCCACACTTGCAAATCAGCCTTGAAAAATTAGCTTTAATAAGTGATTGGGTAAATGTTTCTGCAAGTAACTCTTTGACTAAAAGACATGCTCTCGAAATAAATGATACTTGATGTGAAGGTGCCTTGTCATAGAGTGTTTCACAGAGTTGTTGGATATGAAGTTATTTCTTATCATAACAAGAAATCAATCTTCTTCCACGAAGTTGACAGCTTCCCGAGAGGCTTCTCCTGTCACTAAAGTTGACAACTTCAGAGATGCTTCTCCTGTCTTTCTTACAACCTGCGTCATCTATATCTAAATAGCCAAACATGTTAAGCATAATATCTTTACGGTACTTTACTCCAAGAGTTGATAGTCCCTTAAGATATATCTAGTAATCTTGTTAATCACTATAAGATTGGATTCTCTAGGATCCACTTGGAACCTTGCACTTTGGTATCTTGAGAACATTACATGTTGTCTATTAGCATTTGAGTAAAAGAGTGAGCTTGTCATACCTCTATAGCTTGTCATTGTTACCTGAGTTCCATTGATCAAGCTTAAGTTGTTCCTGTTGGTAAGTAGTCTTGACATGTTCAGAATCTTCCAAATTTTCATCTTTAAAAGATCCTTAACTTACTTGTATTACCATCATTATTTTGGTTTACTTGTGCTCCTAAAAGAAATATTATTTTGGCATGCTTGTAGTAATTCCAAATAGAATAGTAACTTTTCCAGCATGCTCCTCAATACCTACTCTGCAACTACTTAGCAAATAATCTTGCACAAGTTTTTGTTAGTAGACCAACATATAACATTATCATTATATCACTATACATATATACCATTATATTTGTGCCTAGTGATAAGAGAGTTATTAATATGACAACTCTACTAATTCATATTTAAATGTAACTTCAGTTAGAGTGTCATACCATGTCCTTGACGATTTCTTGAGTAGTAATACTAGTTCATGCAAACCTGAAATGAGCTTGTGAAGAAGATTTATACAGAGTCTAATAGATCTGCAACTGCAAAGTCCATGAACTGTTGTGCATTGACTTCCTCTTTTGACTCACCATCCAGGAGTACACTTGTACACATCTACTAGAGTCTAATTCCAAGTTTGAATGTGCATCAGGTGTTTGATATGTCGTAATATCATCAGTTCTCGTCACTGGTGCTTTTTGTTAGATACTGCTTCCTGATAATAACCTAGCATCCAGTTTGGCCTTGTCCCTCGTAACAATGTTATTGTCATCCAGTATTGACTTTTGGTTATCCTTGTACCAATTACAAAATTGTTATTTGGTTTGAATACCAGCTTCCCTACAATCTGCTTGCTGACTAATTGAGTTCATCTTGCTTTGCAATCTCCCAATCAATCCGGATCTATCAGAGCTTCTTTAACTTTCTCAGTTTCTCCTTCAAATAGAAAACTAGAAAAATAATCATTCACACTCAGTAGCCCTGCTAATTATTACTCCACCATCTGGATCACTTATGAACCAGACTCTGGGAATAATATTGACATCAAACCCTTTGTCTCAGCAGATATGTTCTTTAGTGTCCACTAATTTACAATGAGGTGTTGTGTCTGACTAGTTGATCCTTCTTTTGCTCCCCCTAAGTTGTTGTTGGGATTTCCCCAAAATCCTTACCCTTGTTGACTGGCTTTATTTAAATAACAAGTTGTGTTATACACTACCATTCCACTGCTTGGATATGAATCATCAATACCATTAATTTCTCCTTTAACAGCTTGGAGCGTGGAGTTGTTGAACTATGCACTTAGACTTTTAATCATCTTCTGTTGATCAACCATAAATGCCCTGTAGCCATGGAAAATATCCTAACTAGTCTTAGCTGTAAATTCCAAGATCTTCAAACAACTGAAAACATTTAATTGTTTGCTTCTGTAGAACAATCTCTCCAAACACTTTCTGGTTATCCAGTATTTGCTTCTGTTGGCCATTAACTCATTAGTGGTCTTCATGTATACATCCTGATCAAAACTTGATCTTACTTGTTGCAAACTGTTTTGACTGCTCCAGCCCTTTGGTATTTAGAAAGTCTTGATTAGCTTGACATTTTCCTTGTTGCTTTAATCAAGTCCTAGTTCTTCCCTTGTACCACTCCATCTTGACACGGAGCTCCCAGTGTTGAATATGTCTCAATGTTACAGATATTAATCAGGAATTGCTTCTTGAATTCAGTCCCATTATTTGAACAAAAGATCATTTCTTTTACAGATGCTTCCTCCTTGATCTTCTGATATGATCAATCACCATATGTGATGTCCAGTCTTGAAAATGCATGAACAACAACTTTGTTTAATAAGAGTAGTCAACTACCATCACTAAGGTATATCTTTACTTTGATGTGATGTTGTATTTGACTTCTCTTTCTGACATGCCTCACATTTATTGTCTTCTGTATTCCAGATGAGGCAGTCCTCTCACTAAACCCTTTTCACAAAAGAGTTTTTTATGTTGATGTTCAAGGGTGAGAACTTCTAATGCTATAACTAAACTTTTTTCAGATTAAGCTTTATAGTAAAAACCATTTACTTCACCTTTCCTGAGATTCCAGTCTAGCCGCGAGCATATCCTTTCCTTACTCTTAACCAGAGCAAACTTCTCAACCTTCCTGCTTAAGAGGAGACACTAATCCTTCATTGAATTGGCATTTTGTCCTTTGATGCAGAATCGTCTGATAAGAAGGTTTGTGCCTTGATTCTCCAGCAAGAAAGATGCTTCAATTGTTATCAGTGACACCAATGATTAGTTGTTATCAGTGATAACAATTATTGAATCCATGATGACATCCCCTTTTCTGTATAGCTTGTCATGTGATAAAAACCTTTGTTGTCATCTCCAAAGATTATTGACGGAATAGCTTTTGTTGATCACATTTGATTGTGAGGCTCTTTCTTTGATCATATGCCTTGAGTATCAATTACCAAGAATACATATGAATTAATTAAACTATTATGTCCTACACTCACAAATGGATTAACAGTTCTTGGTACCCGACTTATCAGTTTGGGTCCGGATGGACCAGAGATTTTACTATAAACAGAGATAACAACAGCTGCAACCTTATCATGCTAATTCTTATCTTTGACTGACCATTTTCTCCATGTTAATACCCTTGACAAATTTGTCTCTAGGCTAGGGAAAAATGGTTCCAACCTTACATAAGGAGGACTAGCAGTCTTTGCCTATTGTAATCCTAAACATGCTTTTTCTACAATTAATGCAAGTGCTAAGAGATGCATTCATGGCATAAAAATAAACAAGCATTGCATTGAGAATGCATGACATTCGTTTAGAAACATTACACGTAAGAGTTAAGCAAGACAAACATGATATGGAACAAACAGAATTAAGAAGTAAATCACTAATTCTATCTATTCCAATCCTATTGAAGAATCTCATCTAGCTATTTCAATCCAATTATAAACTAATACATCTTAACAAACAATTCAGATCAAATGAATAAATCATTATATAATAGGATATATGAGATAATCATAAACAAAGGCCTTAAGTGCTGAAATACATATATCTCACTAAAGCAATTAATCATATTCAACAAATATTAAAACACATATTTAAGATCATCTAAAATAACATGCACAAGTTAAACATCAATCCTAGTTACCAAAAAAAATAATCTAGTGAACTAGTTCAACATTATCTATATGTGATGATATCATGCTTGTGCGAGTGTTAAACATTTAAATAATAAGATCTTATCATGCATTTAATATTGAGAGCAAAATATTGCAGTGGTTCAAGAAATTGAAACCTGAGATATGTGAGTTGGACCATCTTCAAAGATTGCTATGAAAGCAAAATATTCATGATCTTCCTTCTCGTCATCTAATCCATCCCAACTATTTCCCGATGCATTATAAGTTTTGATTGGCTGCTTTAATAAGAAAATATTCCACCTTTGTCACAGCCCTTCAACTGAATCCCTACCCATCCTTGTTTGTCAAGCTTCTTACTCTATTGTAGCAAAACACTTGATAGTTACTTGACACATATTGCTTGTCATACCTGTATCTATCAAATCTTGTTTATGTCCCAATATCAGTCTTGTACCCACCTCTTGAACTGAATCTGTAAAAGTCTTTGCTTCAGAATAGATAGGCTTGATCCCTGGATATAGCTTATGTACTCCTTGTGAATCTGATGCGAATAAACTTCCTGACAAGTGAAACACTGCCCTGACGTTCAGTTCCTTAAGTACTTCTACCTGAGCTACCTCTGATTCAACTATCAGTAACTCTTATATTCTGTCCTGAGGTTCCAACTTTAATGCATGTAATTGAGATATTTATATGTTCCCACTATTCTCTCTGACCTCCACAATTCCTGCCTTTCTGATCTCTGTGATTCCCGGATATATGTACCATTGGTACAAATCACTATGTGACTGTACAATCTGGAATCATTAGAGTTGTCTTAAAATCTTCGAAAAAAATTGTACCCGTAGAAATTTTATTCATTTCCCGCATCTGAGAATCCAGTGGTATCCTATGGATAAGCCTTTGAGGAAGTTCTACAATTTTCTTCTGTAGATCTTGAAATCAGTTTCACTGGAATAAGAAAACCATTATCTTCAAAATTCGTGTTCGGAAATTTTTCGCCTGAATAGCACATAGTCTTTATTTTCTTTGAAAGAATAAAATCATCTTTATAAGCACAGAGAAATCTTGAGGCTACCAATACTTAGAGAACCCTTGATTTATTTAAGAGAAATTTAAATTTCCAAAATTTTAAATTTCTTAGAAAATAAATTAATCAAAAATAAATATTCACGTAAAATCTAATTTTTAAGAATTTTGAATTTTCTTAAAAATTAAATAAAATGTAAATTATTATCTAAGAATTTTTTTTTAAGAATTTTAAATTTTGTGGAAAAATAATAAATCAGAAATAATTTTGGGGCTACAGATTTTAATTAGTGTTAACTGGCGACCTCTTGTATCACCTTATTTAGTCAACCTACGACCTCCTGTTGTAGAGTACAAACACAATGCCTTAGAATTGTTTTTTGTTGCCTTTATCCTGCGACCTGAGTGAGGTGGTCGCAGGTTACTGACTTAACTACAGATTTGATTCAGGCCCGTATAACTACACACTGTCCAAACTTCCAAAGCCGCGTGTGTTGGCTGCTGATTGCTATTTGATTCGTTGACTGCGACGCGTGTAATCTACCAAGGAACCAACCTCGTGAATTCAAATAAATAAGCTGCTGTTTGTTTTTTTTTGTTTGTGTACACAATCAACAGTAACTAGAAATGGCAGCTAATAGTCCAAATTTCTGAAGTGAACAGACAACAAAATGACACCTAATAAGAACCGAGGGCTGTCAAATCAGTCAGCTCTGATACCAACTGTTAGGTCCCGAAGTATCGTAGAAGGGGGGTTGAATACGATACTCATTAAATTCAAAAATTCTTTTAAATCTTTTACGGATGAAATTTAGTGTTCGGTTAGTGGTTCCGTGTTCTTGAGGTAAATAGTGTTTGGAACAGTAAAACGAGGAACACAAGATATTCGTGGAAATATATATTCATATATAAATCCACGAGGGGCGTTGCTTTACAATTTGCTTGAGCTTCTCTGTATTTTCTTTACTGCTTATTTTCCATCAACTCTCGTTTTGGAGAAGAAGATGAACAACACAAGTGAATTACATCTGCATCTGAGTGTAGTCTTTATATCAATTCAAAATATGTGGCTAAAACTGAACCACACAATTTAATTGAATGTTCAACAAAGTTGTGGCTGAGGAGTAAGTTGCGACCGAGTATATTCCTTTGTAACCTGCGACCAAGGAGGGAAGGATGTTAACCTGCGACCTTCTATTTGCAACCTGCGACCACAGCTGCCTGGTTGCTTTTAATTTATTAACTGGCGACCAAAACTTGGTTTTGGTTTATTTGATTGTTAACCTGGAACCATTTGGTTGCCAGGTTACTTTCTTTTGTGTTTTTTTCATTTTCCTTTTTTCCGTTTCTTTTTTCCTTTCTTTTCCTTTTTTGTTTTTTTTCTTTTTCCTTTTGTTTTCTTTTTGTTTTGTTTTGTTTTCTTTTTCTTTTTCTTTTTCCTTTTTTTTGTTTTCTTTTCTTTTATGTTTAAATTGTAACAAAATTAATTTATACAATAAACTTAAATATAACTTATATAAATAAACTACTTATTTAAAGTTTATAAGATAAATCTTTTTTAGTTTATTAAATAAATTATATTAAAGTCCAATAAATAAATTTATTGGAGTTAATAGTTAAACTTTGAACTTCGCCAATCCCTCGAGCTGTTTAGCTGTATACCCTGCGCACCTCTTCTCGTACTTTAACAGATAAAAGTTCAATTCAAGTACGTTCCTCAACTTAACAATTCTTCTATAAATAATAACCACATTCCTTTCACAAGATGTTGACGCCTAGTGCAACTGGTCTGGTTCACAGACGACTAACTTCGATTCAGGTCTTCGTATTATGACCTTAACTACATTGTTAATCTTGCAACAACTTTATTGCTTTGAACACTGACTGTCAATAAACAAATGTACTTTCACTATAATTCTTTCTGGTACTTTAAACAACGTCTTCACTGCTACTACAATCTTGAATACTCCATTCACTGTTATTCACCGACGCTTGAACATATAAATGAACTCCCGTTAGTGAGTATAATTTCAAGACTGCAGTTGTCTTCTTTAACCTATGTCTATGCCATGTCTTTAATTCTTCAAATTCCTATGCTTCAAACACTGTCTATCTTCGATCAACGCCAATACACTGAAATCTTCTGGTAGCACTTATACACTGAGTCTTCATCATTTCTGAAACCCTGAAAGTCTTTAACCTTTAATCTTCACTGAGGCATGAACATATTAATGAGCTTCTTTCAGTGACCTGTAAACAGACTTCAAGCTTTCTTATAATCTTTTGATTCTTTGCATTTTCCTTGTCTTCATTTCTTCTGATTTCTTGTGTATCGTAGTATTATTAACTTGTCTTGTTTTAGTGTTGTTCTCGTGTTGAGTTATCACATAACTGTTCATACAGCTATGCAGTCTCACCAACAGTTTTATGAGGCACCTGATTTCCTCCACCTCATCCTTACTACAGACCTGATGTAAAAAGTCTAATGTGCAATTAAATTTTATTGTTGTTTCTCTATCCAGTTTCTATGTTCTCCTATGCGCTTGTTATGCTTTTATCATCTTTATGTTTTATCATCTTTATAAATGTAAGGGCCTCAATAACTTGCATGGTTTCTATTGATCTGAGATTTAGTAACAATTTGTCTACTATAACAAGAACAATGCCAAAAATAAAAGTAGCAAAAAAAATAAGTGTTACTTCATTTCCAAAAGCCATTACACATACATCGTAGAGATCATAACTTCATTCAATACACAAAAAAACCTGCGTTACATACTACTGTGAATAATAGCAAGAACACACATATATTACACCTTTGTTCCACTGAGACCAAAGCAAACAACAACAATACCAATTACACTAACTAATTTCAGATAAAAACATGGACTAGGACTACATTTGTCATAACTGGTCTTTTTCTTTTTCTCTTGCAACACCATCAATTTTTTCAATTCCTCTTCATTCCTATGTATTCTTCTAAGCAAACCCAGTATAACCACTAGGCCACACTCGCAAATCGGAGAATCCACCCATCGGAAATACTGGCAACCCCTACGCCCATTCACACAGCCAACAAACCATCGTCCGACATTATTCTCCGTCCAAGTAATCGGATCTACCACCACCATACGACATAAACAACATTCATCCATCAATTGCAAAGAATGAGAGTAAGCAAAATTATTAGGTTTATGAGTTTGGGGGTTTAATCCGGTAATGACCCGACTGAGAGTATGAACTTACTCTTTTATTAACATAAAAATGAGAAAGAGCCACTGCATTTATGTTTTTAACAATCTAACCACACGAAACTTGATCAGTTACGAAAATGCCATCACGGAGTTAAAGTCAGTTAACGGAAGTATGCTATATGCAATGAAATTGAAAGTGTAGGTACACAAACTGCTAGATATTGAAGTATATGTACATAAAGTGCATATTTTGTAAAGTCCAGGTACATTAACTGCTTTTTACTAAGAAATAAGTGCACTCACATGTTATGGAGTATTAATTATCAAACACTTAACTCATTCATCCAAAATATATAATTGAATTGCCGACTCAATTAATTAAAATGATCAAAATACGTTTTTTTAGTTTATTTTGTTCAAAATACTCATTCTAAAATAATGTATCATGGGTGATACTACTATGTCAGTCTCAATGAAGTATAGTTATTAAAGCATTATGTATTTTTTTTAAATAAATATTTATTTAATAATTTTATTAGTTAAACAGAGATCATATTTTATAATTTTTAACATCTTAGGATTCAACAATTTCACATATGAAGTTTAGAAAATCTTTTAAAAATAAATAAAAAATTGATATTCCACTAACAAATAAGTATCTCAGATATGGTTAAAAATGGGGCGGGTTTGGGGCGAGGATCTCAAATCCCATATTCGTTCCCCATTGGGATTTAATTTCAATCTCCATCAACGTCCCATGGAAAGATGTGTAGTCCTTGCCATATTTCACCCCGCCCCATTTAATAAATATTTTTTAAAAAATAAATTATTCACTGTTATTTTTTATTAAAATTATAATTCAGGTAATGTATATATTTATTGAAAATTTGCACTATAAAAGTAATTGCTAATTTATAATATTAGTTTAGAAAATTTATAGCATCCTTTAAAATATATATACAAAATAGTTATAAAAGTTTATATAAAGCGTAATGAATAATGGATGAATATATATAATATATATAGGCAGTTGCTCAAATGAGAACCCCAATTATTGTGAGAAATGAGATCTAATCCCAGTCACTCATTTTTATCCCTAAATCTAATCACAACCACACATTTTAATTTTTATTTTACATTTCATCTTTTTCATCCACCTCTCTCCCCACCACACCCATTAACCAACCACCACCATCACCACCAGCTGCCATCGCCCCCAACCTCCACTGCCGAAACCGAAAATCAGATATATATCTATTTCCCCCATCCCTCCCTCCAACTCTCCGTCCCCTATTCATCATTATCCCCACTGCAGCTTTTCTGATTGAATCGTTTATGTACGTCTAAAGCGATCGCCGACCGGAGCCCCATTATTTTTCCGGCGATTGAGCCGTATTTTATTCTTTCCCCGATGGATAGTTTCAATTTCAAATCATGTAGCAGGTTATTCAGTTCATTTTCGGTAATTTTGCTGTGTAATTGGTGATTATTTTCGGATCTGGTGGGTTTGTAAATGGGTTGGTGGTATGTAGACGGTGGTGATGGTGGTGGTGATGTGGTGGTTGTTAATAGTGATTATTGTTATGATTTAGATTTAAATTTGGTGATTTTTATTTTTGATTTTGGTGGACATTGTTAATAAAAGAAGTTGTTGAATATGGTGATTTTCATTTTCCGTTGGTGATTTTTTTGTTTTGGTGATATTCTTCGGAGTTGATAAACAGAGGAGTTGGCCGGATTTGGTGGACAAAAATCGGTTGTATGTGGTGATTTTCTTTTCCGCCGATGATTTTTCCTGGTGGTGATTTTTTGTATTCCGGTGGTGATTTTTGATTTGACGGTGGTGATTTTATATATGTATATATATAGGCAGGGCGAGTTTTCCCCGCGAAGATCACATAAATACCAAGCCCGCCCCCATATATGTGGGGGACGAATACTTATAGCCACTAACACTCCATTTCTCATTTTATCGAGATGCGTTTGCCCCAATAGAGCCGGATTCCAGTATTCCCTACCCTATTTAAAAGCCTAAATTCTCACATATTATTCTAGTAGTGATGTTGATACTCCACTTATAAAGGAGTATATACTGTACTCTTATGCCATTGAAGTATCGAATTATTACTCCACTAAAAATATAACATCTGCCGGGTACTTTGAGCATTTTAAATTCCTGATAGTTATTTTGAGCAATGATTATTAAAATATAATTATTTAGGACATTCACCTGATTCAATTGGGTCACTAATTAAAAAAAAGGTAATATTAAATTTATGTAAAAAATTTCTATTTATTTATTTATACATGAAATATTGCATTATTTTTAAAGCTAAAATTATAATTTAACTTGTATAAATTTAAAATTATTTGAGTCTATTTTATGGGCAACAATTTTTTTTAAAATAATTCTTTTAATTATTCAAAGCAAGTCTGTATTCAAGTATTTTTGACTAAATTCGTAAATTATAGCAATAACAAAATTATAAATATGAAAATCTTATGCGAATTGTACGGGTTCTTCAAAATTTAAGGATTGTTACTGACTATGCATACTAACTTAAATCCTGTGCGATGCACGGGTACTGTTATTATTTTAAATTTTAATTTATCCCGTCATATTATAATTTTAAAATATTTTTATAAATATATAATAATTATAAATTTATAAAAAAATAATAGGATAAATAACATGTGATCGTAATTTAGTAAAATAAGTATATTATGTCTATTAGTTTAAGAATTTAGTAGTTTAGCGGTTATATAACACTATTTATTTATTTTTTTAATAATAGAATAAATTGTTGTCGTAGTTTAGTAGAATAATATCTAGTAGTTTAACAATTTAGTATTTTAGCGGATATATAATATTATTTATTTATTTTTATAATAATTAAAATTAGGGAATAACCGTTGAACCAAATTATACCTAATTTCGGTTATTATAGATAGTATATATAGATATAGATATTAACATAGATAATCTAATTTTAATTAAGTAAATGTATATATTTCAGAAAAAAAGAAGTTTATTTGCACTTTTAAAAACATTTAAGCAGTGACCAGCTTCCCCGAAAAAAAATTGAATAAAAAAGAATATCTAAAAGTCGTATTACGTGATGAACGCTGCGGACCCCAAACAACATCAAAAACTAGTTTGATAAAACCCCTTTCAATTCCATTCCACCCTCCTCTTGGCGCCCAGCTCTTCCAGCTTTTCCTTATTCCATCACCAAAAAAGAAAATATACTTACAAGCTCTCTCGTACACATACATCTTCGCACGATTTTCGAGGTTATTATTTTTCTTCTATTTTTATCTTTAATCTCTTGCTTATTTTCAACTATGTGTCTTTAATTAACCTCAATTTTACATTTTTAGTCTCATTTACTTTTGTAATTGCTCATTTTTAGGTCTTACATGTGTGAATTAGATAAATTAGGGTTTTGAAATTGTGTGATAGACTTGGTAATTAGGTATGAGAAGTCAAGCGCGGTGGGATCACCGGGCTCCTGATCCGGTGGACCCACCTGATGACTGGGTGAATGGTTCCTGGACTGTGGATTGTATTTGTGGTGTTAATTTTGACGACGGTGAGGAGATGGTTAATTGCGATGAGTGTGGCGTTTGGGTTCATACACGGTGTTATAGGTATGTTAAGAGTGATAAATCGTTTGCGTGTTATAAGTGTAAGGGGGTTAAGAGTAGGAGGGATTGCGAGAGTGATAGGATTGAGGAGGAGGAGAGGACGGAGACGGAAGTTGCGCAGTTGTTGGTTGAGTTGCCGAATAAGACGGTGAGGAGAGGTTTAGGGAGTTCTGGGGGGAATAGTGGAGGGTTTCAGAAGCGGCTTTGGAATCAGATTCCGAAAGAGGAGAGGGTGCATGTGCAGGGTGTTCCCGGTGGGGAGGAGGGGATTTTTAGTGGGAGTGGGTTGTCGTCGGTTTTTGGGGCGGGGTTGTGGAAGAGTAGCGGGTATGTTCCGAAGAAATTTAGTTTTCAGTATAAGGAGTTTGATTGTTGGAATGAGGGGAATGAAAATATTGTGAATAATGGGGATGTTGGTGCTCACGGGGTGTCTTCGTTGAAGGATGGAGTGGGGTTAGTTGCGAATCATGTGAGTTTGGGTGTGGAAACGAGGACGCGAAGGGAAGAGAGTAAGAAAAAGAAAGTGGAGGGTGAGGATTGCGATGGAAGGAGTACGCAGAAGAGTGGCATGAAGCAGAAGGATAGGAGTTTAAACCGATCTACAATAATTCACTATGGAAAGCGTAAGAAAGAGGTTTCAAAAGCTTCTAAGGATGGAACTGGGAAAAAGAAGGCCAGAGTTGTCCATGTGGAAGGTGATGATTCTAAGAAGAGAAGTCCTCGTGCTTCCAGATCAGGTAATTTTTGAACCTGTTCTTAACATATTCTGTTTTAATCTTTTTTTAGAATATTAGTTGCTGATGGCATTCATGTTTTAACACGCAACATTTGTCTTTATATGTATATTAGCCTCTACGCCATCAAGTGATGCAAAACAGTCTGCATTTCATGAAAGCAGAGGTTTTAAGGGCGATGAGAGTATTATTGAAAGTGGAAAACATGAGAAAGTTAAAGAAAATGTGCCTGCTGAACCTTCATCGAAAGGATTTTCCACAGAGATCGTTGAAGTTTCTGAATTAAAAAACACTCTAGCTATGAGCGTGCAAGACACCTCTTCTGTCCTGTCGACACAGAGATTATCATCTAAAGAAAGATCAAGTGATAAATGTGGACTCAATGCACCTTTTCAGCCTACCTCTATAACTAGTGATGGTGTACAATCATCGCTGGATCATAACTCTTGGTGTCTTCCAGCAAAATCTAAGGTACAAGTAATTTTGATATAAAATTTTCTGTTGATGTATTTAAGAATAATAACTAAAGTATGTTTACCCTATTGTTTGTATTTTGTATCGTTAATTATAATACAGAACAAGTTATGTAGAACTCACTCAAATAGCAGGTTTACTAAGGCTTTCAGAAGACTTTTCTCTAAAGTGACAGTCTCATGGATTAAAAAACAAAAAATTAATTAAATTTGTGAGCCAGGAAATGAATGACGAACATGTTTGAAATACTGACCATCTGATAGTTACTATAATAGTTTTGTTCTGGGTCTGGGTCAAGGTATCATTATGTTCTTTGTGAATAACTGGTCTGGTGGTTTTGCAAGTGTATTGTTCGTTCTCGACTTCCATAAGTATAAATATTTATTTTAAGGGAGAGATGTAGTGGTTAACATGTTTGTTAATACCATTTTAACAAGTAAAATAAAGTAAATACCAAATAAATAATTGCTTGACATTTAAGGCACATTAAGTCATGTTTTCTCTAGTTATTCACTCTGCAATCCCTTTTTCTAGCACTATAACTGATTACCTTAAATCATTTTGTGAGGAACTAAATCAGATCTGGGTTTTGCGATTCTCTGATTGATAATGGTAAGCAGCCTACATATTTTGCTATAATTTAATAAAGGAAATGGTCGAGGTTGACACACTGGGGTATTGTTATTTAATATTCCAGAATGTCCTTGTCTGTGTGCACTTCACACTAATAATTAAATAAAAATGTTATTTTAACTTTTTAGACTTGCCGGTGTATAGATTTCTGATACAAAGTATTTACTGATTTTTTTATTTTTAAAATATAAAAAATTATGTTTTTACCAAAAAATAATTAATTTCAAATTTGAAATATACTAGAATGTTATCCTTTTAAAATTTGTATATAAAATCCTTAATATATAAATTATTGATGCTTATTATTAAAATAAATGAATACTGTTTACTATAATGTAATATGACAATTTAATTATTGATCATAAATAATAGTAATGCATTTGAAAATCAAATAAATGAGGAAAGTGCATATGCAAAATTGGGCCACGAGTTTATAAGTTATATGGAAAATGAAGTATTTAGAAATATATATATTCTTAACATTTTATTTAAGTGGTCATAAACAAAATTGGGGTATGGTTAAAATTTGTGGGTTTACAAATTAACTAAGTGATGAGAATTGAAATGCAAATCTTTGGTAATGAGTATTCAGCAACCTTTATCAGAACTTTCTTTTTATAATTTTGATATGTATATTGTCATATATGTTATCTTCATAGTATCAAGGAAAGATATTTGATTTTTTTTTGCGAGCAACTAAGATTAAAAAAAAATGTTATAACCTAGTAGTGTTTAGGACAGATCTCAAATTAAATTTCTCCAAAAATTTATTTTGCTCTTTTTCTAATTTTTCCAAATAATTTGAAAGGTGAAAGGGGTGGAATTCATTGGCCCTTCTTTTAGCTGTGAGATAGATAGTCTATGTTTGGACAAGGCTACTTAGTTTATACTCTTGCTAGGTTCCAGTATCATGCATATTTTTCCATGTTTTCTTTAATATGCAAATAGCTGTTTTGTTTGATAGGTTTTAGGATGTTATTTTTTTCCTATGAATGTAGTACAGTCTCCTCTTTCAAGACAATGTTGAAGTTTATATCTGTATTGCCCCTATTTATTTCTTCCATGAGTTTCTTTAATAAACTTAATAAGCTAAACGTCTCTCTTATCTATTATATCATCGTATATATCAACATATATCAGTTTCTGTTTTAAAACGCCTAGATCTTTAATCATGTCTAGTTGTTTTAAACTTCCTAGGTCCTAGTTGTTTCACTTACACATAAACCTTCCATTTCTGAAGAAATTGTTACTGTTTATTTCATAATGAATTCAACAATTCTTCGTAAGTACATATTTTAATAAGTATAATTCTTGGAAGTATACTTTAATTTTATAAATAAATCATGAACTTGATATTAACAAATTTAAATTGAAGCGATATATTTGTTACAATTTTTCTTGATATAACATGAAATCAAAATTAATTAATTTTCTGTTTAGATTATTTCAAGTGAAGTATATAGTGATATCAGTTGTATAACAAGAGAGAATACGTAACGATATAAAGGTAAGAGTTGGAAAAACCAGTGTTATGAAAGCATCTTTAATGCCTTTTTGAGCTTTGTTAATCCGTGTGCAATATTTGTAAATGACTATAGAACAATGCAGGGGGTGTACCATGTAATTTATACATAAGTTTTTTATAACAAAGCAGCAAGCAGGTTGTATGGCTTCAAACATATTAAGACAGTTTAAGTTTTACATATGATGAAGTAGCACTTTCATGTTTTGTCAATTTTGGATACAAGTGTTAGTATTAAAAATTTAAGACTCGCTTTTATTTAATGAAATAACTCGTTGCTCATCATAATTCCAATATCATGCATATTTTTTTACTAAATTCTAGTTCTTATTATGCCAAATGTTTTTGGTTTTCATATTCTCATTAATTCTAGCATTAATTAGTTTTGTAAACGTAGTACTGAAATTAAGTACTCGGTCTAGATTATTTTTTAAATAGAGAATGACATAAACCATATCTTGGGTCATAATTTTATGGTTTTTCAATCTATTGATTGCTTGCCTTTATTGCCCAAATAGATCTGAGTGAATACCGATCGACATTGTTCGCAGCCTTTTAGTTTTTACAGCTTTTCAACTTTCTTTTACATCATAATATATATATATATATATATATGCTTTTGATCAAATGAGAACTGTGAGAATTGGTGATTTTCGTAGTTAAAATTGGTGATTTTATAAATTTAAAAATTTTTGATTCGCACAAAATTACCAATTTACCGAATTCGAAATTTCAACTTTTCAAATTATCACCAATGTCAACTACATATATCACCAGTTCTCACGTTTCTTATTTTAAGAAGTACTCATTGGAGCGCGACCCTATATATATATTTATATATATATATATATAGGCAAATGATCAAATAGAAACTAAACTTAAAATAGAAACTAGAAACTAATCTAAGTCATTACATCAATCTAATCTAATGGCCCTTAGAAGCACCACACCTAACAAATCTGCACCCTTCCAAACACAATATCAACTTTTTCCCTCCGTTTTTAATTTGATTTTTCCCGTCAAACGATAAGTTTTATTTTTAAATCCGACTTCACTGTATTTTTCTCTATCTCTCAATGATCGATTTGCAGACCATATGTGTTATATTTTGAAGTAATTTAAAAAATAAATTATTTGGTTTCTAGTTTCTATTCTAAAATTGGTTTCTATTAGAGTAGACCCCTATATATATATACACATATATAATCTAACAAAAATATCCCCTTTTTTTCAAAGCGAAGGTTCTTTACACGGAAACATCTATACTTGGCTACTAATCTTAGGGTTTTTTAATATCTTATAAAAACTTTGCAAGTTCTTATCCCCTTTCCAGAAGTCGTATTTCTCCACTCGGAAAAATCGCTACTTAGTAGTAAGGGTCTATGTACATTTCGCCTTCTCCAGACTTATTTCTATGTGGGAAAGTATGGGTGTGTTTGTTTTATTTTTTTGGATCGTTTTAGAGTTATCTCGTTGTTTGGTTTATTTTTAGATCTTTTTAGAGGTATCTTAGCGAAAACAACTCCTTTAATTTCTCTACTACAATAGCCTATAATGTATAAAAAATAATCTACTTATCTAATATAATTTATGTTCAAGACTTTTAGGTTTGTAAAATTCGGTTTGCTGTTGGAAAGCAAACCATGATTCTGTTGGCTATATCCAAATTGACTACCAGCCTCAACTACTTAATCGAAAAGTTGGGTTATCTATAATCTTTGTTCACTATTCTTGATCTGTCAAAAATTTGGCTGCTACTCATTTTAGAATGGGTTTTTATTTTATCTTTGTTATAGTTTTGTTCTGGAGTAATAGGCAAGCTTAGCTTTTGATTACTAGCATTTAATTGCTAGTATAAAAATAAATAAATTAATGATTTGTTACTTTTAGTTGATTTAACATACATTATTTATCTTGAATGGGTCAAGTGTCGTTACATATTTGAAAAATATATTACGATATATTGTACCCCTTTTCTTAGTACATGTATAATTAATATTAGTTATCACACTTGGCTTGTGAACTGACTAACAATTAGTTAAGGTATTGTCCCTTCAGCCTGCAGCCTGCTGTCCCCTCTGCTTGTTTAGACGACTGAAGAGTTAAGAACCACGGCAACTTGCAAGAATCTCAAAATAGGAAGGCCATTAATAATTATCATAAATCACATTTTATATTTCATAAGTCAAGTCACTCCAAGGACATGCCAGATTTGGGAGGATAAAAAGATACAAGGGGCAAGTGATCACCTATATTATGAACAATATTGTGATGTCCTCTATTCTTCTTGATAGAATCAACAAGGCATGAGCTTATCTGGACTGAAAAATAATTGGACCTAAAAGGCAACTACTAAACAGTAAACATTGTACTGTCAATTAGGTTCTTATTTATGCAAGGTCAACACTTCTGGAAGCAGCTTTATAGATAGGCAGCTTTATGACAGCAGCACTCTAATGTATGTGCTCATGTAATCTTATGTCCATATGCAATACCGTAAGAAATTAAAGGCGTTATGTTGACAGTATGTTTTTCCATGTAATGGTGATGTGTGTACTAATCCAGTAGTGTGAATTTTTTGTCAGTCATATGTTTTCTATTTCCACCCATGGGGATGCTAGTCTCAAGCACACTGCATGTTGTAAACGTTCTTGCTATTTGATGTGATGGGTGAGAGCCTGTTATGACCAATACTGCTTTCAGTTGGAATGACGGTATTTTATTGTTACAGGATGTTGTTCTTGATGAAATGAACGAAAAAAGAGGATTTGTAGGTAGAAGTGATCAGATTAGCAAGGAGCACCATGTTGAATATCTGGAAACTATTGCACCTCGAGTTAAAGATTCTCAAAATGATCAGGATTCAAATGGTAAAGTGTCTCTTGGTCGTTTAAACCAGAAAAAAACACATATTGAAATAAATGATTCTGGAGGAGTCCCTCATGTTTCACTTCCTTGTGATAGAAAGTTGGATGATGCAGGACCTGCTCCCCTTCCCCAACACCATGATCTGCACTTGAATGTTCTGAGTAAGGCTGCATGTATGAATGTTGTACACTCTGTGGACCAAAAAGTCGACAGCGTTGATACAAATACCGCAACTGCTAATTTACAATTCGATAAAGCAGGAACACCTTCTGACCCTGTGCATGTTCCAGTGAATGGGCAAATGGTCGATTTAGACAGTCATGTAGCTGGCGGAAGTTTCTCAAAACTTAAACAAGTCAGTCATGGTAAAGAACTATCAGAATCATGTGAAACGACTTTATCTCAAGAACATCTTGATAAGCATAAAGTTGTAGTTTCTTTTGGGAAATCCTCTTCAACTACAGAAACTGCTTTGCTTTCCAAGACCCCAGCTTCTGATAGTCATAGAGTAGTGGATGCGCAGAATCAGAACTGCAGTCCTCAGCAAAATGTTGTGTCCGAACACAAAACAGGTAGTAAGAAAGACGGTCCTGGTGCTGGTTTCGTCAAGGACGGGGAGAGAAATGAGAAGCCAAGGAAAATTGCAAAAGAGATGTCAAAATCCTTCACCTCTTCTATGAAAACATCTAACCTGAGCAAGATTCCTGGTTCTTCTAATTCCGTCAAAACCTTGTCTTCATCAAAGGAATCTATCAGCTTCTCATCTGCTAAACCATCATTGCTTCAAACTGTATTGAGTAATTCCATGTCTGGTGAATCTGATACTTCCTTGCAACCTGAGATTGCTTCATATGTTGAGAATACGACTACCCCTTCCGAGTTGATGCAGAGAAGTGAAGCGGTTAACAATTTGAATTGCCAGCAGTCATTGAAGGTCAACCACACATCGCAAATGCATCACTCTGCAGCTCTGCCTACTTCTGCGGCAATCAGTGATGAAGAGGTTTGTGTTAAGCTGCTTTTTGTCTTTGTGATTTCTTAGAGCAGTTATAACGATTTCTTGTGCATCTTTTGCAGCTTGCTTTACTATTGCATCACGAACTTAACAGTTCCCCAAGAGTTCCTCGGGTGCCACGAATGCGGCATGCTGGTAGTGTACCTCAGCTAGGTTCTCCAACTGGTGCGAACTCACTAATGAAGCGTTCATCATCCAGTTGTATAGGAAAAGATCATGGTTTGGTAAGTTACAATTGTCACTTCTAGGCTCTAGCTTTTAGTTGTAATAGCAATTGCTAATGTGTTTTGGCCGCCAAGTTAAATATTACATGTATTTGTTTATCCTGATAATTTTCATCAGTGAGTATACGCATATGTGTGAATTTGCTTCATCTGATGCAGAATGGTGTCATACATATTTTTAGATGCCGCATAACAGCGAGAAATACCAACCATTTGTTATTATAATCAGAAATTGCAAGCTCTTTATCCGTTTGAAAAATGCGTGTTCACTTTCTCAGACTTCACTTCACTATATATGGGACGTTCTACATAGTTCTGAGTTTAAATCGCACCCATGGTTAATTTGGTCCGAAACATGAACCCTTCAATATGGTCCTAGAAGTCAGCTAGGTGTTTTTGTTTCGGTCATCTGTCTCGGTCTTATACCCTTCAATCTGTTAGTCCTGGATGTCCTGACAAAATTCTAGATTTTAGAGCCAACTCAGTTTATAACTTAAGTTATATTTGACGTTTTAGAGATTATTTTTTGATTTAGTATTTTCTTGCTTTTGTATATGATGGTAATAGTTGTTTTATTAAGTTTTAAGGTATTGACTACTTTTGCGAATTTTACAAGGTTTTCAAAAGGAAAGGAAAGAGTATAGCCGCAGAGGGATCTCAAAATTCTGAAGAGGATGAATCTAAAAATGTTAAGAGATCACCTTTGTTGCCAGTTCAGAGGACCAATGACCAGACTCGCACTTCAGATTCTGTTACCAAGAGAGAAGCAGAATATGGGTCTGCAGCAGGCGTGCAGTCTCTAAATAAAAGTATCTCTCATGCAACATCTTCAAATGCAGGAAATGCTTTGTTAGCATCTTCTGAAACTGGCAAACAAGACGTGTCTTCCACATATAAGTCACGTCGAAATGCCTCTGATGATAATGCTAGCAGTGAAATTCGTCCTGCTCAGCGCACATTACCAGGTACTTGCATAAGTTCCTGTTTGTTTTCTTCAAATGTTGGATAATATTTAGAAATAAGAGAAGAATTTTAAAGGGAAAACTACAGTAGTAAAGATTGGTGCGATACATTATCCCCCTCCCGAAAAAAGATGGGATGAACTTACCCAGAAATAAACAAATTAGCTATTATCTATGATATCCTCTTCTTCATCTGCTCATGTAAGAATGTTTGTCTATAGGATTGCTGTCAATGATTATGACCAAGCGCATGACTTATGAAGAACTTTGCAATGCGGTTTTACCGGTACGTGTCTTTAATGTTTGTCTATTCATGTTAAAAGTGAAAAGATTCATTACTTGTTTCTGATTCTTTTATGCACTATTCAGCATTGGCCTCATTTGAGAAAGCATAACGGTGAACGTTATGCTTATTCAAGTCACTCGCAGGCTGTACTTGATTGCCTGAGGAACAGAAGCGAGTGGGCTCGCCTTGTTGATCGTGGTCCCAAGGTATGCCTATGTAATTATCGATGATAATAATTTATGCTCCCACTCGGTTATTATACACTTCATTTTTTTCATTCCATTTGTTGAATTGATGATTTTTGGTACAGACAAATGCTGGAAGGAAGCGACGCAGGTCGGATGCCGAGGCTCAAAGTCTTGAATCGGAGGATAACGGGAGTAAGAAAAAGGATACGAAAGGTGTAGATAGTAAAAGTGTAGTAGAATCATGCCAAGACCAATTCCCAAAGGGTAAGAGGAAAGCAAGGAAGCGTCGCAGACGGCTAGCACTGCAAGGAAGAGGGCTTAAAAATATGGTCTTTAGGAGGGGAAGGAGACAAAAGGATGCTGATGATATCAGTTATGACGAAGAATACTCACTTTCTAGTTCCAGTAGTGCAGAAGAGAGTATGTCCACTGAGGATGAGACAGTACAAGGGGGTGGCGGCACAAGTTCAGCTGCTGGTAGATCGGACGCCTCTGCTTCTGAGTAGCAGAGTAGCAAGTAGCAGGCTAGAACTATGTTGTACTGTAGTGTTATTTGTTTTGTGTACACTAGTAGTTGCAGAGATTTAGGAAGTGATTCCAGCTAATGTTGCTATCTTCTTACTTGAAACTCCAATGGTGAAAATAGCTCCACAGGTGCCTATCCTTGGCATGTTTTTTGTATATTAATCACTCTCAGTATCCAAGAGAACTTGATGGGTGTCCTTGTGTGCTGTAACCTGTAGTTTGTCACATGACAATTATTATAGTTTATTTATTGTAGTTGCATTCAGAAACTGTTCAGTCGTGAAAGTGTTGGGTTAGAATATTTTTATTTTAAATTTTATACCTTTTCCGCACCTGTCACACTAGTTTAGTCCAGGATAAAAAAGCGTCTTCAGCTGAAAATAGTTTCCAGGATTTTCTTAAATTTTCAACATATGTAGTATGTACTATGTATTATGTATCCATATCTCTTTGATTGGAATATGAAAGAAATTGTTTGGTTTGAAAGTGTACAGTAGAAATAATGCAACTTAGGGGTCATTCGATAATAAATGAACAGAAATGTGTTAAACTGAATGACTGGAAATGTAACCGGATATCTGTACGCTTCCAAAAAACCTCTGGAGGAACTAGTAGCTAATTCTACTTGTATAGCAGCATGGTTAAAATTAATTCATCATAACTTCAATAATTTAAAATATTGTTGTTAAGTTTAGATTTTTTAATTTATAAAAAAAAATATGGTCATGGATTTTTACTACGTGGCTAATTAATTTTACTAATATTCTTGTAATTACACAATATTTCTTTCAATAACATGTTATTTTAAATTTATAGGACAATAAAATCTCTAAATTTTAACTGCAATTATACCAAAATTTAAAATTATTACGTCTAACACTTCAAATGATAATGTAATAATAATTTTATAAACCATTGTAACAAATATTAGCTCTTAAATATTTTATTTATTTAAAATATATGATTCAGATTTAACAAATGATTTTTTTTAACAATTCTTAATAGTTTAAAAATTATATCATCCAAAAATTTTAATCATCCAGAAAACATGGTTCCGGTTCAGACCCATTATTTTCCTGCATCTGAACTGCAGAATTGGGGTTTCTATTGTAATCATTTTCTGTTGTCATATTTCTGCACGTAGTTATTTAAATTTAAATTGTAACAAAACACGAGCGTTCCATAAGAGTGTATCTAAAACGCCAATTCTGTCACTTTGCAAGACCAACTATTGTAAACTGTCTTGTCGGTACATTGGTATCTACCTGTAGCCACAAATTATTAGCCCAATGTTTTATACAGCCTCTTTGGGTTTTTTTTCTTCTTTCTACTCCATCTATGACTATACTATAATATTATTGACGAATTTTAATTCAAAAATGGTGCTTGTTTTGAAAAATTGATAATTTTTAATGTAAAAAATACTCAAAACTTTTTTACATTAATTTATACTTCTAATATGTGTGATGTCATGTAGTTTAAAAATTCTCAATGGCGAGAATAATTTTCTTCATTAGGTGGGGGAAAATATCAAATAAGTCCTGGTTACAACAATATGAACACAGTTCTATCCTTTAATAACTAATGTAATTCGTTACTCCATTAAATATAAACTCCATAACATAATGATAATATCACTAAAAATCACCATTTTTAAATATAAATTTGTTTAGTATATAACCTATGTCCAAAAATTATTATCAAAATATTATACACTCATAATTCTTAGTATGAGGTTAAATCCAATTCATGTAAACTTAACTAAGTCTTCCAATTTTAAAATGAATACAATTTTTTAAGTCGTCAATAACAACTTTTTGCTGAAAATGTATAAAAATTATTTGATAAAATTTGAAAACAAGTTTAGGTCTAGCTTGATAAAATAAATCAGGTGATAAATATTTATCTTTTATCACGATTTTTTTTTGTCATATCTTTTATCACTATTTTTAGACAATGTATAATAATGTTTTCTTATTATCATATCAATACATTCATTCAACCATCCATTATATACTAACTTTTATAACCGGTGTTTATCTTATTTGTTATTTTTATGTATTGGTTGTTCTTTTATTAAATTATTTTCAACTTATTTTTATAATTTTTTTACATACATTGCTTACTTTTATGTAGGTTGAAAACGATTGAAAACTGGATCTTTTTTTAACCCAAATTAAGTATTTTAGTATGTATAATCAAATATGGAAATATATATTTATTTTAGTATTGTTAACTTCGTTATTAAATGATTTGATATCTTCGGATTAATGTCATCCAAGTTAAAATGTTCACCCATAACATAAAAATTGTCAACTCGATTAAGCTTTAAACAGAAATTAATATAAGGTTTAATAACATTTCCCTTTCTTTAAAAAAAGAAAATTTCCCTTGGTATTTTTTATCACTACCATTGGATGCTCCCTGAATAAAATTCTTTCCTTTTACCTTAATATAAATTTTAAACAAAATTAATACATTGATTCGAAACAATTCACAAATAATAGGGAGAAAATGTAATTGTGATATTAGTGTGTACATTCAAATATTCACTGAAACTATTATAAACCTTTGTGTAAAATATATGCTATACATATATGATCATTATGTAAAACCTAACATAATATACAATAAAGATAAGATGCATCATAATATATAATAATAGGTCGTACTAAATAGTAAAATAAGATTTAAATAAAATTAAATAAGACTATCCATGAAAAGTGGGTATGAATTCAAATTTGAGAGCTTATTTGTATTCTTAAATTATAAGATAAATATTTATCTTTTGTGAATTTGAATAGCCCAAAAAAAAATTGATGACAAAAAATCATGCATTTTTAAATTAAATTAGTAACACATGTACATAACTTGGTAGTTTTGGGGAAAGCTAATTCTCCATTTGTGTATTGTTCTATTACTATATATATATATAGATAGATAATTAGGTATAGAGGAAAACAAAAATGAAGAGACATATTACAAAGTACAAACTAAGCAAACTTAAAGGATGAGTTTGATATATTTAGCCTAAAAAAGGTAATTGCTTGAAATGAACCTGGTTTCGTGAAGGTGGAGAAAAAGATGATCTAGCATGACAGAGTGGAGGCTGTCATATTAGCCAATTAAGTTGACTGCCTCTGCCAGTGCCTGCCCAGGATACCAAACCATAGAGTTTGCTTGATTGATTCTTGTGCAAACAAGCACCCAATAACTCAAACCCAAATAATAATAATACTCTTTGCTACCAAACAAAGACTCTACCCCCTTCATGTAAGACCTCTCTTCCTTTTCTATTGCATTCCCATGCTACATTACTAGATAAATACCCAAGCAAGCAAGGAATATACTCAATATCTAGGGTTTGAATTCAAGTTAGATGTCTACTTGTTAGACAGAATTTCAAAGAATAAATGTTTGCGGAGGGGCTGGTATCGATTGCTGCTGACATTTGGCCTTCCACTCCATATTTAAGGGGGGCATCTGCATCTTCACTTGCAAGGAATAAGTTCTATCTAAAAGAGGAAAGTGCTCAAGCCCTAAAGCGCCCGTTCTTGTCAAACAATATAGCCCGCCCTTCAATCAAGACTATGTTTACCGGATCTGTTTTTTTTTAAATAAAGTATGAGATTTGCCCCGTAATATTAGTGTAGGACTGTAGGTAATGACATATAAGATGCAGCAGACAATCAATGAGATCAACAGTGTTTTTTTACCTTTCTTTATACTAATATACTACTTCAATTCTAGTAACGAGAAACCCGCTTGTATACATATGCCCAAAAATTAAAACATGGAAAATATTTAGAGAACTTTTTTAAGGTACATAGCAGTATTATAAAGAAAAATTAACCCATCCATGATCCCAAGACATCGCACCTGAAACTCACTATTTTTCATTCTATAATGCTTTTAAGATTAGAAGACTCAGCTGCCTACAACCCAAAACAATAAAAAAATATCTAGCAACGTAATATGAAAATTCTCAAACCCCGTAACGTCACATGTTCACATAATTAGCTATTTAGCTTAGCTATTAAAAAGTAGGCGGTAGCTTTTGCAAATTATGGATTGATCGAGTGAATGTAATGTGGTTAAAATTACAAAACAGGGTTTTTCGCCTAAGAAATTACTTGACATATAGGTAAATACTAATACAAGAGTTTTGAACACATGAAAGTTCCGTATCCCCACTGACTCTACTTTTAACACTCGAGTTATGTCTATAGATTAAATGATGGTTAAAGCTCAAGCAAAAGGTCACCTCTGAAGAAAGATTGAGACATATGTCAATATTCTAATGTAACTAGGTTTCCAAAAATCTCTTTCCGTTCATTTTGGAGGACATGAAAAAATTATAAAGCAGGTTGATTTCACATTCTTAAGGAAGATAATGAAAATCCTTGTAGCAAGGTATGTGAAGGTGGCAGAACATTCTTTACCAACTCTAATGATTTAATCAATTCTTTTATCTGAGAAGCTAACATGTACACTTCATCAGCTTGGTTCTTCACTACCCATTCTTCTATTATCCTGCACAAATTAAATGGCAGGAATCAGAAAGTGAGAAAACAATGAACGGAAGATGCAAGTGTATTTCAGGAACTTATTAGCTTTCAGCCAAAATAGATACAAATATGGTGCACAATTTCGTGGAATGTAGGGGGTGGTTATGATCGATTTAATTAAAAAGAAGGAATGGTGTGTATTTTACGTTAGGGATTCCCGGGAAAATCATGAAGACCTGGATGGACCCATAACCAGAAATGATGGTATAGCAAATGACAGGCAGCTCTGATGAGTTTCCTTTTAGCAATTTGTTTAAGTAAGAAATAATATTGCAGCACAATAAACTGACGTAAAATGAACAAGTCCAATTTTAATGGTAAAGCAAGCAATAGGGTTTATTAAATAAACCTGAGTTCACTTATATGCAAGAGATGATAGTTTCTTCTATTTTTATTTTTAAAACACATAAAATACTGTGCATCTAAATTTTGAATTATGGCAGTGAATAGAGTTATCAATGTTCACACTAGTACCAGAACCATATGGGACTTGGGAGTGAATAAACGGGTATTGCATTATTAAAAGCAAAATTATCTGTGGAAAATTGTATTTTGAATAGTGTTTTAATGTACGTTGATGTGTCACAATTTTATGTTTTGATATTTAAATTTAAATATATTTTTAGTAATTGGTTATATGTTGACCAAATCTTTAGGATAATAGGTTATGGTTAGGTGTGTTTTAGTTTTACAGTGTTTTTAAGAGATTGAGATATTTGTCTTATGGATTGGCTTATATAAAGGCCACCCGATGATTAAAATATGCCTTTCATGTTATATTTTCTTCTTGTTCACCATGTAGACACCTAGACACTTGTAACCCTAGATGTATACAGACACCTAAAAAACTAACATGGTATCCGAGCTTTTAAGGGACCTGTTGGTTGAAAAACATCATATAACCATGAACCACCCATAACACATGTCATAATTGAGAATTCTAAAATCACAACACATAACCATAACACATGCCATGACCTATAACCAAATAACCCATAACTGATAACAAATATCATGACCGAGAAGTCTAAAATCATAACATCTCATGACATACAAAAACTATAACCAAAGATCACATTCAACAAAAACAGATGGAGACAACTACAACCTATGAAGAGTACACACAAGAACATGTTTTGGAAGTACACAAGGAGATGATAAGGATGTCCAAGAAACAAGAGGCTACAATCTATAAGGAGGATGAAGATGATAATTTGTTTTGATCATAATTACATATCAAAGAAAAGAGGAGTTTTAGAATTTTAAGTTTAATATTTAAATTTAAATATATTTTTAATAATTGGTTAGATATTAACCAAATCTTTAGGATAATAGGTTATGGTTAGGTGTGTTTTACTTTTTAGTATTTTTAAATTATTGTTACAGTGTTTTTACGAGATAAGATATTTTAGTTATATGATCAAAAAATGATTAAGTGAACATCCAAATTCATCAACATCATGGTCAAAAGGTAGTAAAAGTCTGAATATGAAGGTATGTGAACAATTAAACAAGTAACGCACCTCAATTCAGATTCAGCACTTCTGCTACAGTCAGAGAAAAGTAATTTAATGGCAGGAGACATATTTATCCTTGGAGCCTGCTCCACAGGGCTTGAACAATAACCAAAGAAGCGCCATGAATTCGGGTTTAAGAGGACAATTTTTAACATAGGACGCTTAGTTTGTAGATCCCTAACCACAGTTCGAAATGATAATTCATCTTTAGCACATTCCAACAACTGACTAGAAAACATCCTCTCCAAGGTGTACATCCTGATATAGAAAAATGAAATATTAGCAGATGGACAATATAATAGATGAATGAATAAGATTTGAAGAGGATATTGAGCGGAAGTGACACACAATGATGTAAGACTCTGCATCCTAACAAATTTGAAAATGGAGATGTCGATGAGCAGTTCCTACTTCATAGATTCGTGATGCATGACAAAATTAAAAACACAGATAATTGTGGGCAGAGAGAGAGAGAACAATCTTAATTCATTAATCAATCAAAGTCTTCTTATAATAAACGATTCCATCACCTTTCGTAGCCGTATATGAGTAAATCCCGAAACTTAAGGATCAATTAAAATCGTAATAATAACGGAAACAAATTCTTTTCTTGTTCTCTACCATTATCTAAAATATTCTTATATATATTACTTTATAATATATTACAATTTAATCTATTATCCGCTATTATCCGCTAATAAAATAAAACCAATCCTAATTAACATTTTAACTACTCTCCAAATCAATTCGCTACTCTAGTGATGCGCATAAATTAAAGCTAATCCATCAATATTTATCATTCATTTAAACCGAGAGAAGTCAAAATTTAAGAGTTTTATCTTGACATGTAAGGAATGGTCGAGAGCATAAGTAACCAGAACTTCACTTAAATATAACTATACCAATAAAACCAAGTAACAAGTAGTTTCACCGGAAGGTCTGTAGTATGAAACATGCATATTGGGAACTTAAGCAAATCACAGTCACAATCAACTTCCGAATCAAAATTTCACAAAGCAATGAATGAAATACCAAGACACCACGAGTACAAGTTTCACACAACTGGTTAGACATGCACTGAATTACATACTCAAGCATGTACATGTGACTTCAGAAATATGGCAATTACCTGAAGAGATTTCTTGACGCTTCAGCATCCGAACAAGTTGATATATAACACTTCAACAAGTGAACTCCACTGTCAAAGACTGCATTACTATTACCACAGGGATATGCTCCAATCAGACACGAACAGCATGGACAAGAAAGTTCAACCCATTGAACATCTTTTGATAAGTTTGAGGCTTTAGTCATGAAGACATTCCCAAGAAATCCATCAAGAAAGGATTTCTGATTTTCTAGGAGTCCAATAGCACTTGAGTCATGCTCCTTTGAAGAAGGTTCAGATCCAGTGTGATCACAACATTTGATATCATGGTCTTGAATATAGTGTACAGGAGTTGATGGCACATTCTTAACATCCTCCAATGTTGGCGACACTTGAGCTGAAGTGTCAGAGTCAATAATTTCACCTTTTACTTCAAGTTTCGGGGTATCTTTCAAAGAACATTGTTTTTTGATTCTTCTGTCAATATCATTCCTCATAATTGTTTGACTATGAAAGGACATGGTCGTGATATCTTTACTTTCAGTGGTCCGGTGTACACCATTGTTAGCAGAAAAATCCAGTTCATTATCTTCCTTTCGGATCCAGTCAGGTATATTAAAACCCACAAGATCATCTTTGCTTAAAATAACAGACGAGGTGTTTAAGAGACAGAGACCTGTTGTGCTTGTATAAGATTTTGCATAACTGATAACTAATTTTTCACTAATTCCTCCAAATGAGCAACAGCAATTCCCAAACCAATTGTCAGCTACCTCTCGCCAGTTAACCGAAGGCATCTCCTCAAAGGTTCTGCAAACATTAAACATATTATAGAAGAAAAAGCACGATCTACTTGCTAACCGCATTCAAATTTTGAACATTTGTGCCATGTCATCATCATTAAGTTCCATCAAAACCTTAATCTGGTTCAATTATCAACTTTGGTTAAAGAACCCATGCCAATATCAGATGTCTGCTGAGTTAAATATTTACCGAGTCTATCATAACCAAAATCTAATTCAAGCTTTTTCTGCTTATGTAATTGGAATGGCTTAAAATCTAAAGTACTCATAGTTCAAATGTCTATTCTGTTTCTTCATAGTCTGAACATAATAGATTTAGAGTCTTAACCGAGGGGCCAAAAATGAAATGGGTGGAACCGGTTGTAACTCTGTTAAGTGTTGGCTTGACCTCGATTTATAAGAATATTGTCCAAATTTGGTTAGATCCGGATACTATACACGTATGCACCAGATTTGTCTCAGATCATTACCTGAACCTAATTTATATTATTAAACTCAAATATGATTTATTATATACAATCAAAGTTCACAGAAAACTTGGGTGTATATTATTGAACTCAAATACATTTCTCGTGATGAATATAATCATAAATCATACTCCCACCTGAGGACTCGGAGTGAAATGCCAAGTACCACTACTATGTGATAATTATTCAGCAAGTAAGATCATTATTATAATCCTACCTGAGAGATGTGGATAATTTGGTGGAGCAATTTCTACAGTAAAAGGATGCATCTCCTGTTGACGACAAGCGCTCAATATCTGTAGAAGATTGAAACATTAGAAAAACTTATATACTCTGTAAACAATAGATTAACAGGTATAAAGCAATTCCGGAAAAAAACAGGTATAAAGCAACATGTCGAATAGAAATCAAGAGCACTTCACATTGCAGGGAGTGACAGATTTCCAAATGCTATGATTTCACATGCTACATGCAATATAAAATTGAAGGACAAAGTTTTGTTTGGAAAAAAATAGATGGAGAAGATGCTCATCGACTGAAGAAAGTTAGAGCTGTTTAAGCATCAGAAGACAAAGGGTTTTACATATACTAACATGAAGGACTGTTGCAAGTAATACCATCAGAAAAACCACATCGGTGGCTAATGGAATAATGGTAAATTAACTATCGTACATGATTTACATTTGTTTTCTCCTATAACTATAAACGAAATTGCAATCTCGTCTTACCTCTGTCTATGAATCTCACTCTCCACGACTATCTAGCTTTATTTTGTACCTCCCAACTACCCACATACATCTCTCCATCTAAGTTATATAATAAAGTAATAAAATGTAGCTTCTTTTCCTAGTGATTTTTGAAACCATGATAAAAACTAATATTAATACATACGAACTTCATAGTCATCTGCACTGTCCATGAAAAAGATCGTTACCTACACTACACAGTAACGGAATCCCAGGCCAATGGCCCAACTTGCAAAAGCTTTACTACAACTTGCGCAATTGTATCAATTCACGAGCATCCCAAAATTCATATTTTAATTTTTTTACTTGACTGATCATCAAAAAAATAACAAATAATTACAACAGCATACGTAACCGAACCAGACAGCTTAAAAACCTGAAGACATAACAGCTCACCGTAATCCATCCTAAGCGGTTTGACCTCATCCAAATGAATCACATTCTGCAAACTCGAAAGCACGGGATGATCAACCGAAAGAAGCAAACAAACCTTAACCTCGATATAATCCTCCAGCAGCTTAAAAGTGAGCGGAGAATCAGTATCAAACAACACATTAGGCACAGGAACTGTGAGTAACACCTGGTTTTGGGAGTGGAGCCAACGCAGCTCCAGCACCGATTTTTGGACAAGTAAGTGGAGTTTAAGGTGGGTGCATTGAGTTAAAGGCTTGAATTGAGGATTGAAGAGGATTAATTTCAGTATTGGGAGCTGTGATTGTGATTCCCAATAGAATCCCCATTTTTTAGGGTTTTCTGAGGGGTTTAGATTAGTTAGTGTTGTCATGTTGCTGATTTTTTGAGTTTGTTTGGCGGTAATATTTAGTTGCATTGGGCCGCTAGACTTTGTTAAACTTATTTGGGCTGAGTATAGGCCCGTCGTGTAATGCCTCGTTTATTTTCTTTTTTCTTTTTTTAATCAGTGCGTACATACTTGTAAAAACACATACGAAATTTCTATGATTTACAAAAATTTACTTTCTAATTGAAAGATATGCAATATCTTCCCGGAAAAATAGATAATAATATTTTAATATTTAAAACAAAAATTCTTCAATGAATATCCTGAAATGAGATTCACTACACAATTTAGCTGAAAAAACAAAAATAAAATTAATTAGGTTTTTTAGGAGTGTATACAATAGAATATTCAAGTACAAAAGAGAACTTCATAAAAATAACTAAATAGCAAAGAAGACTCGTCTGATTACGAGGGTGTAGAAGATATCCAATGACAATAAACAAGGTCAACAACAACTTCAATGAAAAAAACTTTTATTATGCTCTGAATTAAATTTTATGGATTATGCAAAAAATGATTTGCAGTCCAATGAATAGTCAGCTAACATATATATATATATATATATATATATATATATATATATATATATATATGTCACCATTCAGGTGCGCACCGGTAAACCCCACAAACTTAAGCAATAACTGTAAATCACGTAAATCAAGGTAAATCACATTTTAAACAACATGTTCAGAAAACATAAGTTATCTACATTTGCTCGTACATATAATAGAAATTCACATCATTTAGTACCAGGTTGAAAAATACATTTTATTTAGGGTAGTGATATATCCACACCCTAAGGTTATAGTTGCACACCCTACTTTAAATTTTACCTAAACTATCCTCATATTTGTATTGATCTTCCATATCATTTTAAATGTATGTCATCTTTTTTTATTCTCAATTTCTTTTACCTACTTTAATTTATTTTATATTCCGATAATATTGAAATTAAAATATTATTATATTATTTATGTCTTTTCACTTTTAAATTCTTTAAAAATTAAATTTTGAATTTTAATATTTTAAATGTTAATGTACAACGATAAATGATTCTTTATAACACATTTTTTTATCGTAGACTCACACAATAGCCTGCAAATCACGTGAATCAAGATAAACCGCATTTAAGCGACAGGCACTGACTCCGGAGGCATAATCATAAATTCTTCACTCGTGGGATTCGAACCTGTGACCAAAAGAATAATTATCGTCTCTTTAACCAACTGAGTCAACATTTGCGGATGATTCTTTATAACACTCAATGAGTGGTAATATAATTTAAATTCTATAATTATAATATTTAAAATTGTTTTTTTCCTGTCATCAGATTTTTGGTTCAGCATGTTAAAATGTAAATAAAATTTTGGTACGAAAATACATAAAGGTACATTCCATTCTTATTAATTGGATTAATATTATAATACTAATAATCTTTAAAAAAATCAGTTTATTTTGTTTTTGATATTAATACATATTTTTTAAGAGTTTGATTACTAATTATATAATTAAAATATGTTGGTGTTCTCAATATAAGAAAATAATATTTATGTTATATATAATATTATGTGCGATATGATTGCTAATATTTATTTGAATAATATAAATAAAATTTAAGAGGCATAATTAATAATATATATTAATTTTACATTAATATATTTACTTGCGGTTGCGTCCAAGAAAAATGGATGACCGTGAACCTAAACAGTGGCCAGTAAGCTTGTTAAAAAAAAAAGAGTAAATGAGGTAAAACCATATTAAGAGTGTGCAATAATAAATTTAGGGTGTGCATTTATCACTACCATTTATTTACTATAATTTGATTTAATAATAAAGTGATATTATTAAAATATAACCAAGTATTCTAGTCAAATTTCTCAAATGAGAGAAAATCTTTGATTAAAAATCTATGTAACATTAAGTTAAAAAAAATTGCGTTTTAATATTTATTATATTTGAGCAGGCCTGTAACAAAGTTTCACATCATTCATTAATAGTTAACATATTTTTTTTGCCATAAAAGTGATGTACTTTATTAACTTGAATCTTCCAAAAGTACATTATAAAACTCGGAATGGACATCTCCCATTCTCCAAACACGATCAGCTAAGGAACAGTTGTATCTCCCTGGATGGTGAGCTGCCCTATTCGCAGATCGTTTCACAAAACGAAAACATATGTTTTTGCTAATTAAACTTGCTAGCATGTCGCGGCAATCTTGAATGAGTTGTCCCACGTAAGAGTAAGATGGGAGTGAGTTTCGTATGGCTTGTACAAGCTGCAAGCAATCTGTTTCCACTGTCACGTTTTTGTACTCGTTACTAATGATCCAGATGAGTGCTTCCTTAATACCAAAGGCTTCTGCTAAATATGGGTTCACCCGTCCATCTCTGCACTTAGAACTGGCTTCAATGAGTGAGCCTGTATGATCACGAACAACAATAGCATAACTAAACCTGTGAGATTCTTCGAAAATAGCAGCGTCAGTATTGATCTTAATATTGTTGATCTGTGGTTTGTGCCAACGTTCTGCACCATCTCCCTGAGTTGTGAAGCTCATGAGATGATTAAAAGTTTTATATTGAACGTTTCTCCATTGATTAAGAATGGGGGTTGATGAGCGTACTACTTCCTTAACCTTAATGCCTGCTTGGTTCCATACTAGATTATTTTGATGTTTCCATATCATCCAGCAAATCATGCTTATACTGGTTGCTTGTGTTTTATCATGTTGTTGGAAGACTGATTGCAGCCACTGTGGGAAGGTATATAGGCCCGTGGCTAGCATATGAATGATGGCCTCTGACCAACAACTTTCAGCATATGAGCAGGTGACCAGAGTATGGAAGATGGTTTCGACATGTGCATTACAGGTTGGACATAGAGCATCCACTGCCACTCTTCTACTTCGCAGTAAGTCTTTTGTTGTAAGGGTACTCATCGATGCCCTCCAGAGAAATTTCTTGACTTTAGGTGGAATTTTTAAGTTCCATAGCATTCTCTAGAACCCAGAGTTTGAGTTTGTGGCTTGGTCATACTTTTCTTCCTGCATCAAATGATATGCAGATTTCACATAATAACTACCAAGCTTTTTCCAGGCGCCAGTACCAGGAGTCTTCCACACCGTGATTAATTGGAATGTTCAGGATGATGGTTGCTTCTCTATGATCAAAAATATCCTGTATAAGATCAACGTCCCCCTAGTGTTCGCTATTCAGTAAAACTCACACATTTTGACCTTGTAAAGCTTGGTTTTCAGATTGAACGTACGCCTCTTGCTGCAAAGATAATCATGGGTCTTTGAGGATATCTATTGATTGCACATTACCAACACGACAACCTATTCCTTGTCGAAATAGGGATTGAGATACTAAAACGCTACGCCATGTGTAGCTAGGACTACTACCAATATTTGCACTAAGGAACGAGCCATGAGGATAGTAGCGAGCTTTGAATACCCTGCTAACTAGTTTGTTAGGATGTTGTAGTAATTGACACCCCTGCTTCCCCAAAAGTGCAATATTAAAATCATGGAGTGATCTAAAACTCATGCCTCCAATAGCTTTCTTCTTGCACATGTTGTTCCAACTAAGCCAATGGATCCCTTTATCTTTTCTTGAGTCTATACGCCACCAGAATTTACACATAATTTTTTCAAGATCCTGGCAAATAGATAATGGTAGTAGAAAGACTCCCATTGTATAGTTTGGTAATGCATGTGCTACGGTTTTCAACAAGACTTCCTTCCCTCCTTTCGAAAGTGATTTTTTGTCCCATCATTGGACATGATTCTGAAGCTTTTCTTTCATATAGCCAAACACCCTCATTTTGTTCCTACCCATAAAGTTCGGGAGATCTAAATAGCGAGTGTGATCATTAACTTCCTGAAACTGCATTTGTTGACAGATGGACTCTCTCAGGCCTGCAGGTGCATTACTACTGAAAAAGATTGATGATTTATTGACATTTATATGTTGCCTAGAAGCTTGCTCAAACAGGTGCGGGATATGAAGAATAGCGGATGCACTGTTCGTATTGGCTTTGCAGAAAATGTATGCATCTTCTGTAAAAAAAACATGTGGGAAATAGTGGGTGCACTTCGAGCTACTTTGATACCCCTGAGCATATTCGTTCTTTTATGATCCTGAATTAGAGCAGTTAACCCTTCCATACAGAACAAAAACAAGTAAGATGACAAGGGGTCTCCTTGTCTGAGACCCCGTTCTGGAATAATTTCCCCGAAGTACATGCCTGGATGTGTAATGTGATAAAGAACTGACGACATGCACTTCAGAAATAGACTCACCACCCTGCTGTCGAAGCCCAGTTTGAGCAACATAGCCTCTAAAAACAACCATTCTACACGATCGTAGGCTTTAGACATGTCGAGTTTCAAAGCCATCCAACAATCACTACCTCGCTGCTTTCTTTTCATGTAGTGCATGACTTCAAATGCAACCATTATATTATCAGTAACCAAACGGTCAGGGATAAAGGCACTTTATGAATCTGAAATGATGGAGTCCATTACTGATTTCAGCCTGTTGGCGAGCATTTTTGAAATGATCTTGTATACCACATTGTAAAGGGAGATGGGCCTGAGATCAATCATCCGTTTCAGATTTGACTTCTTAGGTATAAGTGCCATGTTGGTACTTTTAAGTTGTGCATCCAATTCTCCTGTGACAGAAAAAGTCTTGACAATACTAACAATATCATATTTCACAATAGGCCAACATTTTTGGAAAAAACCTGGGCTCATTCCGTCAGGTCCCGGAAATTTGTCCGGGTGCATATGAAACAAAGCCGTTTTGACTTCGTTCTCTTCCACCTCTACTAGCAGTTGTGCATTCTGATCTGTTGTGATCTTACAACGAAGACTGTTAATGATGTTATCCCATCGCGTGTCAGAGGCCTTGAATAACTGGGTGAAATAATTTATCATCGTATCTTCCATTCCCTTACCCCATTCCACTGTGTTACCAAGCTCATCTTTTAGAGTTGTTATCTGGTTAAACTTCCTTCTGTTCCGGGCTGAGGCGTGGAAATATTTACTGCTTTGGTCACCCTCTTGTAGCCATAGTTGTTTTCTTCTTTGTCGCCAAAACACTTCTTGTTGGGCATAAGTCTCTGTAAGCTTATTTTTTTCAGCCTTACTAACTTGACTGCTCCACTGTCTCTTCTTCCTTTGAGTTGCTTCAGTATTCGTTTACTATGATTCACTCTTTCTTTAAAATTACCACTGATGTATTTACCCCACGTCGATAATGTTATTCCCAGTGGACTAACAATGAGATTTACAGAAGGGGGGTTGAATGTAAATCTCAAAACTTTTTCAAGTTTTGAGTAGTTTCTAAGGCTAAGTGTTTAAGTGAACAAATGTGTGTGAATTGCTTGAAGCTGATACAGATAGATATATATATTCAAACACACATGTAAAGAACACAAAGAACTTAAAAACTTTTCTGGTGGATTTGTTGTTCCACCAGAGATGTGTTATTTCAGAAAATCTGTGATTCAAAGAATTAAATCACAGCTGCTTCCTAGTACAAACTAGATGATTTTCTCTCTGGATATTTCTAAACAGCTCAGGAAAATTATTATCTAATTACTAGCTGCTACTTGGTTTATATATCACCAAGTATACAAGTGAAGACAAAACTGTAAAATACAATTGAAAAGATTCTTCACATGTTTCTTCTTCATTTCTCTATCCAATGCAATCTAGGATAATCTATGAATCTTTGAATACTTCCTTGTTTACATCAGAATGGAAATGCTGCATTTTCTTGATTCCTCCTAGAGGCTTCCACATTCCAGTTTGTCTCTGTCAACCCATGTGCCTCTGTCAGCTTGTGAATTGTCACTATCAACTGCTAATGAACTAAGCATCCGTTGAAGCTTTCATCCGTTGATGCCTTATCCGTTGAGGCTTTATCCGTTGAAGCTTTATCCGTTGATACATTATCAGTTGAAGTCTTTATCCGTTGAAGCACTTATCCGTTGATGGATATTATCCGTTGAAGCATTAGAGACATCCGTTGAAGCTTTGTTTCTTATCCGTTGAAGGTCTTCAATATCCGTTGATACTTCTTCACTTATACAAAATTACAAGGCATGAAATATTTACAATTAGCCCTCCTATTTGTATATCCATTAGTAGTCAACATGACTGATAATTTCCTACAACATCTAAGAATTACAACTTGAAACCAGAGAATGAAATGTGCTACAATACTAAACTTATTGCTAAGTAAAGCTACTCCTTCAACGGATAGCCAAGATGGTCTTATCCGTTGAGGCTACAAACACTAGATTTCTACTTAAGTGTTTTGTTTAACTTATCATCAAACTAATACATATATTCCTAACAATCTCCCCCTATTTATGTCTACTAGAACTGTAGGCATAAATTTGGGTTTAGCTTGATGATAACAAAACACTTGACAAATATATAAACTATAATAAAGCAGAAATTCAAAAGTGCTACAAAAATGTATATGCTGAGATGGAATTGAAGAATTACATTGTTTCCAAGGGTGCTCCTTTAGCCTGAGCAGATTAGTTTCTTTTCCTTTGATTCCTTGTTTTCTTTTCTAGCCTCCTGTCATTCTCCTCTATTTGAAGTTGAAGTTGTCTGTAGAATTCAGCTTCATCTTCTTCATTGATGTCTAACTTAGATTGCATATCCTTGAGAGTTTCATTACTGGCAATCTAGAGCTGATCTTCAATTCTGAAAAATCTTCTGACTCCTTTGTTGTCTCTGAACTCCATCAACCAATGAAGTGATTTATGAATTGTAATTCCTCTTTCTTGAATGAGTAATGTTCTAGGCAAAGCATTGGGCTCCCTCCAAGTTTTCCTTATGTTGGCAATTTTGTTGAGAATCTCAGTCTTGGCAGTCCTGGTAAAGCCAAAATCCCTTTATATGGCTGAGTAGACTCTAATCAAGGTAGAGTAGCCTTCATTCAGAATTCTGTAAAGAGGCCAGGTTCTTTCCCCATCTCCTTTGTATTTGAACACTAGTCTTTCTGGTAGCTATCTGTAGGCAGCTATTCCCCTTACTTCCTCCAGCTCATCCAGATAGAGTTCAATATCTGAAAATTCTTTTATGTCACAGATGTGAACATAATCATCCTTAGAGGCTTGAGGTTTAGGCTTAGGCTTCTGTGTGAATTTGATTGAGGCTTTAGAGGGTGTTGATTTGATTCTTCTTTTATGCTTCTTTGATGGTGGAGAAGAGGTTAGGAAGGTGGGCAATTTAATGGTGTCCCAATCAATTGGTTCCTCCTTGGGAATGATTGTTTCACCATGAATGTTCATGAAGGGGTCAGGCACAATGGGTTCAGGAATAGAGGGTAGTGGTTTGGATATTGATTGGGTTTCTTCAGTCTCATCTACCATCTTTCTCTTTGCATTGACCTTCTTTCTGTTCCCTTTCTGCCATTCTTCTCTTCCCTTACTTCTTTCCTCCATCTCAGTATCAACCATGTCCCCCATAGCTTCATCTTCACTTTTGTCTTCAATTTCTTTCTGTTCTTCAGCCTGACTTGACTTTAGCTGTTTTTCAAGCTTTGCTTCTGCTCTTTTGTCAGCCTTTAGCTGTTTGGCTTCTTCCTTCAACCTTATGGTTTCTTCCCTCTTGGCTATTGAGAATTTGGGATGTCCTTGCATCACACATATGCTCTTTCCCTCTCTGAAGATAATAGCCATGTTCCTCCTTACAGCCACATCCATGGTCTCTTTGAGCTTTGAGATACTTCTACCCAAAAGCTTGTCCTCATCAGCCTTTGGAAGAGGAAAATCCACTTCTTTCAGAGGATTCTTTGTAGAGTCCTTATTGGATCTGTTGTTGGGCTTGAGAACCATAGGTTTCAGATCCTTGGAAGAAGTCTCTCCAACCTTATTCCTCCCTACTGGCTTGAGTTCCATAATAATTGATTCCACTTTTGTGCTATGCTTCACAGATTGTGATTGAGAAGTTGTAGAACCAAATATTTGTTGCATCTTTTCATCAATCTTCTTTCTTTGCTCTTTGATTTGCAATTCAGCTGCTGCTATCTGGATTAGATCAATTCCATCAAGCTTTCCTTTGATTTGAATAATTGGAGAAGTGGTGATGACAGGAACTAGCACTTGAGAAATTTGAATTGTTGTTGATGGCTCTCCTTCCCCTTCCCCTTTATTCTCCCCCTTTTTGTTATCATCAAGGGTAGGGGTCAAGCCTTGTGCATTTGCCAGCTGCATGAGTAGATTTGTTTGAGTTTGTTAATTCTGAAGAATGGTGACCATAGAGTCTTCAATAATCTCAACTCTGGTTTCCAATCTGGCCAGTCTCTTGTCAGCATCAGATTCTTTCCTCAGTCTCCCCAACAAATCTTGCATAGTACCATAAGGTATGACTGAATCCAACTTCTCAGCATTGTAGGATTTTAGATCAGCAATATCCTGCTTGAGCTCATCCACACTTAGATTCTGTTTGAAATGCTGCAACTGCAAGAGATGCAGAGATTCCAGATGAGCTTGAAGAATTGCCTTGGTACCAACATCTGTAGTCTCCTGAAGGGCCTTCTGAATTGTCATGACTTGTCTGACCAAAGTGACACCAAACTCTCCTAGTGTTGATGCTTTTGCCCATGCCCATTCAGGAAGATCTGGAACAGAACTTGGGCCTGCTACTCCCCCTAAGTTCATGCTCTCATCCAAAGAATCAGAGTCATCATCATTAGAATTTACTCCAAATTCTTCAGATGGCTCACCAGCTTGAGAAGGCAGCTTGTTAACAGCAGCTTTGTCTCTGAGAAGAAATTCTGAAGTGTGTACAATATTTAATGTCTGTTCTGCCTCCACATTGCCCTGAGCAGCCAATAATTGATAGGCTGAAACAGGATGAGTAAAAGTGTCAGCATCCAAGAAAATGTTATCAATTACATCTTTGTAATGTTGCTGAAATTGTCTTTCCTTTTCTGCATCATCTACTTTCATTGACTCACTAGCAATGGCTGGATCCACCCTTATAGCTTTTGTACATGTCTTTCTCTCTTTTTCTCTACTTTCTTGCATCGGGGGCTCCCCCTGGCTCACACACACCCTCACACCCTCACCCTCACCTTCTAAGGTGGCACTCCCCTCACTCACTTTTGTCATGCTGGAAGAAATAGCATGCATATGGTGACTCTCAACCTCTCCTTTTGCCTGGGAGCAACCCAGCCTCTCACTCAAAAGATCACTCCCTTCCCTCAAACCTAAAAGTGATTGTACAGTAGCCATGTCCTCTACAGTTGGAATTGTTTCTGTTATGGGTGTAGAGACCATCAACGGATAGGGAGTATCCGTTGAAGTGGAAACTGATGGTATCAACGGATAACTGTTGTTAAGCTTATCCGTTGAAGAACAACCACTTATCAACGGATGAGAGATATCCGTTGAAGAAGGAAAAGATGTAGATATAGAAAGTGACATAATTATTGAGTCTGTGTGAATTGATTTTAAGTGAGGTAACACAGATTCTTCAACTACGTCTGAAAGAATTGGCTGATGATCCAACAAATCATCTAAAAGATGATGATCATCAGGTTTTGAGTGGGGCTCCTCCCTGAGTTTTAATGAGGGAGAATCAGGAATTGATGTGAATATCATATCCACATCCAAAGAGGGTGATGGAGAGTTTGATGATTGGTGTGTTTCTATTATGAGAGAATGGGGCTGTGACTCCACATTTGCTGGAATCACATCAAGCTGAATTTGAGAAGGCTCAGATACAGGTGGATGTATCTGTGCTGTGTGTGCCCCTTGTGTGGAAACTAGGGTTTTGGCCTTCTTCTTCCTTGAAAAGGCTTTAATTGGTGAATGTGTGGCTTCAGTGTCCCTCCCTCTTTTGGTCCGTGTCCCTGGTTGGGGACTATTTTCAATAGTTGCACCCTTTTGGGAGGATGCAACTAGGGATGTGTTAGACTCTTTTTTAACCACCACAGTCTTTTGAGAGACTGTGGCTTGGCTGGCTTGGGTACCACTCACCTCTCCCACCTTATCCTGGGGGGTTTCTTGATGTTCACCCCTCCCCTCACCACTCCACCCTGTATACTCCCTTCAGGGTTTATGGTAGTTATTACAACTGTTGTCTTTTGAAAAACAACAGAGGTAGTTTTCTTTGACTTGAGTTTTGAAACTTTAGTTTTGGTGGCTTTGGTAGGAACCTGTTTGGGCAAAGACACAGATCCCATTGCCACACTGGAAGACAAAGAAACAATGGGGTTGGAGATAGTAGGAGTTATAGAAATGTTTACCTCACTTACCTGTGGTGCATTCATGATTGGCAAATATACCAATGGCACCTGGCTGTTGAGGTTCATTCTCAAAAGGTCTGCAAGGACCCTTTTCTCTTATGCCCAGCATTTGAGTTTATTATTCTCATTTGATATAACCAATCCTTCAGCAACATGGTTAGCCAATAACATAAAGAATCTAGCATAGTAGATGTTATGTGGTCTATTAGCTTTGTTACCTAATCTGGAACCTAATTCTAGCATGACACGGTTGCTAAAATTAAAGTACCTATCAGAAACTAGCATATAAAGCATATTAACAAGAGATGAAGTTATGGCATCAAAATTGCTAATCTTCCCAGAGAAAACCTTAATAAAGGCATCTCCAAGAAAACTCCATTCTTTCCTAAGGCCTTTCCTTCTAATACTACCTAAACTAGCAGAATCAAAAGCATAGCCTATGGAATCTAACATAGCAGATACATCTTTATCAGTGTGTGGTGTTATGGCATTATTCTCAGGCAACTTAAAGCAAGACTGTATATCATCACAGTTAATGCAATAATCCTTACCTTTGAGAGAGAAGGCAATAGTCATATCTGTGGAGTTGAACTCTGCAGTTGTCCAAATCTCCTCAATCACCTCACAGTAGATGGTTGGGGCTTCCAGCATTGCATAGCTTAGTTTGCAGTGTTTGATGAAGTCCATCATCTTGTGATAATCAGAATGGGCTTCATTCTTTTCAACCAAGGCTACGAAATTATTCTTTTCATAAACAAATCCTGTTTGAGACATAATTTTGACTACTGGTGTCATTGTTGTGAGTAGAGGTTGCAGAAAAAAAAAACTTGAGAATTTTGGAAGAGAAGGAGAATGAAAATTGCAAGAAAGCGTAAAGTGAAAAATAAGAGTTCAATGGGCTTTTATACTTTCTTGAATTAAAACGTAAATAAAATGATACTTTTAAGTAAATTACAGCCGTTTAAGAATAAATAAAACTGTAGAAATTCTAAACTCCCTTTAAAACAAATACATACAACAGTGTATATCTGTATCAACGGTTAAGTAAAGAAATCAACGGCTGTGATTTACTGAAAGTAACTGATGTGACACTTCAACGGATAAGGTAAATAGTTATCCGTTGATGACCAACATTATTTTATCCGTTGAGGGATAAAATTACCAGAAATGTATTTGTCGTTCAACGGATAATGAACATCCGTTGATAGAACAATTTTGGCTTTCGACGGATAGGGAATATCCGTTGATAGGATAGGTCTTTCTTGAAGCCAACTTTGTTCTTGCAGCAAATTCATTTCAGGCTTCAATGCAGATTATGTAGAAGACATAAATTTATGAATAATTAAGCATACCTAGCTCACTTACTAATCTTGTGAATGTTGATTCATCAAGTGGCTTGGTAAATATGTCTGCAATCTGCTTTTCACTTGGAACAAAATGAAGTTCCACTGTACTTTTCATCACATGTTCCCTAATGAAATGATACTTGATATCAATGTGCTTGGTTCTTGAGTGCTGCACTGGATTTTCAGTAATGGCAATGACACTTGTGTTGTCACAGAATATTGGAATTTTGTCAACAGTCAAACCATAGTCAAATAGTTGATTCCTCATCCATAGTATTTGTGCACAACAACTACCAGCAGCAATGTACTCAACTTCAGCTGTTGATGTAGAAACAGAGTTTTGCTTCTTGCTGAACCATGACACAAGCTTGTTCCCTAGAAATTGACAGGTGCCGGTTGTGCTTTTCCTGTCTATTTTACAGCCTGCATAATCTGCATCTGAGTAGCCAATTAGATCAAAACCAGACTCTCTAGGGTACCAAATTCCTAGATTTGGAGTCCCTTTTAGATATCTGAAGATTCTTTTAATATCCACTAAGTGAGATTCTTTAGGGTCAGTTTGAAATCTAGCACAGAGACATGTAGAAAACATTATATCAGGTCTTCTAGCAGTTAAATATAAAAGTGAGCCAACCATGCCTCTATAACTTGAAATATCCACAGACTTTTCAGCCTTGTTTAATTCAAGCTTGGTGGCAGTGGCCATGGGAGTTTTTGCAGATGAACAATCCATTAAGTCAAACTTCTTTAAAAGATCATAAATGTATTTAGTTTGACTAATGAAAATTCCATCACTAACTTGTTTAACTTGTAAACCAAGAAAATAAGTTAGCTCTCCCATCATGCTCATTTCATATTTACTTTGCATTAACTTAGCAAACTTTTTACAAAGCTTATCATCTGTAGATCCAAATATAATATCATCTACATAAATTTGAACAAGTATTTTAGAGCCATTAACATTTCTAAAGAAGAGAGTTTTGTCAACAATACCTCTTGTGAAGTGATTATCTAGAAGGAATTTTGACAAAGTCTCATACCAGGCTCTAGGTGCTTGCTTTAGTCCATAGAGTGCTTTCAACAGATAATACACATAGTCTGGAAAGTTTGGATCTTCAAATCCTGGAGGTTGGCTTACATAAACTTCTTCCTCCAATTCCCCATTTAGAAATGCACTCTTGACATCCATTTGATAGACTTTGAAATTGGCATGGGCTGCATAGGCTAAAAAGATTCTGATGGCCTCAAGTCTGGCAACTGGAGCAAATGTTTCATCAAAATCTATCCCTTCTTGTTGAGAATAGCCTTTAACAACCAATCTGGCTTTATTCCTTATGACAATGCCATTTTCATCCATCTTGTTTCTGAATACCCATTTTGTGTCAGTAGAACTCTTGTTCTTTGGCTTGGGTACCAGCTTCCATACTTTGTTCCTTTCAAATTGGTTTAGCTCCTCTTGCATTGCTAAAATCCAATCTGGATCCAATAGAGCTTCTTCCACTCTCTTAGGTTCCTCCTGTGATAGAAAGCTACTATACAGACATTCATCTTGAGTAGCCCTTCTAGTTTGTACTTTAGATGTAGCATCACCAATGATCAGTTCAAAAGGGTGATTCTTGGTCCATTTCCTTTGAGGTGGTAGATTAGCTCTAGATGAGGTTGCCTCAGTATTGTCATGATGTGAGATAGAATGTTGATTGGTTGAAACTCCCCCTGAGTTGCTGATCCTTTGAAAGGAATTGGGAGCTCTATCAACTGATGAAGTGAATTGATTATCCGTTGACAGACTGTGATCAACGGATGCTTCATTATGAACTTCAACGGATGATGCACTTTGTCTTTCAACGGATGCTGCATTGCTTCTTTCAACGGGAGCTGAATTATGACTTTCAACGGATGCAGCATGTTGTGCATTATCCAAAGGCAGATTCTGAATTCTTCTTGAGATGCCTTCTTCATCATTCTCATCTTCACTATCATCACAATATATCTCAATGTTGTCAAATTTGAGTCCTTTATGATGTCCCTCATCTGTTAGTCCATCAATCTTTTTATCATCAAACATAACATGCACAGATTCCATGACAATATTTGTTCTTAGATTGTAGACCCTATAAGATTTTCCAGCAGAATAACCAACAAATATTCCTTCATCAGGCTTTGCATCAAACTTCCCTCTGTGATCAGATTGATTCCTTAAGATGTAACATTTGCAACCAAAGACATGCAGAAAGTTTAAAGTTGGTTTTCTTCTCTTGAATAGTTGATAGGGAGTCATGCCTTTTGCCTGATTGATTAGAGAAATATTCTGAGTGTAACATGCACAGTTAACAGCCTCAGCCCAAAAGTAAGTTGGGAGTTTTGACTCTTCAAGCATTGTCCTTGCAGCTTCAATTAGTGATCTGTTCTTCCTTTCCACCACACCATTTTGTTGTGGAGTCCTTGGAGCTGAGTACTCATGCATGATCCCATTTTCTTCACAGAACAACTTCATGGTTGAATTCTTGAACTCAGTTCCATTGTCACTCCTAATATTTCTTACTTTGAAATCAGGATGATTGTTGACTTGCTTGATATGATTGATAATGATTTCACTAGCTTCATCCTTTGATCCAAGAAAATAGACCCATGAAAACTTTGAGAAATCATCTACAATCACTAGGCAATATCTTTTCCTTGAAATTGACAATACATTGACTGGTCCAAAAAGATCCATGTGTAGCAGTTGTAATGGTTCATCAATTGCAGATTCAAGCTTCTTACTGAATGATACTTTCTTTTGCTTTCCTTTCTGACAAGCATCACACAGTCCATCCCTTGTGAATTCCACTAGAGGCATTCCTCTAACTAAGTCCTTTTTGACTAGATCATTCATTGTCTTGAAATTCAAATGGGACAGCTTCTTGTGCCATAGCCAACTTTCAACTGCACTTGCTTTGCTGAAAAGACAAGTAATGGATTCTGCATCTGTAGAGTTGAAGTCAGCTAGGTACACATTTCCTTTTCTAACTCCAGTTAGAACCACTTTATTGTCCTTCTTACTTGTGACAATACAGGCTTCAGAATTGAAGGAAACAGTATTCCCTCTGTCACATAGTTGACTGATGCTCAATAAGTTGTGTTTGAGACCATCAACCAATGCAACTTCATCAATGATGACATTTTCTTTTGAAATCAAGCCATATCCCATAGTGAATCATTTGCTGTCATCTCCAAAGGTTATGCTAGGGCCAGCTCTCTCCTTAAACTCTGTGAGCAGGGTGAAATCTCCTGTCATGTGTCTTGAACAACCACTGTCCAAGTACCATAGATTCCTTCTTTTTCCCTGCACACAATAAAATCAATCAAGTTGATTTTGGTACCCAAGTTTCCTTGGGTCCAGCCTTGTTAGTCTTTTTCCTAGACTTCATTCCTCCTGCATCTTTTGACTTAGGTAGCTTTGGGTCAACCTTGATCTCAGATGTGGTTGGTTGAAGTGTAGGGTTAGTCACAGAATCACTTAGCACATTTGATTGAATTTGATAAGGCATAGATTGTGCAAACATGTTATTCCACATAAGCATATTGTATGGCATTTGAGGCATACTAAATGCAGTAAAATAAGGATTATTAATATATGGCATGTTTGCAAAATGTGCATGGGGATTCTGATGAGACATAACAGGCATAGCATGCAGAGGTGACATAAACATGTTAGGCAAGGAGGGATTTGAAGGCATGGGAGCATTTTTAACAGATTTACAATTATCAGATAGGTGATTAACACTTTTACAATGCACACAGCTTTTTCTAGGAGCATACCTATCAGGTGTGTAATTGTTATGTTTATTAATCCCTATCTTCCCATTTCTTTTAGATTTTCTTTTAATTTCCTTCTTATCCTCAACCAACTTAAGCCTATTTTTCAGCTGATCCAAAGTCATGTGTCCTATATTCACCTTACTGGAATCTTTGGATGTGCTAGCTCCTTCTTTGACAAAGTTCTTGAGAGTTGAATCATTCTTCTTATTAAGGTTTTTATTTTTAAAATTACTTGCCTGTTTTAATTGATGAGCCTTCAACGGATGCTCCTTTTCTTCCTTCAACGGATAACTTTCATCATCCGTTGATTCCACATCCGTTGACAATCCATCAATTAATTCTAACTCCTTTTGTTCTTCTTCCAGGCATCCTCACAGAATGATTCAATTCCCTGAACCTTGGCAATTTGAACATTAACATCCCTAGATGTTTTACAGGCCTTGATTACCTCTTGCTCACTTTCTAACTGTTTAGAAAGAATTTCTACTTTCTTAACAGCTTCTTCTAGTTCACTCTCAACAGTCAAGCATTTAAGTTTAATCTTTTCAAGCTCAATTACCTGATTCTCTAACACAACATTTCTATCACTTAAAAACACATTATTCTCTTTGATCCTAGTGTTTTCTTTAACTAGTGATTTAAGGGAAACACGCAAATGATATAATTCATTGGACATATCATTTATGGCTTCATTGCATTCATGTTTAGAAAGCTGAGAGAGATCAGTAGTAATTACCTGGTTGCTTGATGAACTAGTTTCATTTTCATCAGAATTAGCCATCAGGGCTAGGTTGACATATTCCGCATCATCATCTTCATTGACCCCATTTGCTGCCCAATCATCTTGAGTGAGAAAAGCTCTTTCCTTTTGTTTGAGCAAATCAAAATACTTCTTTTTGTAATCAACTTGCTCAAATTTCTTTTTATCAGAGGTTGGCTTCCTACACTCACTTGCAAAGTGTCCACTCATGCCACAGTTATAACATTTGAACTTGGATTTGTCCACCATGTTTTTGTTTGGCTTAGTGAATTTTGTATTTTTCCTGAACTTCATCTTTGCAAACCTCCTGGACAGAAAAGCCAGATGTTCATCAATATCATCAGAGTCATCCTGACTGGAATTGTCTTCATCCTCAACTACTTGCTCTTCACCCTTGCTTGATTCTGATTTGCTTGTGCCAATTTTGAGGCTTGGCATTGTCTTTTCTTCATTCCTGGCTTCAACCTTCTCACTGTCAGCTACAAGTACAACTGATCCTCCTTTTCTCTTTCCCTTTTCCAACAGCTCATCTTGCTCCATCTCAAGTTCATAAGTCTTCAAAATTCCATATAATCTTTCAAGTGTGAAGTCCTTATAATCTTGAGAATTTCTTAGAGAAACAGTCATGGGCTTCCATTCCTTAGGTAGAGACCTTAGAAATTTTAAATTGGAGTCCTTGACTTGGTACACTCTCCCATACAGCTTCAATCCATTCAACAGTTTCTGAAATCTGTTGAAGGTATCATTCAATGATTCTCCTTCTTCAAAGTGAAAATATTCATACTGTTGAATGAGAAGCTGCATTTTGTTTTCTCTAACTTGCTCGGTGCCTTCACAGATAAGCTGCACAGTATCCCAAATTTCCTTAGCAGTTTGGCTGTTGATGATATTGTCAAATATATCTTGATCCAGGCCATTAAACAGAATGTTGATGGCTTTCTTGTCCTTGTGGACCTCTTCAATATCTTCAACAGTCCATTCTGCCTTTGACTTGGGAATAGACTGTCAACAGCAACTGTTGCAGTAGCAGTTGTGGCCACCTTGTGTGGGATGTGAGGACCATTTTCAATGTAGTTGATGTAGCTTTCATCTTGAGAGAGAATATGTAAGTGCATCTTCACCTTCCAGTGATGGTAGTTATCTCTTTTCAGGATTGGAATCTTTACTCCAATATCCTTCTTACTCATGATGTTAGCAGAATAGATCTTTAAACTCTTTGTATGTTAAGAGCTTGCTCTGATACCAATTGTTATTCCCAGTGGACTAACAATGAGATTTACAGAAGGGGGGTTAAATATAAATCTCAAAACTTTTTCAAGTTTTGAGTAGTTTCTAAGGCTAAGTGTTTAAGTGAACAAATGTGTGTGAATTGCTTGAAACTGATACAGACAGATATATATTCAAACACAAATGTAAAGAACACAAAGAACTTAAAAACTTTTCTGGTGGATTTGTTGTTCCACCAGAGATGTGTTATTTCAGAAAATCTGTGATTCAAAGAATTAAATCACAGCTGCTTCCTAGTACAAACTAGATGATTTTCTCTCTGGATATTTCTAAACAGCTCAGGAAAATTATTATCTAATTACTAGCTGCTACTTGGTTTATATATCACCAAGCTTACAAGTGAAGATAAAACTGTAAAATACAATTGAAAAGATTCTTCACATGTTTCTTCTTCATTTCTCTATCTAATGCAATCTAGGATAATTTGTGAATCTTTGAATACTTCCTTGTTTGCATCAGAATGGAAATGCTGCATTTTCTTGATTCCTCCTAGAGGCTTCCACATTCCAATTTGTCTCTGTCAACCCATGTGCCTCTGTCAGCTTGTGAATTGTCACTATCAACTGCTAATGAACTAAGCATCCGTTGAAGCTTTCATTCGTTGATGCCTTATCCGTTGAGGCTTTATCCGTTGAAGCTTTATCCGTTGATACATTATCAGTTGAAGTCTTTATCCGTTGAAGCACTTATCCGTTGATGGATATTATCCGTTGAAGCATTAGAGACATCCGTTGAAGTTTTGTTTCTTATCCGTTGAAGGTCTTCAATATCCGTTGATACTTCTTCACTTATACAAAATTACAAGGCATGAAATATTTACAATTAGCCCTCCTATTTGTATATCCATTAGTAGTCAACATGACTGATAATTTCCTACAACATCTAAGAATTACAACTTGAAACCAGAGAATGAAATGTGCTACAATACTAAACTTATTGCTAAGTAAAGCGACTCCTTCAACGGATAGCCAAGATGGTCTTATCCGTTGAGGCTACAAACACTAGATTTCTACTTAAGTATTTTGTTTAACTTATCATCAAACCAATACACATATTACTAACAGATAATACATCTGAACATACTGAGAGCTTATCATAAAACGAACCGCTTCCATTATTGTTCCATACTTCTTCTACCAGCAAGTAGCACGTAGGCTCTCGGAGCCATGCATTCTCAGACCTGGAGGGTTTTTTACACACATTCTGTTGTACTACTTGAATTTATAACCAGACGGGGCAGTGATTAGAGGTAGATACCTCCAAATTAATGAGTTTTGCATCTTTAAAGAAATCAGCAAAATTCTGTGTTATCAGGGCTCTATTCAACCACACTTTAATGTGTTGGTTTGTACCGTACCCACGTTCCCAAATGTAATGATAACCACTTAGCGACATGTCTATGAGATCACAGTCGAAAAGCACTTCTTGAAAGTCATGCATACATGTATAATAGTTAACATATTAAAATAACACATTTGATTTATAATAACTTACACGATTAAAAATACCAGTTAAGATTATGTAATTTTTAAAATTAATTTGAAGTTAAAATTTTAAGATATGAATTTTATTTATGATAAGATAATAATTATAAATATACATGTATATAAATTAATGATTTTTTCGAAAATAATAATATTTTAGGTTTTAAAAAAATTATTCATGATGTAAAAATATAGTGTAATTTATATTTATAAGTAGGAAATATAATTATGTTTTAATAATAAATCGTAGAGGAGCAAAGGCAGTGTTCTTGTTGGTTGTAAATTGTATCATCACAGACAAACACTCTGAGAACCTTACACAAAACAAATTGATCCCACATTTCGCGATTTCTCATAGCCCCCATCTACCAACACAATTACATACATCTATACATACACATATACACACACCCTTCTATCGCATCAAAGCCCCAACCCTTTCTTTTCCCCAGGATCTCTACGAGAGGTACAATTACTTGACTTTTTTTTTTTTTAATTTATGTATTTTTCGAACCTTAGGTTGTAATATAGGCTTTGTATTGCTCTACATTGATTCTGTTTAATCTTCTTAGTATTGGGTTGAATGTGATTTTATGTGATTTGTTGTCTTGGGATTGATTCATATTTTCGGTAATTTTCGGTCTGGTAGTTTGGTTTTTATTCAATATTCGAGTGGAATATGGATCTGTGTTGAATATTGGATTGAGATTGGGGATATAGGGTGTGAAAGTTTCGATTTTTATAGGGTATGAAAGTTTCGATTTTTATTTAGTTTTGGTAGTTAAGTTGTTGGAGTATTAGTGAGTGCATTGGTGGAGATAGGGTTGGTTTGTGATTTACAGGGTGTCGAGGGATTGTTTAGAGGGAAGACATTGGAATTAGGTTGTGGGGTTGGTTTGATTTGGGGTGGTGTTGGATTTTTTGTTGAGGACAATTGGTGGGGGTAAACAGCAAGGTCAGTGGAAATTTGATCTTGTGTCCTGATCATGTTTGGTACTGATGGAAAGAATTGAACCTGCGTTAGTTGTCTGTCTGTATATTCTAAATCAATTCATTTCGATCTGCAATTTTTTACGAGGCTCGTTTGAATTTTATATATACATTTACAAATTTTAATTTTCAGGAGTTGTATATTAGGAATATGTTGCATGTTCCTGCAACTGTCGAGGAACAGTTGATTCTGAAAGCAATCAAGGAAGAATGTCCGTGGGAAAATCTTCCGAAACGCCTTCAGTCCACTTTGAATTCCAGGGATGACTGGCATCGAAAGTCAGTTTTTCGTATCTCAAACCTATATCGTAAATATTCACTTGTATTGTTGGCATTTTGTAATTATGCGTTGATTTCAACCTTATGTATTACTTGCGTTTTGGTGATTTAATTTGATTAATTTTGTATCATTGGTTTTTAGCTAAGCTTGTACATACACCGTGATTTGAATCATATCGTTTTTAGTATGATGTTGATGACCTATTTTTGAGCAGACATTTTAGTTTAATTTGTGTTTTAAAAAAATGTAAGTGTTAATGTTTTTTAAGCCGAGCTGGAGTCTCTTGGCTGCTTTTTACAATGTTATTAGCTTTCTGTTGAGGGGACATGTAATCAAAATGTCATTGAGTATCTTGTAGATTATCACATTTGGAAGATATATGTATTATTAACAAATACTAATTGATCTAATAGTCAAATTGTTTATTTCATTGCTTTTGCGTGTATAAATATGAGTTGATAATATGTTTATTTCTAATTTATTTCGTCGTCTTAGTAGTTATGATGCATTAGCCTCCTATTTGTATAGGGTAATTGAACACTGCATAAAAAAAAGGCTCCCATGGAATACTTCTTTTGCTCGTAAGGTTTCCAAAGAGGCTGAATACTATGAAGAAATGATGCGATATTTGCGGAAAAATTTAGCAGTGAGTATTGTCATTCTTTTTTTTTTTTCATTATTCTGGACAGTTAATTGTATATGTACGGTATTTTTGCTGATAATTATCGAATTTGACTGCCAGAATGAGTACTACATTGGGGAAGAAACAGTTTCTTGTTCTACATTGTGTAATAATTTTGTCATTGTTTTTTTTATTCAACTTTAGGTAACAACTATGTATACATTTCCTTCTACCTTCACTTAATTAAATATATGTAATGGTCATCATAGATGGTAGTCATTTATAGTTTTATGACATGACTTTTTGTGAAATTTCTGCTGAATGTTGGAATGATTATTTTATTCAATGAAAATATGAGTATAGGTGAAACTCAAGAACTGAATACATGAAATAGTCAGGCTTAATGTCAGGAACTTCTTTTTTTTACTCACATTACGTCACTCTACCACTACCTCTTTCGACATAAACATAGAGGAAAAAGAAGTTTTAATCACAATCCATAATAAGACTAAAATATCATTGCGTATCAATTAAGTGGATTAACATGACTAATCTCTAATAATGAAACAAAAATGTCCCTGCATATGTATTAAGCATCAAGTTACGTGACAACAAAATATTTTCTCCTACATAATAAATTGTAATTACAATTGACATAAATTGTCTTCTCAAGCCATCAATCATGTTTCAAATTTCTCTAATAAAAACATTTTATATAAGCAAATAAAACACAATTCACCTTAAATTTTCACAAAAATGAAAGGGAATGATTATTTTATTAAGTTATTATGTTGGCATTTCACTTTTAATCTTATTGTATTCTGGGGCAAGTGAATATTCATTTCTTTCATAAATTTTGCTTGCAGTTGTTTCCATATCACCTTGCGGAGTATGTTTGCCGTGTGATGCGGTTGTCCTCATTCAGATATTATTGCGACATGATATTTGAAGTTATGAAAAGTGGTACTTGAGTTATACCACTATGGTTGAGATACCCGAGTAGTTTTTGTTTATGTGCATTATTGCTTATACGTGAAGTTATGTAAATAGCTGAAAATCAAAATATGTTGTGGCGATCTAATTATATGTTTGCTTTGATAGAATGGAAATTAAGAGGGGAATTGGGTTGAGTAGTAGGCTGTTTTGCAGATATCTATGCATAAGCTTTATCAGTTCCCTCATCAATGTTAGGTTGTGTAATTAGCTGAAAATTAAAATATGTTGTGGCTGTTTACTTGGATGTAATGGAAATAAGGATGGGAAATGGGATGAGTAGCAGGCTACGTTACAGATATCTATGTCAACCAAAAAAAGTTGCAGCCACCATAAGCACATGTTAGAAACTCACAGCCTGGATTGTAATCAGTCCAAGATGTGTTCTCCACTGCTCAGTTCCTATAGAATCATTGTTGACTCATTTATTTGAAGGAAGGGTAAGCTTTGACATATTTGAGTTTCAATTGAAAATAGATTAGGTTAACAAGAATTGGGTTTTAGGTAGAAAAGTCAGACATAATTATAGAGATACAAAAAGAGACATTGAAATATGGGATTGACAAATATACCATTAATGTTGTTAACGCCGTCTACCTAGAAAGTGCGGAGCCCTTTAAGTGCTTAAAAAAATAATTTATATCTATACACATGGCCACATTTTTATTTCGGCAACTAAAGTGTGAAAATATTGAACTTCAGAATGAATAGTGCATTTTAGTCTATAAGTAATTAAACATAAAAATTAATTAGTATAAAATTATAACTTTATTGAGGAGAATGTGTATAATCCAACATGCTTAACATGCCCAAGGATGTACTGCTTCACTCTATTGGTTCATGTTGATTATTTCAAATTACATGGTTGTAAATGAACCTGGAAGTTGGATTCACATGTATTTTAATTATAGAACAGTGGGGGAAGTACTTAATATCTGATACGCCATAGCATTATTATACATTAGGGGAGAGCACAGACAGGGAAAGAAGAATCTTGTGTGTAATGATGTAATTTAAATTCTTATATTACAGGCCTCTTTTTTTTGATATGCGGTTCCTAATTACATGTAGATTTTGTTGAGTAACCAGCTCATCTAAAACCTTAAGGTGTTAGAGGAAGGCCCCAATTGGATCATATATTTAACACTCCCCCTCACTCGAAAGCCCATTTATGGGACGAAGAGTGGAACACCGGCGCCCATCTTTGGGGCATTAATTGCCTTTAGTGTCCACATTAAATTGTGAGGAGCTTAGGCTGGCGTGAGGACTAAGGTTCGATTCCCAGCCACCCCCAATATTCTCACAATTTATTGTGGACACTAAAGACAATTAATGCCACAAAGATGGGCGCCGGTGTTCCACTCTTCGTCCCATAAATGGGCTTTCGAGTGAGGGGGAGTGTTAAATATATGATCCTATTGGAGCCTTTCTCTAACACCTTAAGGTTTTAGATGAGCTGGTTACTCGAGTGTTAAATATATGATCCTATTGGGGCCTTCCTCTAACACCTTAAGGTTTTAGATGAGCTGGTTACTCAACATGGTATCAAAGCTTAGGCTGGCGGGAGGACTCAGGTTCGATTCCCAGCCACCCCCAACATTCTCACAATTTAATGTGGACACTAAAGACAATTAATGCCCCAAAGATGGGCGCCGGTGTTCCACTCTTCGACCCATAAATGGGCATTCGAGTGAGGGGGAGTGTTAAATATATGATCCTATTGGAGCCTTTCTCTAATACCTTAAGGTTTTAGATGAGCTGGTTACTCAACAGATTTAACACCTGAATATGTTCTATACTTGTCGTAGGTGTCCATCTGTTTAGCATATCATTCACTTGCAAATAATGTAATGTTGTATTTGTGTTACATTTGTATCCGTGCCCTTGCCATGCAAGTTATGATTGCTATCACACTACAGGTGTTATAGCAAGTCTTTTGCGTGTGGTGTTATTTTTTATAGTATCATGTATACCTTGTAATGTTTAATTCTTGCTTCTAGTAAATCTACATGTTTGCAGTACTGAAGACCCATGCCTCATCCACTTATCAATGTCATGTTGTGTCTACTAATATCATAAAAATCAGTTTTAAAATGCTTGTAGTGATGTAAAATGAATCAGTTTATTCGGGTGTAATGCGAGTTAGTGCCCTGTTGTTGAAACCCACACCAGAATTGAGTCATGCTATCATTGTATCTTCACTACCTTATAATTTGTTCTAGTCTGTTTTTGGTAGGCAGGCTTTATTGACTTGTGATTGTATTAGAACCATCAATGTATAGTTCATTGATCTTGTATTTAGTAATATTGCCAGTCATTAACTTGTAATAATATTTGCAGAACAACCTTACGACAGCATCCCAAATTTCAGTGCAGCAGATGCTCTGCGGCTTACAGGGATAGGTAGAAATGAATTCATCGACATCATGAATAAGTGCAAATCAAAGGTACTGCATAGGTTAATTAGAAATTTCCTATCATTCTGCATCAGTTGAAGACATAAATAGCCTTTCTACAAGGTGCTAGTTGCAGTGTCAAGTGGTCATCACATGATTGTTTCGTAGAAATTGCCACTTCTCTTCAGAGAAGATACACTGTGTAAACTATGTTTCTGAAATTTCATTATTAATTTGATTTTGGATGAAAATATTTTCTTTTAGTATCGAATTGTCTGATTCTACCATTCTAAATTCCAGCGTATCTAGCTGTTTATGTATTTTTGGTTAGTGCCACCAAGCCTAATCCAAAATTTGAAGGTCTGTTAAAGAATTGTGTCAGTCCCTTAAATAAATGTAAACTTGTGGGAGGAATTTGGTGTGAGAGATGGGAGATTAAAGAGGCAAAAGCAATGATTATGGCCACTATATATTCATTGCCTAAAATTTTTTGCATACAAAATCACTGTCCACTTAAGAGTGCAGATTGCGGAGGCATGATCATGTCATGACCACTATAACTTATCAAAGTTTAGCTGGTTAACTGCCCCTACCGACTTATAACAGACCTCAGACAGACAGATAAATAGTTTAAATTAAACAAATTGGAGTGGGAGGACTCGAACACAAGACCCCTTCTTAAGCTGAGCTCCGATATCATGTCAAGTAATAAACTCATCTTGAACCATAAGGTATTACAGGAAGGCCCCAACTGGATCATATGCAAATCAACATATATAAAATCAATATATCATTACTAATTTAAAGTTTTCTTGGAATATTAGTTGAAATGAAGCTCCCTTGAGCTCATATTTGAATCCAATTATATCTCATGGTCCGTCTTGCCTCATTAATTAAACGAGTTTAGTGTCATTACTATCTTCGAAGCACATGCAAATACTAGTGTTTTTATGCTAAATCCTTTGACATTCATCCAGAAAATAATGTGGAAGCTGAACAAGTCTATTGCCAAAGAACTTTTGCCATCACAACCTGTCGATTTTAAGATTGACCCTTGGTGGGGTGTTGGTCTGGTCAATTTTACTCTTGAAGAATTCAAGGTGAGATCTCTTGTATTTGTAGTCACTTTTGCATGGGAGTGCAAATTATTTTCTTGGGCTTAAGTCTCATTGCGATTTTGAAGTCCATTGTACATGATTGATACAGTCTTTGTTATATTCTTTACCAGAAACTTTCAGAAGAAGAAATGGCAACCATTGATAAAATTTGCAAGGAGGAAGCAAATGCCTTTGTCCTCTTTGATCCCGAAATTGTAAGGGGTCTTTACCGACGGGGACTAGTTTACATTGATGTTCCTGTGTATGCTGATGACCGTTTTAAAGGTAATTTCTTTGCACTAAGTTGTATTAAATTTTTAGATCTCTAAATTTCCACAGATTAGCATATTCAGTTAATGTTTGTTTCCATGGTTATCATGGCGCCAAGGCTGAGTCAAGCCACTACTGTACTGTCTGCATGATATGTTGCTAAGGTCGTTCAATAAATAGTTCAATTTTAGTCATCTTTTTCTTTTTTTTATTGGGCCGGGTTGGAACCTGCTTGATCACTACTTGCGGCTGTCTGGGCAAGTTGATGGGCGACTTTTTTTCGAAATGCAATTGGCCGGACATCAGTAACCATGTTTGTTTCATTATAACAGGGTTAAGCACACTAGATAGTTCTCCAGCATAAGTAGATTATAGTAGCATACTCATACTTGCCAAAAGCTATTCAAGTCAAATAAATTTACTTAAAATATGTATGTACCTTTAAATATTCGTGTAACAAATGTTTTTGAAGATTGAAGATTTTATATTCTGGAGCAAATAAGTTGTTTCCTAGCGCTTTTCAGACCCATCTGTAAATTCTACTCCTTAAAAAAGAAACGCGTATCTGCATCAGCAAGTTTATTAGCAAAGGCGGTTTATGTCCAATTTCTTACTAGTCAACATTATAAAATTTAACTGTTGATCCATTGCATTGTCTTGTTATTAAGTTGTTCACCTGCCTGGGATATGTGGTTCCATTAGGATGTGATTCAGTCCTGCTTATATCTCTGAACCCATTGTTTTCAATCTGTTTCAGTCATTTTGCTCTTCCAGTCAATTTGAAGAACTCTAATGTCATAGGATTACCTCCTAATCTGAATGTTAAAGTAGTTAGAGATTGTTATATTGTATACTGCGTATATGACAGAAATTGATCTTTTGATTTGGCGTTCTACTGTGTGCTGTTATTTTTTGATTTCCAGCTACATTTAAGTTTAGAATGTTGATGTTTACAGTGTTTCAGTTTCCAGGCTCGAAGGATTTATTTCAAACAGGGAGCAAGCTTATGAAGACCCCATTGAGGAGTAAGTTAATTGTTTAATTACATATGAACTTCGTTTCTGTGAAGGGAGTTGTAGCATTAATGACAAAAACTTTTACAGGGTGTTATATGCCGTGTTTGTGGTTTCGAGTGAGAACTCCACAGTTGCTGAATTGGCGTCTACGTTACAAGCTGACCTTTCTCAACTACAGGCTGCCGCCTCATTTGTTTGCCGCCTGGGATGGGCGGAAAAAATTATTGATCCCGCATCCATTCTTCAAGAATCAGTGGTACCTGGCATTTCTTCAGTTACCCTCAGCGATGATGAAAATAACATGGGTTCTACAAACATGGCAACTAATGGTAGTGATTTTCGACAAGGGGATGTTGCAAGGACAGAAAACAGTGACGCACATGTTGCTTTTGTTGTTGATGCTAATATAACATCATATCTTATGATGGGCTCTGTCTCACCAGGTTGGTTTTTTATTTACTTTTACATTGTCTTGCGCTGCCTTGCAGTATATTGAAAAAGATGTTATTTATTGTTCTGCAAGGTGCTCTTACCGTGTTTTTAGCAGTGATGGCTGAAATATTTTGGTTGCTCCTACATGGTGCTGTATCAGTTCTTTTTTTATTTGAAAATTAAGTTACTTTAATACTATGTACCATATAGGCCATAAAAATGGTATGCTATTATGATGTATGATTAAAAGGCAAGTTGTAAGGGGAAGAAAATTGTTCAAATTGAATACATATGAGGTTAATTTAATTTCAAACATTAATATATTGGTTCAATCTTGGTTGATGAGGAACGAGAATAAAGAATTAATTTATTTGTTACTAATTAGTTTGTATTTATTTAGTCTAAAGATAAATAATGTATATAGTCTACATGGAGTTAATATTTTATGTGTGGGCCTAGTAGTTTATTAATTAAATTGGTTATTTATAATAAAGCCCAACTGTTACGGGCCTTAGTCCATTAGTTATTTATTAGGGTTTTTATTCCTATATAAGCATTGTAATCCTCAACTAAGCTTTTGATTATACACTTTTCTTGAGAATAATATTGATTAATTATTCTTGGGAATCATAGAATTCATTGCTTTATCCTTTGTTCTTATTTTTATATTATAATTCATCTTTCTAAAATCTTGTCCTACATCAATTTGTATGAGCCGAATCCTGAATCTTTTTACTGTTCACGCTGGTCATCGATGGAATCACTGTTCACTGATGTTTTTCACTATTAATCTCCGGATTTTCACACGGATGCTATCTCTATACTACCCCGCCGCTGCCGAACTTTAAAACTATCAATCCCCACCAGAAAACCACCTAAAATCTGTCCTGCATCATTGGTAATGATAAGCTTGCAAAACTTAATTATCACATTTAAATCAATGATATGGTTGACTTAACACTCAACAGCATGTGTCAGACTGGCAAGCTGAGTCAACTTGTTATGCACCCAGTAGAGTCTACTGTTAAGCACGTTTATTACACACGTGTCAAGGGGTAAGAAAGGCATTGCAGCAAATATTTAAGGATATATGCGTAATAACGGAGAGGGAGCAAAGGGGAGAATATATACAGCACATAGGGGAATATTAGGGCATGAAGAAGTTAGTACTGTCTTTATTTTTATTGGGAGAGAATTGGGCCTCTCGAAAGTCCATTATTTATCCTCGTTTTTCCTTTCATTGTTGTTGCTTGATCGAGAGAGTTGACTACTGTAATTCAGAGGAGTTAACTATATTTTGCAGCTTATGTGTTATCATTGCTGTTAATCAATAGAATCGTAGTAATTCATTACAAGTGGTATCAGAGCACTTCGTTCCGATGGGACCGTCGATGCCAACACAACAACTATATCTGATTGAAGAGAAGATTATGGCGATGGAGGAATCAATTTCGGAAATGGTGTCGAAGGCAATAGATAGAGCAGTGAAAGCGATGCATTATTCGCTTTTAGAGATGGTTAGGAAGGTTGATAAAGACGGTGAAGAGGATTCTTATTCAAGGGAGTTGTCCACAAATCAGGTAAGTCAATCTTTTAATGCTCCTACTCAAATTTTGGGAGTTGATAAACTGGATAATTTGAATAGAGTAGAGAAACATGTGAATGAAAAGTGTGAGTATTCAAACAAGTCACAAACGGTACAATATGTAAAGTCTGCCCTCAAAATGTTTGATAATAGTTCCGAGAGAGTGCAAGTAGATAAAGCTCTATTATCGTCTGCTATTGTTTTGTCTGCTGAGACGTGCGAAAAGGATTTAAAAATATATTTTCAACAATTTGTCAAGTACGATATGATTAAGGTGTTTAAGCTACATAAAAAGGAGTATGATAAGGTTTCGTTTTACAAGATTCAAGAAGACGAACATGGTAAGAATCGCAGAAAAGGGAGTTATAAGGAAAGGTATGAAGTTAAATATGATGGAAATAAGATGCCTGATTTCGTTAAAGATTCTAAACTAGAGGTATTTCAGCCTTTCAAAGGGATAGAGCAATCAATAGAGATTAATGAACGGCCTGTTAAGGATGTGGTTGAGGATGTGGTTGCCAGGACAATAATATTATTTATGCTGGTAATTGCATATGGTAAGAGAAGAGGATGTAAACTGTTTGAAAATAAGCTTCAAAGAAATTTAGTGGCTTGTGATGGTGTAGGTGAAAGAACGTGTTATTTTAAGCTACACGAGGATGAGTATGGGAAGATTGAGGTTTTGGAAGAAAGTAGTGAAAACATATATGCGTTAAAGTTGTTCGTGAAGAGGTCCGATGCATCATTAGGTTTAAAGAAATCAAAATCGAAGACTTCGAGTTTCATAGCTGCATTACATTTGCAGGCGGATAATTTTGAATGTGTTCTGAAGTGTGTTAGGGATTTGAGAGATTGCGAGGGAGATAGTGATAATCACCCGAGTTTGAGTGTGTTGGCTATGAAGGCATGGTTAGAGATAGGGAGGTTTGAAGAAGATGGGATGGAATTGAAATGTATGGTAGTTAACAAGGGGATTACTAAAGTTGATTGGATGTCGTTGGTGGAATTGTACTTTCTGGCAATTAGAACAGCAAGGGCTGAGACAGTAAAGGGGACATTTTTGGTACTTTTAGGGAGATGTCAGGTAAGTGCAGGTACAACCACCAAACTGGTTCATTTTCCAATAGCATTCCAAGCTAAAAAACTAATCAATAATCCTGAGATTGTAATGACTGAGTTTATTGAGGGTCTTGTGGAAAGTTATCATGGATTACAGTACTTTGATGGCTTTCCAGAGGTGAAGGTTTTATTACATTCTGACATTTCAAGTAAAACCAATGAAAATAAGTTTTTTATATCAGGAGGTGGAAGTGGCCATGAGCCTGCTCAAGCTGGATTTGTGGGAGAAGGGATGCTGACGGCTGCTATATTTGTTGGATCTATTATAAAAGCAAGCTTGCAGAAACTGGATTATGAGATTAAGACTCTAAATTGGCCGGTTGGATTTGATGGTAATCATCCGCCCACCAACATCCTTGTTCATGTACCATCATCTCGTTCAGCAATAATAAACGATACCTTGATTCAACCGCATCAGCTCAATCAACAAGCGCGAATCCTTGAGGCTGCTATTGAAATTAAGGATAATTTAATTGACTGGGATAGTAAATATGGTGTGGGTAGTGAGGGGTCAAAGGCGGTGGTTGAGCTTCTTTGCACATCAGTCAATGAGTTAACTCTTAATTGTAATGGTGTGTTAATGATGTCGGAACTAGTGATCATTTGGTATGCGCAACTATTTTATTTTGATTATATTATGAAAGCTAATGCAAATAACAGGCGGAGGGATGAGGAGTTTCAAGTGGACGAGAAGGTGTATGTAAAGTTCCAACAGTATCGTCTATGGTCGGTGGCATATAGGCCATGTGACAAGTTATCAGCCAAGTTTTATATGCCTTTCGAGATACCTCAACGCATTGGACAGGTGGCGTATTGTATGCTACTTCTGGCGGAGAGTAAGATATATCACGTGTTCCACATTTCTGAGCTGAAAAGTGCAGCCCATGTTATGATGCCAGACCAAGTAGCACCTCGGTTGGAATTAGTTGCAAGAGTAGAAGCGTTGGTGGATGTACATCAAGTACAACAAGGTTTGGAGGCTGACTCGGAGGTTTCAATTAAGTGGCATGGCTTATCATTATTTCAGATTATCCAGATAATTGGAACCGTTGCTTACAAACTAGAATTGCTACCTGAGAGTAAAATACGTCCGATTTTTCACGTGTCACAACTCAAACAACATGTGGGTCGGGTTCCAGTTTCTTGTACAATTCCCCTCCCCCAACTCACTTCAGAGATGGAGCTACCAATGGAACCAGCAACATTGTTAAGTTTCCGTCGTACTCGACACAATGGTCAAGATCACATAAAGGTTCTAATGCACCGGAAAGGATTGCCCCTCTTTAAACTACTTGGGAGGATATGAGTTTCATTGACCATCGTTTTCCATGGTTTCACCTTGAGGACAAGGTGAGTCTCTGGGAGCGGGGTATTGTTATGCACCCAGTAGAGTCTAGTGTTAAGCACGTTTATTACAGGCACGTGTCAAGGGGTAAGAAAGGCATTGCAGCAAATATTTAAGGATATATGCGTAATAACGGAGAGGGAGCAAAGGGGAGAATATATACAACACATAGGGGAATATTAGGGCATGAAGAAGTTAGTACTGTCTTTATTTTTATTGGGAGAGAATTGGGCCTCTCGAAAGTCCATTATTTATCCTCGTTTTTCCTTTCATTGTTGTTGCTTGATCGAGAGAGTTGACTACTGTAATTCAGAGGAGTTAACTATATTTTGCAGCTTATGTGTTATCATTGCTGTTAATCAATAGAATCGTAGTAATTCATTACACAACTTTTATGATGACTTGACCATGTTTAGTTCCACTAGTTCAGCTGATCAAATTTTGAGTTTTTTTTTAATTCTGGAGTCTGGACCTTGAAGTTATGAACATCTCAATATATATGTATAACCTTTGAACTCAAGCAAAGAGAAAGCATATATCCTGCGGCTGATGTTAGCTATTTCTTGTCGGTTGTGGACCTTCTGTTCCAACAACATCCAAGATCTATAGATTATTTTTTTCCGCCATAACATACACAGACATAATTATTTTAAGCTTTGTCAGCTAAGCAGTCCTTCGTGATGTGGACAAAAAAAGTAATTAATTTTATACAGATATAATTTTTTTTGTTATTTGGGAAAATTTATTGCAATTGTTAAGGATAATTATATAATTAAGGCATTAAATTAGTATTGGGTAGTTAGGATGTAGTATTTGGATAATGATTAGTTTTCTTATTATAGGAAATTGCATGTTTTATCCCGTATGAATCTGAATATTGACATTAATGGAGGGATGTCCTGATAATAAGATTGGGACTTTTGGCGGGATTAATGGCGGTGATGATGGTGGTCAAAGAATAGAGTGTGGTGGTTGATGATGTGAAGTGGTTGAGATAAAAGGGCAGCTCAAGATCTTAGAGAATAGTTCTCTATTGTATCGATCGGTCCTATACAATGTACTTTAATATCTCTACTACATATAGGGAATTAAGCATGACGTAATTCTTAGAGATCAAGAAATCTATCAGGCTAGATTTCTATTCCCGAGAATGGAGAACTTAAACCCGCTGGGCCAGAAATTGCCTTAAAGAATTCACTAGAACTTAACTAATAGTTTTTTAGAGTGTGGCAGTTCAGCAATTGACCCTGATTTGTCATAGGTAACAGTTATGAAAGCCTGCTGTTGTTTATACGCTTCAGTAAAGATAGCCACATGTTTAGAGGAGTTGCTCCGAATTAATTATTGCCCTAGTCAAGGCTGTCAAAAAATCCGAAAAATCCGATATTCGTCCGAAAAATCCGCATTCGTATCCGAAATAAAGCGGATATTATCCGTATTCGAAACAAAAGGGATATTATCCGTATTCGAATCCGATGCTTGAGGATACGGATATAGGCATACTCGCATCGGAAGATATCCGAATCCAAATAAATATATTATATTTAAAGATTTATATAATTTAAAATTTATTATATTAAATTTATAGTGTGCGTGTATGTATATAAATATACACACACATATATAATTAAATATTATGTTTATACAAATTTTATATAATTGTAAAAATAGTATTGACATATATAAAAAAATCATTTGAGTTCAACAATTTAAAGATAAAAAATACATTGAAAAGATAAATAAAAATTAATTTTTGAATAAATTAAAATAGGATTAAATCACTTTAACTCTTATTTTAATTTTTAAAAATGAAATTTTAATTTTTACTGTATTTTTTATTTTTATTTTGAATTTTTAATATAAAAATAAAGATATCGGATTCGGATCCGGATATTATCCGTATCCGGATAGTATCCGTCGGATCCGGATTCAGATATTATTCTTTAAATATTTCCGGATTCGGATATGGATACAGATATAAATTTTCGGATTCGGATCCGGATACGGATATAGGCAAATCCGTATCCGAAATATCCGTTTGACAGCCCTAGCCCTAGTAGGTAAGTCTCTACTTGGTGGAAGTAGGTTACATCTCCATAATCCTTACCCCTCGGCTCCTCTTGGAATGAGACAATTGATTACAGTCAGTTTCCATAGTATTTCCAATAAGCAACTATCAAAGAGATCTTTAACAAGTAACATACCAGTAACTCACCATCGAGGGTGCCTAGGCTGCCCAGGTGAGGTCCTGGCCTTGTATACCTTTGTAGATATTATACTATGTCTTTATTCCTGTATAGAGCTTTCCTTGCACAAATACTTATGCAAATAATATGTACTTGACTCAGTTCTCCAACTCCTTCAGCATAACAGGCTGAAAACAAGCCTTCTTCATATAATTTCAATATCATAGGGTGTGTTGAGTTGTACTGGGTGCTATCTTTCACGCCCTGGCCTTCAGTAAACATCCCTCAAGGGAGCCTCCAATAAGCAACCCACCCTGAAGAGTGGTCTTTAGCAATTTCCTATCAGAAATCCCCTATAAGGGGGCACCCTTGTACAAGTTAAAATATTTCAGAAATGTAGTATGGGTGTCTTCCATAGCAAAAAAATCCAAGTCTTCGTGAGCACTGCCTGATGTGGGTGCTTCCGGGTGCTCCCTCCTTAGTGGGTGTCGCGTAATATTTTATAGTTTACCATTTTAAAACATATGGAACCAAACCGCATTTGTGAAACAATATGTATGGATGTAAATATCCCTGATTCCGAAGAGGATGCAATATGCGATCTACGTATAAACTTTTTAATTAGCAGTATTAATCAGACGAGGGTCATGAATTGATTTGAGAAATCGAGGGTCCACTTTGGGAGAAGTTTTCTCTTTTGAGATGTTATTCAGGAAGTTCCCAAATTATTACTCCTAGACCTCGTCCTGCATCATAGTGTAAAGTAGAGCAATGGTTCTATCTGAAGCTTGAGACCTTGAAACAACCTTGGAATTGTGGAAATTGGATGCATTTTAATGCAAAAAATATTGATTCATAACTTTTACATATTTTCAGCCCCCATTGAGGGTCCACTTTGGGAGAAGTTTTCTCTTTTGAGATGTTATTCAGGAAGTTCCCAAATTATTACTCCTAGACCTCGTCCTGCATCATAGTGTAAAGTAGAGCAATGGTTCTATCTGAAGCTTGAGACCTTGAAACAACCTTGGAATTGTGGAAATTGGATGCATTTTAATGCAAAAAATATTGATTCATAACTTTTACATATTTTCAGCCCCATTGTATTTTAAGGTTCAATCTTGCATTCAAGGTTTTTCTCATAAAAATGGGGGGGGGGGGGGCTTGGAGTAATTATTATTTTTCCCTGATTTGGCAAAATGTGTAGGTTCTTTCATGTTTAAGTAAGCACACAATCTTTGCATGATACAATTTATATTCTATTCAATATGTCTGTCTTTCTAAATACATTATCTTGTTTCTTGATGCATTTTGCAGGGCTAAAGTCTCATGCGGTGACATTATACGAAGCCGGTAAACTGGGATATGCTAGCATTACAGATCTTTGCAAAGATCTCAGTACGTTAGAGGGAGCCAAATTTGAGGGTGAATTGCAAGAATTTGCAAATCATGCATTTAGCCTCAGATGTATTCTTGAGTGTTTGTCTTCTGGTGGAATTGTTAATGAAGAGCAAGACACCAGTGTCATGGTACGGTCAAGCAATATTGAAGGTACTGTAATCACTGGACCTCCCTCTGACTAGTAAATCGATTATTCTTGCACGATTACTTGTATTCATCACCTGTGGAAGATTCTAATATTGCTGTATGTGTAATTTTGAATTCAGATAATAATAACCTGTCAGCTACTGTGTCTGAGGAAAGTGATAATAACAACCTGTTAGCTACTGTGCCTGAGGAAGGTGATCAATTAAGTGAGACTCCCAAGTCAGATCGTAGTATCCATGACAATGAGAGTTCCGTCTCCGCTGAAGGCTCTGCAATCAAAACAGAAACCACTAGGAAAATCAGAAAATACCGTGTCGATATTCTTCGATGTGAAAGCTTAGCTTCTCTTTCCTCAGCAACCCTGGAACGGTTATTTCTTCGTGACTATGACGTTGTTGTATCCATGGTTCCATTACCTCAGTCTTCAGTTTTGCCTGGACCGAAAGGCCCTGTTCATTTTGGCCCACCCTCCCATTCATCAATGACACCTTGGTTGAAAGTAGCACTGTATTCAGCCATTGGTAGTGGGCCTCTGTCAGTTGTTTTGATGAAAGGTCAATGTTTGAGGTTGCTTCCTGCACCATTGGCCGGTTGTGAAAAGGCTCTTATATGGTCTTGGGATGGATCTACTGTTGGAGGTCTGGGTGGAAAGTTTCAAGGGAATTTGGTTAAAGGAAGTATACTTTTGCATTGCTTGAATGCTATTCTCAAGTATTCAGCTGTACTTGTGCAGCCCCTTACAAGATATGACCTTGATGATCGTGGAAATATTACTACGATGGATGTTCCGTTGCCTTTAAAGAACTCTGATGGTTCAATTTCCGATATAGGAAAAGAACTGGGCCTATCTGTCGAAGAAAGCTCAAAGCTGAACGCTATGTTAATTGAGATGGCCGATAAGATAGACTTTTGGACCATTGGTTACATTCGCCTATTAAGACTCTTCAAGGATAAAGAATCAGAACAATTGTTACCTGATGATCAGAAGTACGAATGGGTTTTGTTGGGTGTAGAATTTGGTGTTCCACTGTTTAGTCCAAAATTGTGCAACCAAATATGTAAACGAGTGGTTCATTCAGAATTACTACAATCAGATTTAATAACTGAGCATCATGAGTCGATGCAAGAACTCAGGCGAAGGCTACGTGATGTCTGCTCAAAATACAATGCCACAGGTCCAACTGCAAAGCTTCTTTACAATAGGGAGCAAACAAAGGAATCTTCAAAAACTCTAATGACCTATGCAAGTAATAAGTGGAATCCGCTTGCAGACCCATCCTCGCCCATTTCTGGGGCCATGGGAGAACACCAGAGATTAAAACTTGCAAACAGAAAACGTTGTATGACAGAAGTGTTGAGCTTTGATGGTAACATCTTGAGGTATGTATTGACACATTCTCTTTCACCATATGAGGCTGTTTGCAGTAGTACCGTTTTTCTTACTAGTTCTTTAGTTTTTATACTCCCATTATCCGGTTTTCTTTTTCTTTCGTTGCTTTCCTATTGTAGCTAATGCCAATGCCACACGATATTATGGTTTCATATTTGAAAACCGATCGGATTAAATATGTAATCAAGTTACTGTAGCTGCTGGTTTTAATCCCGAAACTTTTCGTATATAAAGAATGAGAGAGAGACTTGATTTTCTTTCTATAAAATTGAATTTGCTATGGATTTCATGCATTATCCCCGAAAAAAGCCATAAATATTGGTGCAACTGTCACCGATATGCCCATTAATGAGATTTCTTATTTTGATTGAGGTATTAAATGATTTTCAGATCCTATGCTATGGCCCCTGTTTATGAGGCTGCTACACGGGTAGTAGAAGAATCACACAATAGCAGTGGTAAAGTTGACAGTAAAGTCGAATCAGATGACATGGACAGCAAAGACGTAACTCACCCTGGTGTCAATCTTCTTTTTGACGGATCTGGGTTGAGGCCTTTTGATATTGGAGCTTGCCTACAGGCCCGACAACCTGTCTCTTTGATAGCTGAAGCATCAGCAGCGTCTTCTGCAATTAAATAAGTTCAAAGTACAGCTTCACAAGTGCATGAAAATATAAAGTTTCTTCCTTACGTGCAATGTTCCGAATGTTTGGAATCTGGCATGATATGCAATGTTATGTACAAGGTACCTAATTTTTAAATTTTTATTTTTGTGTCAATGCCTTTTGTTTAATAATTTATATCTGGATATCAAATTACATAGCTATGCTAGAACGTTGCTATCTGTGTCAACTTTATGTTATTTTCATAAGTTACTTGATGAAATGATCTAAAAAAATGTAAGCTGACAATTAAACTTGGCCGCAAGGTAACCTGAATCTGCAGTTACTTCTGCTGATATGCTGCAGACTAATGTAGTTGCTAGTAAGTAATAACTCTGTAAGTGGTCTGCATCCGGAAGGATAAAATGCCAAGGAGAACACAATTTGTTTTTGGAATTCTTTGTTTTTGGAATTTTGATACTTACATCTGAAAACCTTTTGCAAAGGCTTAATTTGTGGGATGATTAATCAGTTCTCCTTATAAGATCTTTTGCAAAATCTTAAAAAGTTCTTACTTTTGACTTGCTGTGCTTTAAATTTACTTGTTCTTCTGTTATATTAATAAGCTGAAATCCTTATTTCCTTCTCGTTGACATGCAGGTCTGATAGTCAGATTACAGTTATTACGGATTCATGTAGAAATAGAGCTCATCCTTGATGCTTTCCCAAATGTCTGATATCCATAATATGGCAGATGTTGACACTTGACAGGCCGCCTGTAAGATTAAATACGTATATAAAGCTTGATATTGATTTGCTTAAAGCACTCGTATTTTTTGGTTGCGTAGTTTACTTGAGAATAGTGAGACTTTCGGGGGAACATGGTTTTACTGTAAACATTATAATCATGTTTTATTTTAATTATTACAAGCAAGAAGGGATTGATGCATGAACCAATCATAGTTAATCAATAGAATGAAAGAACGTGTTCTAGTGATGGATGTACGCAATTTGTATTCTTTTGAAGATGTCTGGTTTATGTTGCTAGACGATAGTTTAGTAGGGGGAATTTTATGTTAATTGCCCCTTGGGGAACTTTGCCCCCACCACATTCCATTTTATTAGCACCAAAAACATAAAAAGAATGAAGAACAATACCCAGCTCTTGACAAAAAAAGAACAATACCTAGCTTTAAAGGCTGCTGTAAAACACGATATAAACACTAGACCCCAAAATCCAAGACTCAGACAAAGATCTAAATGTTGAAACAAAAGTCACTCCAATCTCATAAAATTTGTATGACCACTAGTAAAAAATTCATGAGGAGTATATAGTTTAGAAACAAAGACTCTGTTAGTATTTTTACTATTTATAAATAAATTATTTTCTCTACAAGTTTTATGTTAAAACAACCCCATAGAAAAAAATTAAGTTTCGTCAGTGTGACAAAAATGACCATTGGATTTATCCAAATTTTTATAGATACCGCTGGAGTTAAAACTGTTTTCCCCAAATTTTTTTGATGGAAGAAAAGAAAGGAGATGAATTAATTACTATTGGTCGTTGCTGAATGGTTTATTCAGAAACAAAATAAAATAAAGCTAAAAATTTCGAAAAAATTCTATACATAATTGCGTTTGAACTTTTTTTCCCCTCTGTATTCGGGGAAATTTGGAGAGGAAAATTGATCTGCCCATCCCATGTACTGGATGGAGTATCATCACTCTTTATGTCGCAAAGAGCAGGGTATGGTCGATATTCAGTAATGGAGTGTGTGAGTATCTAAAGTTACGAAATTAATCATAAAAGATGGCTAGTTAATCAATCAGTATAAATAATACATGAAAGCACCAATAAAAATGGAGTACAAATAAAGGAAAAGGGGGGAGAAAGCACTGCCTCTATCCTGACCACAACGCAAAGCTCTTAGTAAACCAACATTAGAGCACTACTCAAGAACATAATAGGTATGAACGGATATACAGTTGGTGATGAGGTAGATGAAGTCGGAGCATGGCCTGAAGTAGACGTAGGTGGTGTTAATGAACTTCCAGATGGAGTGGGAGTAGCTCCAGCTCCTGTGGCAGTTGCAGCAGTCACAGCTAGCTTCATGCCACCACTGCAATGACCTATTACTCCACAGATGAAGTAATGCGGGCCTGCAGTCTTCAGAGGGATGGTTGTCGAACCCGAGCTATCAGTACTGATTGAATTTCCAACAGTGCAGGAGCTAAAATCACCTGAACTTACTTCATCTACGGTATGACCACTTCCATACTTGAAGACTACAAATAACCAAAAACAAAATTTGTCAGTGTTTAAGATTCTGAAACTAATGGTTCAAAAATATAAAGAAAAGTTGTTATAGAATGTTACAGAAGTGTGAACTTACTGAGATTATCTCCAACACTAAAGGTTTTGTCAGTTGCCCAAGTTTTGTAATCACCAGTGAGTGTCCAGCCAGATGAGTCCCCTACAGTGTAGTCTTTGCCGAAACTTGGAACAGCAGCAGCTAATAGGATGAAGAAGGAGCATACAATTTTGGCAGCGGAGTTGGCCATTAGAGTTGCTTAAAAGAGAGAAAGAGATGGTTGAGATATGATTTATAAGGCAGAGGTGTCCTTTATATAGACTATATATAGGGATCTTATAGTAAAAAAAAAATAAAGGGTAAAGCTACTACGCAAGTGGAACCGTGCAGTACGTAGTAGTAACAAAACCGCATAAATTTGTGAAGCTAAAAAGCACATTGTGAATCTAAATCTCACAAATTCAAAGGTTGCAGTTCGGTTATAAGTTGTAAAATAAAAATAAGAGTATTTTAATTATTTATTGAAATGCTAATCACACCATACTCTAAGCGGAAGTCTTGTATTTTGTGTGCTGACTTTTAGTAAATTATTATTATGGTCTAGTTAGTGTGCGTCTTTTTTGGTTGTACAAGTAATAACTGAGGAAAACATTAGGAAAAACAAAGGTTTGTATATTTCCGGGCTTATGTAATGCGAGTGATGGACCATCACTGATATATGAGCATGACAGCAGGGTGATGCAGTAAGTTTGTTGCACTGAATATATACCGAGTATAGGATACTGCCAGTTGTATATTACAGTATGACACTCTTTGCACTAGTTGGGAATATCTATTACGGGACCTTGCTTCAAAACTTGTATTTTATTTTAATTAATAAAATTCTTATTTTTTATTTTAAATTCCCATATTTATATTAATATTTAAATATTTTGAATTTCAAATAAAATTTAAATTTTCAAACATATAGTTTCATCAAATTCAAAATTTCAAATTAAATTCAATTTGATACGGGTGATAAATCTAAGATCCCTTACTTTTTATTTAGAGTTATTCATTTTTTGGAAGTAACTTATGGTATATTGTTGAGCTGATATGAAGATATGCATAAATAACTTGAGACTGTAATCTAAAATATAACTTAATTTACAAAAAATAACCTTACAATTAATAAAATTATATACTTTTAACCTCCTAGTCGGAGTTCCCACACCTACCAACCCACCTTGACAGAAGGCGATATCAAAGCTAAAGAGTGATGAAGCGAGCTTGTCAAAATATAATCATGCCTAACTAAAAGGATGTATGAACAAATCATTGCATCAAAAAAGTGGAAACCCTCTCTTTATCAATCTGGAACCCTATTCTCCTGTTGGGGCCGGCCGCCCATATGGGGAGTACCAGATAAATCTAAACATACAAAGAGTAGTTTTTAGGTAGAATTCAACTTACTGGCTCTCAAATTCAAGTAGAACCCTTATTAATCCCATCTCTTACTATAATTGTCCTAATAATGGGTTAAAAGAAAAACTCAAAAAATTGCACATGCAATGTATATATATGATAAGGAAAAGCCAGATACGATCATAGAATAATTTAGCATGATGATAAGCTTCGTTTTTTGCAGGTGGCTTATGGAAGCTGCTCAAGGAAATGTACTACTGGATTAGGTCAACTACTTCGCATTGGGGCTCTATCATCTGCTCCCTACTGCTAGTTTTATACCAAATCTTCGGAATTATATCCGCTTCTCCGATAAATTTATCACGACCGAATTAGAGTAATAATCATGATAGATTGAAACGCATTCTTGTTGGCTACTCCCGTGAACGTCCCAACCAAAATAATAAGCTTGTTAAAAACTGAATTCTACTCCTTGTTCCAACCATTTTTTTACAATATACTTTTCGGGATTCCCATCCAATTCTTTACATTTTAAAATTTACTATAAATAGTCAACGGGTCCCACCACTTTCCCACTTTTCCTTCTTTTATATACTACTTTTACTCCACTATCTCCTTTTTATACATGAAAAATCAACGGGTCACACCACTTCGCCCACTTTTCTTTCTTTTTTTCAATACTTTATATATATTTATTGACCTCCATATCTAAACCAAACATAAAGAATTGGTCGGGACGGATGGAGTATAAATTTAATTTACTTTGATCAGTGTAGTTTTAATGTATGTTAGGTAGGTATCCCACATTAATAAGAAATAAGAGATAGTCGAAATAAGCTAACTCGTAAAATTTAGTGGTTAGTGTACTAGAAAAAATGAAAATAAAAAACGCGGCACTCTGAAATCCATGACCTAGTAAATTACTTTGACGGTAATTAAAAGGACTCATGGCCAACGTAGTATGTATAAAATGGACATGAAAAATCGTGATCGGCAGTCAATTTGACAAAGCAAGAGATCCAATACAACAATTTTATGATACAAGTAGAAGCAACGTCTTAATCCCCTCTCTTGATAACGAAACAATTCAACTTCTAATGACGGAAATGTAACAGACTCATTTGCAAAACATGATCAAATGAAATGAGAAACTTTCTTAACAACCAAAGTATTTACATGAAATGACATTTCAACTTATGATGGAACATTATGTCAATAAAATGCTCAACACTCAGTTGTGGGATTATAGGTAGACTTTCAATTCTCATCAGATTAATTTTGATGTTTTTGCTGTTGCTCCAGTTTTAAGATTACATACATATGTATTTTAGCGATCATTTGCAACATTTTATATTTTCGCGCACACACATGTTTTAAAATGAAGCTCAATTTAAACCTTTTTCTTTTATCCAAGTAAATTCACATTTTTTTTTGCCAAGCAAACTCACGCACGGCCGGTGATCGAACTCTTGACCTTTACCACCCCAATCCTTTGAAGGATCTTAATTTAAACCTTCGGCATCTTATTATCAAATAGGCCAGGGAGGAGCATTCGACAGAACAAAGGTGGAGGAATAAAGAAAGGTGATAAACTAACATTGTCATAAAGATATTCTCCAGCAGAAAAATGCAGACATGCAATGATGCAAAAGGATCTTCATTATGTGTTGAGTAAGCAATGGATACAAACAATTCCAACAAAAGCGTAAAACGTGCAGTTCACGTACTTAATATTTTAGGTCAAGATAGCTTTTAAAAGAAAGAAGCGAAGATTAGAATTCTCAACCTTCCTGCAGTACAAAACCATTATTCACAAGGCCGAGCAATCAAAGCTCAACAGACATAATGTACGACGTACGAGTATTTAAATGTGGTCCCGAGTACCAAAAATTTTATGTGTCACCGCTGTAATTCGGGATGAGCAAGTCGAGTTTCGAGTCGTGTGTAATTCAAACTGAGATTAATCGAGTAGAGCCGAGGTGACTCCTTAACTAACCGAGCTTTAGCCCGAACTCGACTCATTTAGTTTCACGAAGCCGAGCCGAGCCGAGCCGGGCCGTTTAGCTAAATGAGTCGGGCGAGCAGCCTCATTTAAAATTAGACTTAATGGAGCCTAAACCCCTGCCCAAACTCGGCTCATTTAATTATATGAGTCGAGTCGTGTCGAGCCGGCTCGTTCTACCTCGCCTAAACTCGGCTCGTTTAACTAAACAAGCCAAATCAAACTCACTTAAACGAGTTCGAGCCGGATACTCACAACTCGAAATACAGCCCTAGTCACGGATGTGTATGCCAAAGCCTACATTTAAATTAACTTAATTTGAACCACATTTCTGAAAAAAGCCAAAATTATGCACTATACTTGTCCACACCCTCTGCCTCTTCAACTAGAGTATATAAGCTTTAAGATGAACTTTTGCTCAATACCTATCTACATTTGCATGCTGCAATAACCAAGAATATCAGTTCCTTTGGAATATGGAAAACAACCTTGAAGGCTCGGGTCATTTGACCAAAGCTTCACTGTGAAGTGTGAAGGCAATTTCTTCTTCAGCACGAAGACTCCTCTCACAGGCCACTTTCTTATAACACACATATGTTTCTGAAATTTGACTACGACTACTTTAGGTAATTAATAGGAGGCCGTCAAGCCTAAGTACTATGAATCAATTTTACGATAACATAGCAGATCAATTAATCTTTATTATGATATCGAGGGAAATTATAATCATCACAAAATCCCCTTGGTTCCTTTCCTGTTACAAGCACTCGAGCATTTACTCAACGATAAATTTAAAGTCTAGTGTATCTTCTTGCTAAAAAAAACTTTCCTTGTGCATCAACATGTATCCAAACATGAACTTGTTGTAACATACATGCCAAATTATTAACTCAAGGTGATCAAGTCATCAGCAGATCCAGGAGGCACATGTAATGACATGATGACATCTATGATCTAGCAGAATAAACTCATCTATTATAGGAGCAGTAATCGTCTATAGAGGACCTGGAAAGGTGCCATTCTCCCTTTGTTCATTCCATCTGTCTACCTGCATTTAAAATTAAGAAAAGGACAGTAAGATGTACTATAACATTAAGGAATCAGACAACGTACAGAAGAGAAACAAAAAGGAAGATTTAAGGACACTTAAGTCTTTAACCATGATTAGCAAAATGTCTCCAGGGGTAAAAATATATCTGAGCAAGTTTAGAACAAATTTTGGTATTTGCTGAACAGCTAAAACAAGATTGGCTACAGAAAGTCCTAAAAACATGCAAGCACAAAGAAGCTTTATACCCATTCGCCTGGACAAAGTGAACGATAGTACTTGGCAAATTTATCACACTCTGGAGCATCATCGCCTTTTGCAGCAACACACCTGATAAGAGAAAGCCAGACCCTTAGAAATAGTAAATAACCTGATGGAAGACCATTACATCTCCAAAAATACAAGTTTTAAACAGAGAAGCTATGAACCATGTAACTGAAAAAGAAGGTAAAGATACTATATTGACTCACCGATGATATTCAACATATCTAGTAAAGCAATGCCTGCTTTGGTTTGTGGTTGGAAAACGGAAATCTGCTGGTGCTGTCTCGAGCTGGTATAAGTCGCAATAATAATCACAGGACCAACAACATTATAAGAAATATCAGATTAAAGTGTAATAACTATGATCAGGTGGCAAAATAAGAGGATAAAAGCACATAATCCAATCCGGCTAACCTTGATTTCTGGGGTTTCTTCAGGTTCTGGATTACCTACATTGTCTTTTTCAGTACTTTCACTGCTTCCTTCAGTAGCAACAGTGATGCTTTCACTAGCTTCACTACTTTCGCCAGAAGTAGCATCAGGAGTTCCGCTGCTTACATCACTAGAAGCAACAGGAGTATCGCTGCCTTCACTACTAGCAGCGTCAGGAGTTTCACTGCTTTCACCAATTGCAGCATCAACAGTTTCACTGCTTTCACCACTAGCAGCCTCAGGAGTTTCGCTGCTTATGCCACTGACAGCATCAACAGAGTCACTACTTTCAGGTGTAGCTGAGGATTCCTCTACTTTTGCATCCACAACTTCCTTTACAGATTCAGTAGCAGAATCTACTATGACAACTTCTTCCGCAGGTTTCGGAGTGGTATTCAGCTTTTCTTCTTTCTCAAGGTGATATTGCTGCACACATATATAGAAAAAGTTAATTTTTGAAAGTGGAACAGAAAAATCTTGACTACAAACTTCGAGCACTAAGCATCTTTACACAAGAGACATGCCATAAATGACCCAGGCTATATTATTCTTCTCTTAAATTGTTTGGGACTTGCTGACAGGTAAATCATAAACCTCAAGGTAAGCATATATTTTACGACTAAATTTGCCCAATAATGAATAATTATAAAGACTGTGAAAAACAGTGTACAAAAGATGTCCACCAACTTGAAGATTAAAAGAAAAAATACAAACCGAAGGAAAAAAATAGACCCCAAATCTTGAGCTTTTCATTGATACTTACACTGAGCTTGCACCAGAACCTCTTTCCGGAAATTTTAATTCAAAATTTTTATCTTGAACAAATTAAGGTTAACTATAAAAGGAAGGGCGTAATTCAAGAAGTTAAGAGTCCAAACAATGAATGTATGGTTCCCAACACATTAGTTTCCTCATTTAACGAATGTCAAACATAAATTAAATACTAGGCAGTGAATGATGTCACAGCAAGATAATCTTATCTCCCTGACATCTATCAAATACAAGAAGGAATTGTTAGTTGTCTTTATAATTTCCATTATGCTTATGATTGTGTTAATTACCAAATTGTGGCAAGACCACCTACAAACCAAGTAAAAAATAAAATTTGCTTAGTCTGTTTTTGTCAATGGTTGGTAAGCATCCGTTTGTCTCACTTTCAATTATCACGTCTGTACAATACACTTATTTATTTTCTTCTCGACATCTCCTTTCGCAAAGCAAGCCTGTTGCATGAGGCACGGTACATATAGAGATTATATGAATGATTTCGAATATGTGTGTGTGGGGGGGGGGGGTTGGACAGGCAGGAGTGTGATGCAAGGAGGTAGTGTGGACTGTGGACCACGAGACTTGAATTTAGCAATTCTAGGGACTACATAAGTTCATGGGTAGTTATCCCTATTTTGGTTCAGCTTAGGACACTAGTTAGGGACCTTTATATTAGAGGCTACGTTTTATTATATGATGTATTTAGCCCACTTCTGGTTCTTTAATTACCAGAACTCAAGCAGCTACCACTTAAGCATATCATAACACATTGTTCTTACTAACCATGCTTAAAACCCAATTCTAAAATTAGAATCAGCCCTTGGTCGTACGCTTGGTAAAATTGTTTACAGCTTGTTGCATTAAATTACAAGAAGCAGTGTCAAATCAGATTATAAACTTATATCAGGACAACTTATATGTCACAGAGCATAGTAGGACATATTGTAAGATCAATTCTAGTCTTCTTAACTTTTCTAGCTGTGTCACATGATCCATACTCTACCACCACACATGAACTCTCTAAGCAATTATATATTTTTATGACTAGTTGTTGCAAACTCGGGCCGACCTTTACTTGGGTGGCACTAACAATGTGTTGATTCGCCTTAAATTACAAAAAGTAATTGTTAACTATTTAACTACCTTCACTTTTTTTATCAAATCGTTTTCTTTACAGTGAGCTATTTCTAGATCAACTTCTCAATGTTTCAATCTAATTAACCTTTGCTTCGACATTTCCTGAATGTAAATTAGACTGTTAAGTTGCTCCACCATCTCCAACAAGACTTTAGTACCATCGAGATTGATTGGTCTTCCACAGAACTTAATTAGTATCAAATTTCAAGCAAGCGAGGGCAACACACGCCAGAAAAAAGTAAATTCAATTACTTTGCTAATTGTTTTGCGACATGAAGCTATTCAGGAATTGCGTAATTTACTACTTTATTCAAGAGGTTGACCTTGTAATCTCCTTACACATAAAACTAACCTCTTTTAAAACCAAACTCAATCACAAAGAACAATGGCGCTTACAATCTCAAAATCAAAATTAGTTATATCTACACATTCAGTTGCTGTAGAAAGCACAAGTACACAATTATTAAACACATGATCAAGCACGAAGGTAGATGGATCCCCTGGACCAAAAATCCATTGAAGTATCTTATTATTTCTTTAATGTATGTTAAATTTATTGAGCTGTATCATTCATTTAAGTGCAACCGAGCTTCAAAAAGACCGGGAACGTCCTCCAATCCGGTCGAACAAAAACTAAACTACAAGTCACACATACCAGAGGGGTTTTTACTTGAGGTAACACTGTAATTTGAAAGATTTGAAGTCGACATTATTATACAATATTTTTTAAAAGTAAATCAATCAAATTTCTTCACGGCCTAAACTATAATAGAATTTGAAAGTAAGTTGAAGTCCTAATATAGTTACAGAAATGTACAATAATAGTGGAATCAAATTGAGGTCAAAGTAAATCTGAAATGTAACAAACTGCTCACAACTGAAATTCCAACAACACATATATATTATCCAGATATAAATCAGCAACAATTTCTTTAAATAATAAATAAATATAAGATTGATAATGAAGAAATGAAGAGAAAATACCTCAGAAAGACTCGGAGTTTTTTCAGAGTCGACCATGGTTGACAAAGCTCTTGAATTACAAAAAAAAACAGAGAAAAATTAGAGGAGGGGTGTATGTAAATTGTAAAATATGTTGCATCTCTTTGTGTCTATAGCCGACTGGTGGATGTCTAGTAACGGTCCAGTCAAGTCTTGGGTCAGGCTGACGATTAGTGGATTGGATTCAATACAATTTAACAGAGTGTCTATTTCTTTTGAGCTAGGCCCAATTAAGGAGAATAAGATTATTGTAAATTCAGTTGAGGCTCAAGACTTTTATCTATTTTTTTTAAGAATTAAATGCAATTTGTGTACCTCAAGTTTGCTGATGCTGCAACTTGTGTACCTTGATTTTACAATATTGTAAGCTGTGTACCTGTACTTAGGAGAAGCAGAACAACTTGTATATATAGGTTCTCTTGTAAATTCACAGCAAAAGCATTATTGTATATGCACACTAGAGCCACATTATTGTCTGCCATCTCCATTAATGTAACCTCAATTTCCCCTCTTAATCTATGTCTTAAGGTTATCTAGCTGTATTTGTCATAAAATCTTTGCCATGACCTGGTCTTTACAATCGTTGACGGATAATGAAGTTTTTCATTCTCATGAGACTCCTAATTAAAGTCGTGAGTTGTCCATTACACTTTTCTCTTTGTTTTTGAGATGAATATATATATATATATATATTGTACTGTAATAAGTCCGCCTTATGCTTGTACATGTAATCTTGCTTTCGATTGTATCTTATGTTGTGTTTGTCTTTGTTTGTTGTCCCGTTTTTGGCTGTTGTGTGTACTGTTAGGGTTTGATATGAACACAGGTACAAACAAGTATGCACTCTAACCTAGTCTTTTTACCACCTTATCATGCATTTACAGACTGTCCTGATAAGTTCAGCCTAAAATTACACCATGGGGTGAATTTACTGTTGATCCTAAAACTTATATTGGTGATTCTTTTATATATGTTGATATGTGTGATGTTGATGAGTTGAGTTATTTAGAAATATGTAATATGCTAAATGATCTTGGTGAAGATTGATTTGTTAAAGTTTATTATAAGGTCCCAAACTCTGATATGCAAACTGGTTTATGCCCTCTAATGAGTGATGTGAATATTTTACAAATGACAAAAGTTGTTCCACCTGAGAAAATTGTGTATGTTTATGTGGTGAAAGAAAACCTAGAAACACAAGAGTACCTTCCTTCCCAGTATGACCTATCTTTCATAGATGACCCTAATCACATTGAATTTGAGAGGTCTGAAATTGAAACACTATTGGAACTAGAAGGAATGTATAATCACTTGAGTGATGTTGAACATGCGGAGGAACAAGTAGTAGCTCCTGCTAAGGAACAAGATGAAGTAGAAGATGATGCAAGTGATGGTGATATCTTTCATGGTGACAGTTCTAACATGGACAATACAGATGGAGATGTTACTACATGGAAAAATGGTGGTCCTCCACCACTTAAAGGTGATGACATCCAAGGTGGGGGGGATTTGGTGACCGTGACTTTGATTTTCCCAGTATGAGTAGATACATAACTGAAGATCAAATCATTGGTCCTGAAGAAGAATTCAGTGATTATGGTGGCAGTGATGTGGAGAGAATAGCTGCAAATAGTAGTGATGATGATGTGATGATCAAATATCCTGTATTTAATGAAAAAACAGATATGTGAGATCCCTAGTTTGAGTTAGGGTTGGTTTTCTGCAATGCTGCTTCATTTAGGGCTGCTGTGAGGAAACATGCAATTGTGCATATGAAAGCTTTGAAACAACTAAGAAATTTTGGTGCAATAGTGAAGTTCATTTGTGAGGAAAGAGATGTGGGTGGAAGATATATGCTTATCCATTCAGGTTCACTTCATCAGTCCAAGTGAGGACATTGGTGTCCAAGCACACATGTGCCCCAACTTTCAAACAGAAGCAAATGAGTGCCAAATGGCTGGCAAAATAATATGAGAATGATATAAGGATGAATCCAACATGGCCCCTTGCTGCATTTCAAAAAAAAAGTTATTAATGATTAACACTGTGAGGTGAGTATATTCATGGTATGGAGGGCTAAGAGAATGGCTTTAAAAAATATCAGAGGAGATCATCTTTAACAATATGGAATGTTGTAGGATTATGTGAATGAGGTTAAAAAGGTAATGCCCGAGTCAATACTAGACATAATTTTAAATGAACAACAATTAAGTTTGGATGTGAGGAGATTTAAAAGGATTTATGTTTGTTCAGGACATGTATAAAAAGGATTCAAAATAGGTTGTTGACCAATTATTGGCCTTGATGGATGTCATTTGAAGGGACCTTATGGAGAGCAACTTCTTTCAGCTGTAGGATGTGACTCTAATGATGGAATGTACCATATTAGATGGGTCATTGTTGAGGCTGAAAACACAGATAGTTGGAACTGGTTTCCGACTTTATTAGCTGAGATGTTGGTGTGGTGAACTCTGCATCATGGACCTTCATTTCAGACATACAAAAGGTAAAAAAATGCTTTACCATATCTATGATAGTAATATTGTGAACTATTTTTAAAGGATTTCATCTTTTATGCAGGGGTTGATCAATGCATTATGTAATGTGGTTCCTAATACAGAGCATAAATTTTGTGTGATGCATCTTTACAGGAATATGGTGAAAGACCACAAATGTGTTATGTTAAAGAAGCTATTGTGGTTGGCTGTAAGGGCCACAACTGACTACATGTTCACAAAACATATGGAGGAACTAAAAAAGATAAGTTTTTTTCATATGATTGACAAGCATATTACATTTATAAAAATCTAATTAGTGTTGATCATTACATAGTTGTCCAAGTGTTATTCCCTAACAATACAAGAAGAATTACAGAAGGGGGTTGAATGTAATTCTGGCTACTTTTTCAAGATTTTTAAAAACTGTTCTAACTGAATTTATATAAGTGTTTGATTTGCAGAGTGCGGAATAAAAGAGTTATATAAATCAAAACACAAAGTAATAAAAATACAAGCTTTTAAAACTTTCTGGTGGATTTGAATGTATCCACCATATATATATATATCAGTTTGAGAACTTTGTGTAGCTTAGAATGACTCACAATCAGTGTTCTAAAAATCGGTCTAGGCGGCGCCTAGGCACTAGGCGGTGGTAAAACGCCCCGAGTCGGACCTAGGCGATGATTTAGGCGTTTTTTTTAAAAATCGGGTTAAAATCGGGATTAGGCGGGCTAGGCGGTCAAAAATCGGTCCTAGGCGGTCTAGGCAGGAAATAATTTTGAAAAAACATTTTTTTATGTTTTTATGATTTTAATTTATTAATTTCATAATTTCACAAAATATCATGTCAATTTATAATATAAAATATTGGTAAGAAGTAATAAGTAATCTAACATATTTATTTTCTCACTTAAAATATAAAAATGACATATTGTAATTAGTTTAAAAGTGTGAACTAAAATATATGCAATATTGTAAACTCAATAATTAGTACATAACGAATGTCAAATGTGTAGATATTGTTTAATACCATTCTAATTTCTTTTTTGAAACAAATATTTGACATATTGATCATTATATAATTATAAAAATTAAAAAAAATATTTATATTCTTCCGATTAATGTTCCGATTAATCGGTCCGATTAATCTCCGACTTGCCGATTAATCTCTCGAAGGTACCCTCACCGCCCTGGCACGCCTAGCGATTTCTGAAACACTGCTCACAACTGCTTTACAAGTTGAACAAACAAACTACAGAGAAATTCTTGATAAGTACAACTTTTTCTATCTCTCTTTAAAATGTGTTTGCTTAGTTGAATGTTCTACTAGCTACACTTGGTTTATATATCACCAAGTTTACATGACAATAAGACAAGATAATAAAACAAACATATCTAGTCTAACTCCATGCTACTTTACTACTCTATTCAAGTATCTTTCAATATCTTCACAATTGTATGGAAATGGTAATGCTCATTTGTTCTCAAATTCCTGCTTAACAGGCTGCCACATTGCTTTTGCAAACACCCAACGCATGTGACTGTGTTGTCACTGTCAACGGATATTCGAATTTGATCATCCGTCGGGTACATGTTTGTCATCTGCCGGGTAACTTTGTTAATCATCTGTCGGGTAGCTTTGTTGATCATCCGTCGGGTAGCTATTTGTTACTTGACTCCATTTCACTTATACAGAATTACAAAACATTTCATATTTACAATTAATCAACCTATTCTGCATATCCACTAATAGTCAACATGACTCATATACTCCTACATAATCTACACAAAGTTGTTTGCAGAAATGTGCTACAATTCTTATTATTACATAAGCTACTCACTCGATGGATGTTAATCTGTCATCCGTCGGGACTGTAAGGTTTATCCGTCGGGACTATATTAGATCATCCGTCGAGTGCTACAAAATTCACTAAGTTAAATCTACTAAGGTGATTTGTTTAACTTATCATCAAGTTCACAACATAGTCAGATGTCCTTAAGATATTGAATTTAAACAACAAGTGAATTTAACCAGAATAAATTGCAGTTATTGACTTCTAAAATTAATTAGAAATATTTAACATCCAAAGTTCACTAACCAACTTAGAGAAAGTATTTTCATCAAGTGCTTTGGTGAAGATGTCTGCAATTTGATCCTCTGTGGGTACAAAGTGTAACTCCATAGTGCCATTTGTGACATACTCTCTGATAAAGTGATACCTGATATCAATATGCTTTGTTCTCGAGTGCTGAACTGGATTATTTGAGATTGCTATTGCACTTGTGTTATCACAGAATATTGGGATCTTTGACACCAACAGACCATTATCCCGGAGTTGGTTCCTCATCCACAAGATTTGAGCACAACAGCTTCCAGCAGCTATGTATTCAGCTTCAGCAGTTAATGTGGATACTGAGTGCTGCTTCTTGCTATGCTAGGATACCAATATTCTTCCAAGAAACTGACAGCTTCCTGATGTACTTTTCCGGTCAATCTTACAACCTGCAAAATCTGAATCTGTATAGCTAACTAGGTCAAAACCTGTACCTTTAGGGTACTAAATTCCAAGATTTGGAGTTTCCTTAAGGTATCTAAATAATCTTTTAACAACTATTAGATGAGATTCTTTTGGTTCAGCTTGAAATCTAGCACATAAGCATGTTACAAACATGATATCTGGTCTACTTGCTGTGAGATAAAGTAATGAGCCTATCATACCTCTGTAGCTTGTGATGTCAACTTTCTTACCAGTTTTGTCCTGATCAAGCTTGGAGGCTGTTGGCATGGGAGTCTTTGATGGAGTTGAATCTTCCAGATTATACTTCTTAAGAAGTTCTATGATATACTTGGATTGACAAATGAATATTCCATCTTTCCTTTGACTCACTTGTAGACCAAGAAAGTAGTTTAACCCTCCCATCATACTCATCTCGTACTTACTCTGCATTAGCTTAGAGAATCTCTTGCAAAGATCATCATTAGTAGAACCAAATATAATATCGTCAACATATACTTGAACTAATATCATATCAGATTTATGCATTTTATAAAACAAAGTTTTATCTATGACACCTCTAGCAAAACCATTTTCAAGTAAAAACTCAGAGAGAGTGTCATACCATGTCCTTGGAGCTTGCTTAAGGCCGTAGAGAGCTTTGAATAGAAAGTACACAAAATAAGCCAGATTTGGATCTTTAAAACCTGGTGGTTATTCCACATACACTTCTTTTTCTAGCTCCCCATTCAGGAATGTACTCTTCACGTCCATTTGATAAACTTTGAATTCTGAATATGCTGCGAATGCCAGAAACATCCTGATTGCCTCAAGTCTAGCTACTGGTGCATAGGTTTCATCATAATCTATACCCTCTTCTTGAGAGTAACCTTTAACTACCAGTCTGGCTTTGTTTCTCGTTACAATGCCATCTTCATCTAGCTTATTCCTGAATACCCATTTAGTGCCTATCACTGACTTGTTCTTTGATCGGGGTACCAGCTTCCATACCTTCTGCCTCTCAAACTGATTGAGTTCTTCTTACATAGCAATAACCCAATCTGGATCTTCCAGTGCCTCATCCACTTTCTTAGGTTCCATTTCTGAAAGAAACCCTGAAAAGTGGCATTCATTCTGAGTGGCATGTCTAGTTCTTACTCCTGCATCATGATCACCAATGATCAATTCAAAGGGATGGTCTCTGTTCCAAACTCTTTGACGAGGCATATAAGATCTTGATGTTTCCCCTTGTTCAGCCTGATATTGAGTGTGAACTGTAGATCCTCTTCCTGCTCTCCCTGAGTTGCTGTCACCGTGACTGGATGATTCTGATCTATTTTTAGTGATTCTTGATGGGGTTCCTGAATGATTATCATGATCATTGTTTTCACCATTATCACCACTTGATCCTGAATCAGCATTGCCCTGAACTACAGGCACAGTTCTACCAATCTCAGGTTCTATTATGTCCAAAGGATCATTTGATAGATTCTCAAATTCCAGAGATTCAGAATCCTTTTCTCTTTGCAGGCTTGCCAACTTGGTGTCGTCGAATGTTACATTAAGGCTTTCAATCACCTTCTGATCAAAAATCATATAAACCCTATAAGCTTTAGATTCCAGAGAGTAGCCAAGAAATATACCTTCTTCTGCTTTAGCATCAAACTTTCCTAGATGTTCATTTCCTTCCTTTAGCACAAAGCATTTAGCACCAAACACATGAAAGTATTTCAGTGTTGGTTTCTTGTCAGCCATAATCTCATAAGGAGTCTTGCCATGATCTTTGTTAATCAGGGTACGATTTTGAGTGTAACACGCTGTGTTGACAACTTCAGCCCAGAAGTAGGTGGGAAGTCTTCATTCACTTAGTATAGTCCTTGCTGCTTCAACCAAGGTACGATTCTTCCTTTCTACTACCCCGTTTTGTTGTGGAGTCCTTGGAGCTGAGTACTGTCTCGAAATACTTTTCTCCGTACAAAATTTATTTAGAAATGCATTCTTGAATTCTGTCCCATTATCAGATCTGATCTTTCTAACAGGTAGTTTCACTTCCATCTCAATCTTCTTTATATGATCCACTATCAGCTGAGGTGCTTCATCCTTGGATTATAAAAACAACACCCATGTGTACTTGGAGAAATCATCGACCATTACTAAAGCATATCTTTTCCTTGATAGTGACAATACGTTCACTGGACCAAATAAATCCATGTGAATTAACTGAGGAGGTTCAGTTATACTTGTCATTTCCTTGCTTCTGTGCGATGCTTTCTTTGATTTCCCTTTTTTCACATGCTTCATAGAGTCCTTCTTGACAGAATTCCATCTGTGGTAGTCCTCTCTTTAGTTCTCTCTTGATCAGAGAGTTCATTATCTTGAAGTTCAAGTGCAAGAGCTTCTTGTGCCATAGCCAACTTAGTTCTGATGAAGCTTTGCTGTAGAAACATCTGCTTACTCCATCACAGGTAGACTTCAAGTCAGCTACATACAAATTACCTTTCCTTACTCCCTGTAAAGCAAGCTTCTCATCTTTCCTGTGAGATATCAAACATCTTTCTGTTCAGAAATCAACATTGTATCCCCTGTCATAAAACTGACTTATGCTCAGAAGATTATGCTTTAATCCTTCCACAAGAGAGATATTTTCAATGATGACATTACCAATCTTCAAATTGCCATATCCCTTAGTAAATTCTTTGCTGTCATCTCCAAAGGTAACTATAGGGCCAACTTTCTCAACCACACCTGTGAGCAGGGACTTTTCTCCTGTCATGTGCCTAGAACACCCACTGTCCAGAATCCACATGATCTTTTCTTTTCTTACCTTACCCTGCAAACACAGATTGATTAAGAAGACTTTGGTACCCATGCTTTCTTGGGTCCTGAAGGTTTAGGAGTAGAAACAGAATCAATAATTGAAACCTTAACAAGCTTAGCTTTCACTTTGACTGGCTCCTTCTCAGTATTAGTCTCAACAGTATTGTCAGACTTAGAAATAGGAGTAACAGTCTTGTCTTGTGTGTGCTTATTACTCATGCTTGTCTTAGTGTTGATGCAAGTGCTAGCAGTTGCATGAAAAGCTTTAAAATATTCAGACATGGTAACAAATGCACATGGCATACATCCAACTATACCACAAGGTTCATGAAAACTAGGCATGTTAGGCATGGCAGGCATATTGGAAGTTGCAATAGATTCTACTTTACTTTTAGTGCATGCATGTGTAAGATGTGCAACAAAATTGCAATTATTACAAAGCTTCCTAGATGCAGATGAGGAAGATGCAAAATCAGATTTCTTATTAACACCTACCTTGCCATTCATGTTCTTCTTAGTCTTAACCTTAACACTCTCACCAGTCTTAGGGTTGACTATTGGGTCTGGTTTCTTAAGTGTTTCAGGTTCCTTTCTGTCCACCTTAGTACCTAGGTCAGCTATGGATTTAGCTTTCGTAGCTGGAGCCTTAGGAGTCTTAGAGGATTCCTCTTCATTCTCTCTATCTTCATCAATCAATTCCTCATTAATTAGCAAACTTACTTCATCCAAAGGTTCTGAAACAGACTCAGTGAATAAAAGAGATACAATATCCTTAATAACATATGGAACCTTTTCTGAGACAAACATGTTTATCTATGATGCACCACTATGTTTCTTACTGTTCAGCTTAGAATAGTCAAGTCCTATTGAAGTCTTAGATTTAAATCTTTGACTATCTATTATCTCCTTCTGAGTCAGAGCTGCATTCTTAAACGCCTGTAACTTCTTTTCTAAGTCAACAATTTGGGTTCTAAGAATAGCTTCTATGTCTGCATTGCACTTAACCTTATTATCTAGATACTCATTCTTTTGCTTAAGGTCTTCTAGTCCAACTACAAGCAATTCTAGTTCTTCATTCCTAGAGGTTAAACTCTCAGATTTAAGAACTAACTTATCATTTTCCATTTTATATACAAACATGCTTGTATGAATATTATACAATTCTAAAGTAAGTTCATGCACAGTAGATTTGTATTCAGATACAGACATATCTATAGTGGTAATTTCAGGAACCTGAGATGATTGTGGTGATTCCTCTGTAGAGTCTGCCATAAGGGCCAGATTTACATACTCTTCCTCTTCATCCGAATCAGTATCATCCCAGTTTTTTCCTTCAGCAATGTACACTCTTCCTTTTTCCTTTACCATATAAGCATTCAGCTTCTGTTTCAGCTTCTCATTCTTCCTTTTCATATCTTCATAAGTTCCCTTCTTTTCATATGATTCATTTGATTTAACTACCTTGGGCTTTCTGCAATCAGATGCAAAGTGCCCTAACTCATTGCAGTTGTAGCATCTAGTTTTGCTCTTGTCAATCCAACTTGACTTGTAGCCTCCTCTGGAGCTTGACCCTGACGAGTAGCTTCCTTTCTGAAATCTACCTAATGAACCCCTTGGTTTGTAGTCGGGCTTTCTTCTGAATCTAACATGACTAAATTTTGCAGCCATGTATGCCATAGATTTGTCCTCCAACTGTTCAAGTTCCTCTTGAGTATATAACTCACTTTCATCCTCTGGCTCACCATTAGTAATTTCAGCTACGACAATTTCTTTAATTGTTGAGGAGGGTGCAACCTTATTTTCTTGAGATTCTGGTTCACGAACTACAAGTGCAGTGGTTTTTGCAAGTGCCGTACTTTTACTGTCAATAGAAACAGGTCCATAGATAATGACTCTTTGCTCTTGCTCCAGCTCATGTGTTCTTAACTTACCATAGATCACATCCAGGGACATAGTGATAAAATCTGCTCTTTCCCTGATTGATGTGTTCTTTTGTTCAGGTGAACTGGGAGCATCAGTATAAACTTTCTGTTAGACTCTCGTATGAGATAGACTTTCCCTTGCATCTTTAATTCACTTAACAGTCTTGTATATCTCTCAAAGAGTGAAGACAGTGCTTCTTCAGGTTGAAGTTTGAATGCCTCTTACTGAGTCATCAGAATATCCATCCTGTTTTCTTTGACTTCCTTTGTTCCTTCCATCAAAAGCTCAATGGTGTCCCACATATCTTTTGCACTGTTACTTCCTAGAAGTTGATGGCTCATATCATTATCGGCCGATTCCATAATTATGAGTTGAAGGCTTGTGTCCAGATTTATTAACTCCTTATCGGTTTCCGTATATTTAGACGGATCTCTAGGAGTGGATGAGGAAGGAATTCTCACACCAGTTGCGGTTGTGGATTCAACAATTACTTCCATCGGAACATAAGGTCCATTAAGTAATATCCCAATGTAAAGTGGATTCGAAGCTTTCATAAACAACATCATCTTTTTCTTCTATAGGTTGTAATTGTCTCCGTCAAATGGGGGAACCTTTATACTTCCAATTCTTTGGTTATTCATTATCTTGGCGGAATTAAATTATTTAAAATTTAAAAATTTCAAGAAATGAAAATTTTTGAAAATTAAAAAATTCAAGAATTTTTCAAGAACTTGTTTCTTTCTCCGGATCTTGATTTGTATGTCATTCAACAAGCTCTGATACCAATTGTTAGTCCCAAAGTATCGTAGAAGGGGGGGGGGGCGGTTGAATACGATACCTACAATCTTTTTCGATTCATTTCAAGTTCTTCGTTAAAAGTACGGAATCAAAAATAACACAAAACAATTCGAGAAATATATTGTTTTATTTATATAAACCTTGAGGTTGCTACAATCTAATCAAAGTATTGATTAGCTACAATAAATTCAGCAGCAAAACAATATGTTTACAAGGATAATAAATGTGAAGCTTTAATGGAGCTCACGTAAACTTTCTGTGTTTGCTGAAGAAGATTACTAACTGAATAAATTACATTCAATTGCTGCTTTGTAGTTGATAAGTGGCATTTTATACCACTTAGAACGTCTTAAAATGGCTTAAATTGGTGTCTTGAAATCAAGTATTTTGTGTATTTGATGCGTTTTTCTAGTGTTTATGCATTTCAGGGTTTTAGTTGCATTTCGGGGGAGGAATCATCAAGAATAAGCCTTGGCATGTGTTCACCATTGCGAGAGGAAAGGAATGGGCAGATTACGGCGAAGAAACGGAGCAAACCTGGATTTTTTCCAGTAGAGGCCTGCGCGCCCGCGCAGCAATGCTGAGCGGCCGCGCAGCAACCTGCGCGCCCGCGCAGCTATGCTGAGCGGCCGCGCAGGGTCGGGGAAAAAGATAAATTATTTTAGACTTCTACTTCTGTTTGGCTTCCAACTTCTATGTAATCTGAGTTTTATGGGACTATTATATAGGTAGATTTGAGACGTTTTTCACAGAGAGTATTAAGGGGATTATGTTTTAGATTGTGTTTTACGCAAGAAGCGAAGGAGATAAGGAAGAAGACCGATTTAGCACACCGCAACGAAGAGGAAGCATATATTCTTGTGATTCTTGTTTCGTTGTAACGTTGGATGCTAGTTTTCTTGCTTTGACTTATTTACTCTTGTGACGTACTCTGTTTTAATATAATTAGTTTAGTTATTATTTTCTTGTGTTTGTTTGTCATGATTTCATATGAACCCATGATGGCGATAAGTTCTATTATGGGCTAATCGTGATCATGGGGTTGCAACGGATTTATTATGGAATTCTTTAGTTAATTGTTTAATACTTTAGTGTGTGATGATTGCATGATATCTAGTATTGGTTGTGCGTATTCGTCTTATGTGCGCCGCGAACATATAAGATAGGGTGTTAATCTCTTGTGAAGCGACGGTGGATCTTGAGGTTTAGAACTTGCCATGCTAGCATAGGTTCATGTACGTTGAGCATGATTAGTGGGTAACTCTAACAGTTTTATTTGCCCTATGTAATCAAAAGGAATAACTTGAGCTTAAATCGTTGTGTTGTCAATTTCTGTAGACATATAGGAACTTAACATAATTGATGACTATTCAACTTCTATCTTAATTGTGGATGCTTGGTAGAATGGTATTAGTACAATGAAAGTTGGCTTTTATCAGTTTCGTGTTATTCGATTAATATCATCACTGTCACATGCTAAAGGTAATAACAATGGCTATAGAAGGAAGTAATAATGAAGTTGTGATCTCATGAGTGTTTTATTATTGATAAATTGAAGTGTTAGTTAAGTGGTTAATTAAGTAGTTAATTATAGTTAATATTTAATCAACAATCTTAAGTGTTATTATCTTAACATTGAGAAGTAATCATACATTGGTGAGTAAGTTTAATTAGACAATAATTTAGTCTGAGTCTCTGAGGGAACGAACTAGAAAATATTCTATATTACTTGCGAACGCGTATACTTGCGTGAATATTAGTACGTGTTTTCGCCCTAACAAGTTTTTGGCGCCGCTGCCGGGGACTCAGTGATTAGGACGTAGTAGTTACTTACTCTTTTCGGTTGTGTTTCAGGTACTTTAGCAAGCGTTTATGCAAACTCGTTCTCGTGCTCGCAAGAGGACTTTAGATACAGCTGAGGAGACAGACAAAGTTCTTGATATTCCGGAGAAGTTAGATTTTGAGGATTCGGATTCAGGAACTGAGCAGAAAGAACCAGTAAATGTGGGAGATCGTATTGTTCAAGCTGATCCAGCTCTTATGGATTTTTCTCGGCCTAAAATTGATGACATTCAGTCAAGCATCCTTCATCCGGCTATTCAAGCTAACACCTTTGAAATCAAGCCGGGCACTATTCAGATGGTGCAGAATTCTGTTTCTTTTGGAGGAGCGGCAACTGAAGACCCCAACATGCACATAAGGAATTTTGTCGAGATCTGCAGCACTTTTAAGTATAATGGCGTGACTGATGAGGCTATCAAGTTGAGGCTTTTCCCATTCTCACTGAGGGATAAGGCTAAAGACTGGTTACATTCTGAACCAGCTGGGTCCATCACTACGTGGCAAGATCTTGCGCAAAAGTTTCTGGTGAAGTTTTATCCAATGGCAAAGACTGCTGCTATGAGGAGTGCTCTTACTCAGTTTGCGCAGCAACCTACAGAATCTATGTGCGAGGCTTGGGAACGCTACAAGGAAATATTGAGAAAATGTCCACATCATGGAATGCCGGATTGGATGGTGATCACTGGTTTCTATAATGATTTGGGGACCCAATCTCGGTCCATGCTCGATGCAGCAGCTGGAGGAGCCTTATGGGCTAAAAGCTATACTGAGGCGTATAATCTTATAGAGACGATGGCTGCAAATGAGCATCAAAACCCAACTCAGAGGATGACGTCAGGCAAGGTAGCAGGTATTCTGGAAGTTGATGCAGCCACCGCTATTACAGCCCAGCTCCAAGCGCTATCAATGAAGGTTGATTCTCTGGCTACATATGGAGTTAATCAAATAGCTATGGTTTGTGAGCTTTATGCAGGTTCTCATGCTACGGATCAGTGTTCTCTTGTCAACGAATCTGTTCAGTATGTGAATAATTATCAGCGACAACAGCAGCCTGTGCCAGCGACCTATCATCCTAATAACAGAAATCATCCAAATTTCAGCTGGGGGAATAATCAGAATGCTCTTCAGCCACCATATCAGCAAGGAGTGAGTAAACAGTTTAACCCACCTGGATTCCAGCAACCACAGCAGTATGCTACAAGGCAATCATATCCTCAACAGGGAAGTACAGCTGCACCCACTAGTGCTGATTTTGAGGAACTCAAGCTGTTGTGCAAGAGTCAGGCGGTTTCTCCGTATTTGGACACTCATATGATGAATGTTTGAATAATCTGCGCGCCGTACTCAAAAGATGCGTGGAAACTAATTTGGTGCTTAATTGGGAGAAATGTCATTTTATGGTGCGTGAAGGCATTATCCTTGGGCATAAGGTCTCTAGCAAGGGTCTGGAGGTGGACAAGGCCAAGGTGGGAGTCATTGAAAATCTTCCCCCACCTAATTCTGTGAAAGGAATCCGTAGTTTTCTTGGTCATGCGGGTTTTTATCGGCGATTCATCAAGGACTTTTCAAAGATATCTAAGCCGTTGTGCAATTTGCTTGAGAAAGATGTGCCGTTCAAATTTGATGATGAATGTTTGGCAGCATTCGAGACTCTCAAGAAGAGTTTGATCACTGCACCAGTTATTATAACACCAGATTGGACAGAACCGTTTGAGATGATGTGTGATACGAGTGATTATGCGGTAGGTGCAGTTCTGGGACAGCGCAAGAAAAATCTCTTCCATGTGGTCTACTATGCGAGTAAGACTTTAAATGGTGCCCAATTGAACTACACCACTACTGAGAAGGAGCTTTTGGCTATAGTCTTTGGCTTTGAGAAATTTCGATCTTATCTGCTTGGTACGAAAGTAACAGTATTCACTGATCATGCAGCTATTCGCTATCTGGTTTCTAAGAAGGATTCGAAGCCGAGACTCATTCGTTGGGTGCTTTTACTTCAGGAATTTGAGTTAGAGATCAAAGATAGAAAAGGTACTGAGAATCAAGTAGCTGACCATCTCTCTAGGTTGGAGAATCCCGATTCTACTTCACGAGATAGGACGTTAATCAATAAATCTTTTCCGGATGAGCAGTTGTTTGCAATTCAGGAGGAAGAACCATGGTTTGCAGATATTGTAAACTATCTCGTCAGCAATATAATGCCTCTTAATTTGACATCCGCTCAAAAGAAGAAGTTTCTGCATGAGGTAAAGTGGTATATGTGGGATGAACCATATTTGTTTAGACAGGGAGCTGACCAGATCATCAGGAGATGTATCCCGTTCTGTGAGACGGAGGGGATATTACGAGACTGCCATTCCACGGTTTATGGTGGACACTATGGAGGTGAGAAGATGGCAGATCGTATTCAGCAAGCAGGTTTTTTCTGGCCTACTTTGTTCAAGGATGCTCATCAGTTTGTTTTAAGGTGTGATCGTTGCCAAAGAGTGGGAAATTTGTCAAGGAAGGATGAGATGCCATTAAATGTGATGCTTGAAGTTGAGGTCTTTGATGTGTGGGGAATCGATTTCATGGGGCCTTTTATCTCGTCTTGCAATAATCAGTACATCTTGCTGGCAGTCGATTATGTCTCAAAATGGGTCGAAGTTAAAGCTTTACCGACAAATGATGCAAAGGCAGTGCTAAATTTTCTTCATAAGCAAATTTTCACAAGGTTTGGAACACCTCGGGTAATCATAAGTGATGAAGGATCGCATTTTTGCAATCGTAAGTTCACTTCTATGATGCAGCGTTATAATGTGAATCATCGAGTAGCTACTGCCTATCATCCACAAACAAATGGTCAAGCGGAAGTGTCTAACAGAGAGATAAAGCGCATTCTAGAGAAGGTTGTTTGTCCGTCAAGGAAGGATTGGTCTTTAAAGCTCGATGAAGCTGTTTGGGCTTACAGAACAGCATACAAAACTCCACTTGGGATGTCACCATTTCAGTTGGTGTACGGTAAGGGATGTCATCTACCGGCGGAGCTTGAGCATAAGGCCTACTGGGCATTGAAGAAATTGAACCTGGATTTAGATGCAGCTGGTAAGAAAAGAATGCTTCAGCTTAATGAACTTGATGAATTTCGACTTCAAGCGTACGAGAATAACAAAATATATAAGGAAAAGGTGAAGAGGTGGCACGATAGGAAGCTACATCCTAAGTTATTTGTGCCAGGGCAACAAGTTCTTTTATTCAACTCTCGGCTCTGACTTTTTCCTGGGAAGTTGAAATCAAGGTGGTCTGGACCTTTTATTGTCAAAACTGTGTTTCCACATGGAGCGGTGGAAATTTTTGAGAATGATTCGGACCAAGCATTCAAGGTTAACGGTCAGCGGTTGAAGCACTACTATGGGGACATGGAAAACCGAGAGGTGGTTAGTGCCATTTTGTTGACTACTTGAGAAAGGTACGGAACGTCAAGCTAATGACGAAAAAGAAGCGCTGCGTGGGAGGCAACCCATGAATTGTTGTTACAGGAACCCTTAGAAGTTAATAACCTATCCAAAAACACAAAAAAATCAGAAAACAGGGGCTGAAATTTTTTTTTTCCAGAGACCCTCTGCGCGCCCGCGCAGCTATGCTGAGCGGCCGCGCAGGGGTCGAGTTCCAGAAAATTTTTTACAGTTCAGAAAAAAAAAAACAAACAAAAACACAAAAACAGTTTTAGCCCATAAACCCACGAATTGTTCCCACTACCCCATCATTTTATCCCTTAATTCCCAAACCCTAATCTAATCCACACCCTATATATACATACACCTATCCTACATATCTCCCACAAAACTTCCTACACTTAAACCCTCTCACAAACATCAAAAATCAGTTCTTACACACTTTTACTCACGAATCAATGGCACCCAAGAGAGCACGCACTATTGACAGCAGCAGCACAGTTCCTACTGCTGATTCATCGAGGGGTACTGCTGCAAGGCCTCGGTTAACTGACAGAGCTGCGGAGGAGGAGTACACTAGGCTGTTGGGGAAGCCAATTCTGAAGGAGAGGGGGTTTTTACCATCAGGGAGGGATGGTGAGTTGTTGCCCATGATTGCAGAGAAGGGGTGGATAGCTTTTTGTGAGTCACCCGAAGCAGTACCGATGAGCGTTGTTCGCGAGTTCTACGCGAACGCGAATGCTGAAAAGAATAGGTTTTCTGTAGTCCGTGGGCTGACGGTTGATTATCATCCTGCGGCGATTCGCCGTGTGATTGGACAGTAGAGAGGAAGCCCGAGGAGGAGAACTGGAATGAAAAGACTGCTGAGGATTTTGACTTGGATTTGATTTGTGCGACTCTCTGTCGACCGGGCACAGTTTGGAACCGCAGTCCAGCCAATAATGAGTATCGTCACTTTTCGGCGATCGCCATGAACAAGTATGCCCGTGCATGGAATGCATTTATTTGTGCTAATATTTTGCCTTCTTCGCATGCACACTAGGTCACAGTTGAGAGAGCACAGCTGTTGTGGGGAATTCTGAATGAGGAATACTATGTGGACCTTGGTGAGTTTATCTACCAAGGAATTCTGAAGTTTTTGAGGGGAGCAAAGCATATGAACATCCCTTATGCATCCACGGTTACGAAGCTATGCCGAGCAGTGGGAGTGAACTGGCCGGCTCATGAGCAGTTGCAGTTGCCAGCAGCTCCGATAGATTCTGACACTCTGAATGGGATGCAGGAGTGGACCGGTGGTGAGCCTGAGGAGCATGGGCTGGGTTATCGTCTTCCAGGAGGGCGTCCAGCACGAGGTGCTACTATGGCTAGGCCAGGGCGTGGTGAGGCTGGTTCTTCGAGAGCTCAGGAGGGTGCTGGGATGGGTGATGCCCAGTATAGGAGGCTTTTACGGCGGATAGATGCCATGTATGAGACGCATAGCAGATTTGCTCAGGAGCTCACCCTTGTGTTAGGGACTGCTTTTCGAGGCCTTGGAGCTGATATCCAGTGGCCAGTTTTTGGTGAGGACTCTGCATACCCACCGCCTGATACTCCACCCACTGAGGGTGATGATGATGATGACTCCGAGTAGGTATACCCTGTGTTCCTTTCTACTACTTTCACTGAGGACAGGGAAGATTTTTAGTTTGGGGGTGGTAGTTAAGGAATATTGTGTGTGTGTCATTTAGTTGCATATTCATGATAGTTTAGTTCATATAGTTGCATAATTTATGCCATTTAGTTTTTTTTATGAATGTCATGTAGCTCATGCATTAACCATGATCCCTTTTGCAATAAGTTATCGACTGAATTGTGATATTGATGCGAGTGTAGTGATAGCATTAAAGTGATATTAAGTTGTGTAGGTTGATATGCATGCTAGAAACAATTGTAAGTCCACTAAGTCTTAAAGAATGCGTAAGGGCTAGATTGTTGTTATGATTTGGTTGTTTTCAAGGTCAATCTACTTATTATGCTTAGAATCCGATTATAGGTTCTTAGTGATAAAGACATGAAAAAAGAAAGAAAAAAATTTTGGAGAAAAAAATATGGAAGTTACTGCTAGTTGTGGCTAGGCGTCAAATGGCTAGTAGCCGGCTCGCATATGTTGCGAGTAGTCTAGGGTTGAGCAAGATGGAGCGAAACGCACTTGCTCAGAAGTTATAAAAAAAAAAAATTGGCATAATTGATCAAGAGTGGGCTCTTTGGTATTCGAGTTATTAAGTTCTTAGGGGACTTTGTGCCTAGCGACCTAAGGCTTTTAGAGTCTGGGATACGCTAACCTAACGCTCGTTACATGGAGACCATTGTATAAGTCTTTTGTGGACCTCACTCATTGCACTGTCAAATAAGCATTTGAGTTGTAAATAAAAAGCACGATTCCGTAGTAAGCTCCAGAGTTCTTGTAGTGTTGTATATCACTTTGTGTCTAGAATTTTTATTCTTTGTATAATCGTAGGATTGCCTTGAGGATAGTCTAGTCATAGTAATTGGTCTAGTTCCGAAGCATATCTGTTGAGCATTTGCACACACCACGTTTCTGGCTGTATGTCCGTTTGCATGAGTTTATTGATCTTTATTTGTCTAACTGCATTCGTTGAGATGTGACAATTTGGTTGGTTAATTGTAGTAAGGGGGATCATTGCATTTTCATATAGATTGCATTCATGCATATTTTTTATTTGTTTTGAGTCTGTGACGCTTGAGGACAAGCATCGATTTAAGTTTGGGGGTGTGATAAGTGGCATTTTATACCACTTAGAACGTCTTAAAATGGCTTAAATTGGTGTCTTGAAATCAAGTATTTTGTGTATTTGATGCGTTTTTCTAGTGTTTATGCATTTCAGGGTTTTAGTTGCATTTCGGGGGAGGAATCATCAAGAATAAGCCTTGGCATGTGTTCACCATTGCGAGAGGAAAGGACTGGGCAGATTACGGCGAAGAAATGGAGCAAACCTGGATTTTTTCCAGTAGAGGCCTGCGCGCCCGCGCAGCAATGCTGAGCGACCGCGCAGCAACCTGCGCGCCCGCGCAGCTATGCTGAGCGGCCGCGCAGGGTCGGGGAAAAAGATAAATTATTTAGACGTCTACTTCTGTTTGGCTTCCAACTTCTATGTAATCTGAGTTTTATGGGACTATTATATAGGTAGATTTGAGACGTTTTTCACAGAGAGTATTAAGGGGATTATGTTTTAGATTGTGTTTTACGCAAGAAGCGAAGGAGATAAGGAAGCAGACCGATTTAGCACACCGCAATGAAGAGGAAGCATATATTCTTGTGATTCTTGTTTCGTTGTAACGTTGGATGCTAGTTTTCTTGCTTTGACTTATTTACTCTTGTGACGTACTCTGTTTTAATATAATTAGTTTAGTTATTATTTTCTTGTGTTTGTTTGTCATGATTTCATATGAACCCATGATGGAGATAAGTTCTATTATGGGCTAATAGTGATCATGGGGTTGCTATGGATTTATTATGGAATTCTTTAGTTAATTGTTTAATACTTTAGTGTGTGATGATTGCATGATATCTAGTATTGGTTGTGCGTATTCGTCTTATGTGCGTCGCGAACATATAAGATAGGGTGTTAATCTCTTGTGAAGCGACGGTGGATCTTGAGGTTTAGAACTTGCCATGCTAGCATAGGTTCATGTACGTTGAGCATGATTAGTGGGTAACTCTAACAGTTTTATTTGCCCTATGTAATCAAAAGGAATAACTTGAGCTTAAATCGTTGTGTTGTCAATTTCTGTAGACATATAGGAACTCAACATAATTGATGACTATTCAACTTCTATCTTAATTGTGGATGCTTGGTAGAATGGTATTAGTACAATGAAAGTTGGCTTTTATCAGTTTCGTGTTATTCGATTAATATCATCACTGTCACATGCTAAAGGTAATAACAATGGCTATAGAAGGAAGTAATAATGAAGTTGTGATCTCATGAGTGTTTTATTATTGATAAATTGAAGTGTTAGTTAAGTGGTTAATTAAGTAGTTAATTATAGTTAATATTTAATCAACAATCTTAAGTGTTATTATCTTAACATTGAGAAGTAATCATACATTGGTGAGTAAGTTTAATTAGACAATAATTTAGTCTGAGTCTCTGAGGGAACGAACTAGAAAATATTCTATATTACTTGCGAACGCGTATACTTGCGTGAATATTAGTGCGTGTTTTCGCCCTAACAGTAGTCTTTCAAAATTCAATGGACAGGTGGCCAATTATTATCCACACAATTCATTAATTTTGCTGCATGCAATTCTGTGAATAACTTATCTATGGCGACAGCTCTGTGGCGACAAGCTTTCCCCTGTGCTTCCTCTGTGGCGACAACTCTATGGAGACAGAGTTACCTTAGAGCAATTTCTCTGTGGTTACAGCTTCTGTGGCGACAGAGTTACCTTAGATCAATTTCTCTGTGGTTACAGCTTCTGTGGCGACAACTCTATGGCGACAGAGTTGTCTGAAGTAATTTCTCTGTGGTTACAGCTTCTGTGGCGACAGAGTTACCTTAGAGCAATTTCTCTGTGGTTACAGCTTCTGTGGTGACAGGTAGAGAGAGCTGTCATGACTTAGAATATTTTGGCTCTGTGTCAAACCATTCTTCAATGTATCAATCATTTTTCTTCTGTTAATTGAATTAAAATACTTTCTTGAATGCTGATGTTTGGTGCACTGGCCTGGTTCACAAATAGCTAGCATTATGAGAATCCTAATTCAATTTGTCTTGTGTTCATGAGTTGATACAGACTGATGTTTATCCATTGCTTCTTTCACTGAACCCTTGATCTGTTAACACTTGAAATCAATACATGAAACAGATGTCTAAAGCCCTCTGATGTCTTATTCTTCATGGCTGCGTGAACATAACAATGAACTTCTTCCCATGATCTGTTGGAGGACTTAATGAATCAATCACATCATTTGGTTCTTTGTGTTAATCTATCTTCATCTGAAGGGTTCCTGTACTTCACAGTTTAATATTGTTTATCTGTTTCTGTTTTCATGTTGAGTTATAAATCCTCGATTACATGGTACATTACATTATGCTTTACACTTCCTCCTCCAAATCACCATTCAAAAAGGCACTTTTGACATCCATTTGATAGACCTTCCAATTAGTATGAGCTGCATAGGCCAAGAAAATTCTGATGGCTTCAAGTCTTGCAACAGGAGCAAAGGTTTCATCAAAATCTATTCCTTCTTGTTGACAATATCCCTTAACAACCAATCTAGCTTTGTTCCTGACCACTATGCCATTTTCATCCATCTTATTTCTGAATACCCACTTGGTGTCAATTGGATTCTTTCCTTTAGGTTTGGGTACCAGCTTCCATACCTTGTTCCTTTCAAATTGGTTTAGCTCCTCCTGCATAGCTAAAATCCAATTAGGATCCAACAAAGCTTCTTCTACATTCTTTGGTTCTTCCTTAGATAGAAAGCTGCTATATAGACATTCTTCTTGAGTTGCTCTCCTTGTTTGAACTCTAGAAGATGCATCACCAATGATGAGCTCAAAAGAGTGATCTTTAGTCCATTTTCTTTGTTGAGGTAGATTAGCTCTAGATGAAGAGGCCTCATTGTTGTCTTGATGTGTGACTGAGTTTTGATTATGAGAAACTCCCCCTGAGTTTGTGAATCTTTGATTTGAGAAAGGGGAACTTTTTGTAGGTGATCTATTCTGACTTTCAGCTTCTCTTGATGTTCCGATGGATGATGCACTTTGTGTCCCGACGGATGAAGCTGATTGTCTCCCGACGGATAAGGCAGATTGTCTCCCGACGGATGAAGTATTTTGCAACTCGACAGATGTTGAATTATGTGCTTCATTAGTTGTAGACTTTTATGCATTATCCTTGTTCACTATTTCTTGATCACTATCATCATCACTGTCATCAATAACCATCTCCATATTATCAAACTTGAAGCTTTCATGGAAATCTCCATCTTGTAGTCCTTCAATCTTTTTGTCGTCAAACACAACATGTACTGATTCCATAACAATGTTGGTTCTTAGATTGTAGACTCTATATGCCTTTCCCATAATATATCCAACAAAAATTCCTTCATCTGCTTTAGCATCAAACTTCCCATGTTGATCAATTTGATTCCTTAAGATATAACATTTACAGCCAAAGACATGAAGAAAATTTAGAGTTGGCTTCCTATTCTTGAACAATTGGTAGGGTGTCATGCACTTTGCTTGATTGACCAAAGAGATATTATGAGTGTAGCAGGCAATATTAACAGCTTCAGCCCAAAAATATATTGGTAACTTTGATTCTTCAAGCATTATCCTTGCAACTTCAATAAGAGATTAGTTCTTTCTTTCCACTACTCCATTTTGTTGTGGAGTTCTTGCTGCAGAAAACTCATGCATAATCCCATTCTCTTCACAAAATAATCTCATCACAGAATTCTTGAACTCAGTTCCATTGTCACTCCTGATTCTTCTTACTTTAAAATCAGGATGATTGTTGACTTGCCTTATGTGATTGATGATGATTTCACTAGCTTCATCTTTAGACTTTAAGAAATATGTCCAAGAGAACTTTGAGAAATCATCCACAATTACTAGGAAAAATCTTTTCCTTGAGATAGACAACACATTGACTGGTCCAAACAAATCCATGTATAACAATTGCAAATGTTATTTAATTATTAAATCAAGCTTCTTTCTGAATGATGCTTTGATCTACTTTCCTTTTTGGAAGGCATCACACAATCCATCCTTAGTAAACTCCACTTGAAGAATACCTCTAACCAGTTCTTTCTTGACAAGCTCATTCATGGTCTTGAAGTTTAGATGGGACAGCTTCTTGTACCATAGCCAACTGTCATCTTGACTTGCTTTACTGAGAAGACAAGTGACATATTCTGCATTAGATGAGTTGAAGTCAACTAGATACACATTTCCTTTTCTCACTCCAGTGAGAACCACTTTGTTGCTCTTTTTATTTGCCACAACACAGGCTTCTGAATTGAAGGTTACTGAATTGCCCTTATCACAAAGCTGGCTGATACTCAACAAATTATGCTTGAGACCATCCACTAGGGCAACCTCTTCAATGATGATATTGTCTTTTGAAATCAAGCCATATCCCATAGTATAACCCTTGCTGTCATTTCCAAAAGTAATACTTGGGTCAGCTCTTTCCTTGAACTCAGTGAGCAGGGTAGAATCTCCAGTCATGTGCCTTGAGCAACCACTATCCAGATACCAAAGATTCTTTCTATTTCTCTGCACACATCAAAATCAAATCAAGTTGATTTTGGTACCCAAGTTTCCTTGGGTCCTGCCTTGTTAGCTTTCTTCTTTGATTTCTTAGGTTTGATCTCATTTGACTTGGGAATTTCTGATTCATCCTTAGTCATCTGAGTTGGACCTTTGAAACCAGTCATTAAAATAAAATTTTCATGCACATTTTGATTAACAGGAAAAGACATGCTATTTACAAGCATGTTATTTCAGTAAGGCATGCTAAATGATATTTGAGGCATACTAAATACAACATAATAAGGATTAAGTGCAAATGGCATATTAGCAAATTGTGCATTCATATTCTGAGCAGACATAGCATTCATAGGCATTGTAGGCATGACAGTCATGTTGGGAAAAGAAGAGGGTGCAGACATGGAAGTAGGCATAACAAGTTTGCAATTAACAGACAAATGATTAACACTGTCACACTTAACACAGATTTTTCTGGGTGCATATTTTTCAGGTGTGTAGTTGTTATATTTGTTAATATCTACTTTTCCATTTCTATTATTTTTCTTTTTAGCTTCTGTTTTAACCTCAATCTTTTCTAATATGTCATTCAATTGCTTGATGGACAGATGACCAACATTAACTTTCTTTTCCTTCCTGATTTGACTTGATTCTCCTGGAATAAAGTTCTTAGAAACTGAGCCATATTTCTCATTTAACTTGGCTAGCTTAGCTTTGCTCACAGGTTTACTCACAGCCGATGAATGTGGCTCTTTGTCACTCGACGGATAATCCTTTTGATTACCCGACGGATGATTTTTATCATCCGTCGAGTCCACATCTGTCAACAATCCTTCAACCAAATTGGATTCCAGCTTCTCCTTACTCTTCTTCCAGGCTGCATCACAAAAGGACTCAATACCTTGAACTTTAGTGATTTGAGCATGGACATCTCTGGATGATTTCCATGCCTTAATCAATTCTTGTTCTCGTTCAAGCTGCTTCTTTAAAATCTCTTCTTTCTTCAAGGACTCAGTTAATTCATTAGAAATCTTACACTCAATTCTCAAATTTTCAAATTCAATAAACTGAGACTCTAGCACATTATTCCTCTCACTTAAAAATAAATTGTTTTATTTAATTTTAGCATTTTCCTTAGTGAGGGACTTAAGTGTAACACACAAGTGATATAATTCTGTGGACATATCATTGATTGCATCATTACACTCAGCTTTAGATAAATATGCTAGGTTAGTGGTGATTACCTGATTACTTGAAGAACTTGTTTCTGTTTCATCAGATTTGGCCATTAGAGCTAGGTTGACAAAGCTTATTTCTTCATCTTCATCCAACCCATCAGCTGCCCAGTCATTCTCTTGTGTAATGAAAGCCCTTTCCTTTTGCTTGAGCAACTCAAAATATTTCTGTTTATAATCAACAGGCTCAAACTTCTTCTTGCTAGAATCTGACTTTCTACACTTATTGGCAAAATGCCCTGCCAAGCCATATTTAAAACATTTTAATTTGGATTTATCCACCATATTTCTACTTGGCTTGGCTACTCCAAAATTCTTTTTGAACTTGAGCTTGGAAAATCTTCTAGATAGGAATGCAAGATGCTCATCAATATCATCCATGTCATCTTGGCTCAACTGATCTTCATTTTCAGCTACCAGCCCTTTACCCTTACTTTCACAGACCTTTGATGTAGACTCAACAGCTTCTACCTTCATCTCTTTCTCTTTCTCTAACTCAGCAACTAGTGCTATGGACCCTCCTTTATTCCTTCCTTTCTCCATCCTCTCATCTTGCTCAATTTCAAGCTCATAAGTTTTTAGGATTCCATACAGTCTCTCCAAGGTGAACTCCTTGTAATCCTGAGAATTTCTCAATGAAACTGTCATTGGCTTCCACTCTTTTGAAAGAGATCTAAGGAACTTGAGGTTAGAGTCTTTTGTTTGATAGACTCTTCCATGCAACTTTAGAGCATTTAGTAGCTTTTAAAATCTACTAAAAATATCAGTGAGAGACTCACTTTTTTTATAGTGGAAATGCTCATATTGCTGAATCAGTAGCTGCATCTTGCTCCCCCTTACTTGCTCAGTACCATCACAAATAATCTGGATTATGTCCCAAACCTCTTTGGCTGTTTTACAGTTAATGATGTTATCAAACATATCACCATCAACTCCATTGAACAAAATATTCATGGCCTTCTTATCTTTCCTGACTTGCTCAATATCAGGATCTGATCATTCATGCCTAGATATGGGAACAGATGGTTCATTGCCAGTTGCAGCTCTCATTGGTACATGAGGACCTCTCTCTATGCAATCCACATAGGCCTCATCTTGGGAAAGAAGATGTAGGTGCATTTTCACCTTCCAGTGGTGATAATTATCTTTGTCCAGAAATGGAATTTTGACTCCAACATCCTTCTTGTTCATCTTGCTGTTTGTTTTGATCTTTACACTCTTTATACTTCAAGAGCTTGCTCTGATACCAATTATTATTCCCTAACAATACAACAAGAATTACAGAAGGGGGGTTGAATATAATTATGGCTACTTTTTCAAGATTTTTAAAAACTGTTCTAAGTGAATATATATAAGTGTTTGATTTGCAGAGTGCGGAATAAAAGAGTTATATAAATTAAAACACAAAGTAATAAAAACACAAGTTTTTAAAATTTTCTGGTGGATTTGAATGTATCCACCATATATATATATATCAGTTTGAGAACTCTGTGTAGCCTAGAATGACTCACAGCTGCTTTACAAGTAGAACAAACAAACTACAGAGAAATTCTTGACAAGTACAACTTTTTCTATCTCTCTTTAAAATGTGTTTGGTTAGTTGAATGCTCTACTAGCTACACTTGGTTTATATATCACCAAGCTTACATGAAAATAAGACAATATAATAAAATAAACATATCTAGTCTAACTCCATGCTGCTTCACTACTCTATTCCAGCATCTTCGAATATCTTCACAATTGCATGAAAATGGTAATGCTTCTTTGTTCTCAAATTCCTGCTTAATAGGCTGCCATATTCCTTTTACAAACACCCAACGCATGTGACTTTATTGTCACCGTCAACAAATATTTGAATTTGATCATCCGTCGGGTACATGTTTGTCATCCGTCGGGTAGCTTTGTTGATCATCCGTCGGGTAGCTTTGTTGATCATCCGTCGGGTAGCTATTTGTCACTTGACTCCATTTCACTTATACAGAATTACAAGACATTTCATATTTACAATTAATCAACCTATTCTGCATATCCACTAGTAGTCAACATGACTCATATACTCCTACATAATCTACGAAAAGTTATTTGCAGAAATGTGCTACAATTCTTATTATTACATAAGCTACTCACTCGATGGATGTTAATCTGTGATCCGTCGGGACTGTAAGGTTTATCCGTCGGGACTATATTAGATCATCCGTCGAGTGCTACAAAATTCACTAAGTTAATTCTACTAAGGTGATTTGTTTAACTTATCATCAAGTTCACAACATATTCCTAATACCAAGAAATGTTACAATTGGTTGATGGACAAACCTACCTCACAGTGGACTAGAAGTGCATTTAGGATCTTCTGTTAATCTGATATGTTTATGAACAACCACTGTGAGGTGTTCAATAATAGCATTGGACCATACAGGGATCTTCCAATCATTAGACTGCTACAAAGTTTACATAAAAGTGTTATGGTTAGGATTCAAAGTAGAAGAGATAAAATGCTAAAAACTTACTCCCTCAATCCTATATGTCCAACTGCCATGAGAAAGGTGAACAAGTAAACACACTTATTCACTGTCATTTCAACTGCTATAAAATTGGTTGATAATCTTTGATCTTATTTACTTTATGTATTAGGGCAATGTCTTATATTGGAGGTTGCATGGTCCAGTGGTCAGGAGACTCCACTTATTTGGTGACTGTGACTGAAGATGGTCATGAAATGGTAGTTGACATGGAAAATCATACTTGTGCATGCAGAAAATATCAACTAACTGGTCTACCATGTGATCATGCTTGTGCATGTATAGGGTGGAGAAATTTAGAAATTCATTAGCTCATTCACAAGACCTACACTAAGGCAATGTTCTTGTCATGCTATATATATACCATTCAGCCAATCAATTCTAAGCAATATTGGAAAAAATAACTAATATTCTTATATTACCCCTGTACTTAAAATTGCACCTGGTAGACCTAAAAAGAAAAGGGACACCAGAAATGACCCTGCCCCAAATGTTGGTCAAACCAAACTAGTGATGAGGTATATCACTGTTAATTGGATTTATTGCGGAGAAGCAAAACACAATGCAATGAGTTTCCCTGCAAAGGTAATTTTATAATTTATCGAGATTTAATGATCATTCATCAGGATCTGATGATCTGGTAATTTTATAGTTTTTTGCTATTATTTTTCTTGCTTTTATCTGTATTATCTGATAGATTTTTCTTGCTTCATTTTATTTTCTGCTTAGTTTAATTTTCATTGCTTGCAGAAAAAGGAAAAACAAGCACAAAGTGGTGCATATGCTGCTTGTGGTGTTACCATTGATAAAAAGGCTCCTGCCGAAAAAAAGTCAAAAGTTGTAAAGGGAGCAAAACAAACCAATACTGTGAAAAAATCAACTTCCAATGCACCTAAAATCAAGAATTTTTTTAAGGTGGTGGGAGTTTTATATAAAGGGGCTACTCAAGGTGGGATATTTAAATCCCTTTCTCAACCTGCTGTTGTGTCATGTTCACCACTAGGTATAAAGGAGCTGAAAGAGGGGAAAAAGGCCAATCTACTACTTTGAAAAAGATAAAGGCTGCAACTCAAGTGAGAAGGGATCAATTGACCAAAAAACCACCATGAAAGCTTTAATTTATTCATTTAGATATTAATTTTTGATAGCCTACCCTATCTTTTGGTTTATGTTACATCTGTAACAATTAATTAGAATTGTTAAAATTGTAACATACATTTATAATTCTAATGATAGGCTTAATGTAATAATCAATGTAACATTGGATTTTTGACTGATCTCAACTACTATTATAGGAAATTGTCACTCTTAAATTATTTGACCAGTTTCATATTTTGAGAAAGTGGATAATCACCTTATTGGTGTTCAAACCTTGGTAACATGTGCATTTACACACTTTGGTTCTATATAAACACCCCTTGTATATGCATTCTACATTCATATGTAACAAATACATATATACTCTTTCTGAAATCATGTCAACATAGAGGAAGCCAAATGCAGGTTGTGCCAAGATCAATGTTAATGGGGTGTTTAACATAAGACAAATGAGGTCTTTTGTAGGATGTATGACAGGGAATTTTGAAGGAGAATGGATTAGGGGCTGCTAGAGCATGATTGGCTTAGTTGTGCCAATCACAGCAGCACTTTGAAGCATTTTTTATGGTTTGAAGTTGGCCTGGGAGAATGAAGAGAATTCTGAGGTTGTGGAGAGTGATTGTGAGAGGTTGTGGACTCCATACTTAACCGTGATCCCAATTTTGATATGTTTGAGTTGGCATGCATGATCAAAAACTCCATGTTAGAGGCATAGTAGTTCTGTGACCTTGTTCACATTCCATCCTCTGCAAACATTACAACAACTATCTTGCTAACAATGCCATCTCTGGTGATGGTGGCATTGTGGAGCTTAATGTCCCATAATCCTTCATTAGGCGACTCTTGGTTGCTGACAAGATGGCTCTTGCTTGAAAAACTAGTTTATTTACTATGTTAAAATCTATTTTGGCCATGGACTTCTAAATAAATGGTTATTTTAATCAAGTATTTGTTATTTATTATTTCTTTATAAATTTAGTTACATTAACACTAAAATTAAGACAAAAAACACTAAAATTAACAAAAAAAACTAACATACATTCATTGGTAAAACTGTTACAAACCAATACAACATTCATACATTCATAACCAACACAGAAGATTCATACATTCTTCTCATTACACATTTATACATTTTACATTTTCACAACAACATTCTTCCCATTACAGTTGCTACTACTTGCTTTATTTACAACATAACCAATACAAAACGCAAGCACGACACATAACCATAACATATTTTTTCCTAATCCTTGTTTCTTCCCTATCACTTGTTCATTATGAGGGTCCTGTGAAATTATCTCAATTTCGGCTTCAAGAGCTCTAACTCTTCCTAATAAACCATATATCACGGCTCTACCACGATCAAAAATCGGCTCCTCGATCCATCGAAAATGGTTACATCCTAGTCGACCTAAACACAACTGACAAACCTCCTGCCGGCATAACTAATAGTCCATGCTGTTCTTACAACAACCACACGCCCACAATAACAAAATTCAGCCATATTCCTTGTTGTTCGCCTTAATTCAATTTCTAGATTTAGGAATTTAAATTTGGGGGTGAAATAATCCGTTAGTAATGAATCGAGTTTACTTATATAATACAAATGTAGTCGTTGTCTTGACAAAGTGCAGAAAGGCCAGTCATTTCTCACAGAATTTGCATCAGTATTCTAACGACCTTAACATCTACGTTTGTACACATTTTGCACAATTTTGATTAATCCGGGTACACATTTTACAATTTGGAAACTTGAGATACACAAGTTGAACCATCGTCAAACTTGAAATACACAAGTTGCATTTAACTATTTTTTATAATACTTACAAATGGATATTATTGACTTGAATGTTCATGTTAGAAAATGAATGAAAAACTAAGGTATGCAAACATGGCTTTATTTGTGCCCTGTGGAATGAAATATTGACACTGAACATGCTCAGATCCCATTCAACAATCCATGACTAATAATACTTCTGTCGACGTTCCATATTTTTGCACAAAATTTAACATATTTTGACTGTATAGTTAATATAATAGTTTTAAATTTTTTCATTTATTAAAATAATATAATTATTTGTAATTAAAAAAAAGAATAAAAACAATAATTTGAACTAGGAAAGACTCTTAAAAATATTGTACATCTAATCTACCATTCTCTATAATTAATTTCTTAAAATTTCGTACATTTTGATTTTTATCTAAAACGTATTCCAATTTCATCCTCTTCAGATTCATAAATTTCGGTTGAAATTCAACTAGAAAATTGAGATTTTAATACAAGATGAATGTGTGCAATAGAAATTCATGATTTTGATCAGTGGTTTAAGTTTTTTTAAAAGTGAACCCCATACTTGGTCATGACTTGCAATGAAGTGTATATAGAAAAAATAAAAAGTACAGAACAAAAATGTATCAAGTTTCTAAAACATATTGATCATTGAGGGAACCTGAAAAACTTGCAATCACAATGACATTTAATTAAGTGCGTGTTTGGCGTAACGTTTTTTCAACTTATATTCTCAAAATCTCATTCTGTATTCCATGCAACTGTTTGGGTATTTCATTTAGGGCCCCTTCCCTAGTCATGATTGGCTGGGGTCATTCCGTAATGATTTATTGCAGAAGTCCACTGGCTTCCGTAATAAATTATTGCAGATTCCTCGTTAGTTCCCCAGCCCCAGAATCAACTGTGATTGTGGAATTTTTACCTTTCATTTATTATGAAATTTTATCACTTATATGACCATAACTTAAAAGTAGAGGAGGGTTAACATTCAACTTTTCATTCTACTGTTACTATCATTTCCTCCATTTAAAGTAATTTCAATTTTAAATTTTATCTTTTCAATTTTATATTTATGTATAAATTATTATATTAAAATTCAGAATTTTTATTAAAAAATATAACTTATAAGTATGATTACCAAACATATTACTAACTTATAGGTAAAATTATCCAAATATCTAAATAACTTATGAGTTTATGTTTATATTACATATACTACACTTTTCAAATTGAAGTCATAAGTTACATTTTGTAAGAAACACCAAAAACACATTCAGAAACAAAAGGAGACTTGATTTTTTTACATGTTCATATTGCAAATACAGATTGCACCTCACATACCATATTGCAAATAACATATCTCCAGTTTCAAATCAACAAGGCACTTGATTGACCACACAACATTACAAACATTTACCTTAACCACAATAATACATGTTTACTAAACTACAATCTGATTCAGAGGCAGCTCCATTTCAGCTGCTGCTCCTGCTAGCCGTTTCTTTTCCATTTTTTTGCTCTGTTTAATTTCGCCGTAAAAGTAAGAAACAAAACCCCAGAGAGAAAGAACAAGTGCAACTCCTTTTTCTGCTTGAAATTTCTCTTGGTAAAAAATGACAGCCAAAACTTCAGTAACCGGAAGTAACACTGTTATAATAATGCCAGATAACAAAGACGATGAACAAAAAATAACTCCAATTGCTCCTAAGAAGAAACACTGCCATATCAATGCACTGAAAACTAGTACTACGTAATACTTTGTTTCTCCTAGTTCAAAGTTTCTCGCTTCTCTTCCTATTGCCTGCAAAATTCATATTGTTCTAAACTGTCAACTTTATTTGCTTATCGCAAGTCAGACAAAATATATAATAGCAAGTCCAATAATGTCTTAGTTGAAGTTTTAAATATAATATAAAATATTATATTCTAGTAACTTAGAATATATTTATCTTACTTCAACTCCAACAATGTACCTTATTCTCATTATATATTTAATATTTTATTCTTAAAATTTTTACTTTCATTATTAAAATACAATATACAGCAGAAGGCAAAAGAGAGAGTGTACAATAATACATTATAAAATATTAAATATTACAATGGGAGAAGTGACTTCAAAATAAAAATAAGATATAAAAGATTGTCCTAGTGATATAAAACATCATTAGGACACTGTTGAAACTATGTCCTAAATTTCCATTAAGGACATCATCTAAGACACCTATTGGACTTGCTCTAATTTCGACATTTCTACCGTTGAGTTGTATGAGTTTTGAAACTCAGGCAGCAGAATGCAAGCTTTGAAAAACATTGATAATGGAAAATGGAAATATAGATGTACTTTTTTTTGCTAAATAAATATAGATTTGCTTGCAAACACACTTTTGTGAAAAATTATAGATTTAGCAAAACAGAGCAATACAATGATAACCGAGTGACCGCCTCAATTCCAATCCGTAATTTTATGTTAATAAAACCTAAATCATATTAATCATTCAAATATTTAGTTATAACTTTAAATAGAGTAAATAGCATAATTGTGCCCCGGATTTAAAAAAAGTGACAAAATTGCAAGTTTTTATTTTCACCTTTTAAACGAATGAGTCCCATCAACTCTCGTTGTACAAGAGTAATTACATATGTGTGGCGGTATTTTACATTAATTTTTAAAAAAGTGAAGAAACTTTTCCATTATCAGAAAAGTGTCGTCTTTTTTAAAATTAATGTAAAAAACGGTCACAAATATACTATTTATTCTTGTATAAAAGTAATAGTTAACGGCGAATCTCTGAATCTCTACTTGATGGGACGTGCATATGCATGAAAAATCAAATTTTGATCGACCATATTTTCCTAAAAGAAAGTCCAAAAGTAGTTGCACACCCAGCTAGATACGGAATTAAAATCAAGTGATAACCTTGTTTGTTCCTAGTGATGTAATAGAAGAAGATTGTGGCCTGGTGGTAATTCAAACCCACAAACACCACGACTCTACTCTACTAGTGGTCTATTATTTGGATGCTGCCAATGGTAGTAGATGATTTACAAGTTGGGCAATCATTTTTATTCCATTGAATTTGTATGAGTGAGATCCCATCCAATAATATCGATTAATATCAAACCTAGAAAGCACGACAAGTCTAAAAATGATTGAAGTTGTGTGAGTGCTCCCAATCTTATGAGATCAACTTGAATATTGGTCCATAGTCATGGCTATCTACTTTTGTAAATTTCAACTCACCCACTCTTCCTTTCCTTTATTTGCTATCACTCATCTACCCATAATAGACTGGTTCATGCATGACTAGTAATTACTACTTGGTTAGCAATGGATATATAACTAGTAGTTGTAACTGGAATGAGTACCAGGTAGCTAATGTTTACAACATAGCTACACATACATCATGACCAAGCTAGCGTTTGTTTGGAGTTGTATATGTCAGTGAAATATATACTCCTATATGGATGTGTGTTAATGTAACCAATGTGGTGTAAAAAAGAGTTATATATTCATAAAATAGATGAACAAACAATAATTTTAATTCAGTCATATTCTTCTGCTACAATAAGGATACAAGTTCAATATATACTACATCAAATTATATTATAAGGTCCGGCAGCCTCTCAAAAACCAGACTTTATAAGATTAAAAATTCTGAACTCCCTTTTCTCCTTTCAACTTGCTAATTTAAAACCATAGTAAATTAACATAAACATCAATTTTATTCTCAATTTTCAAGATCAAAGGGATTCAAAATTTTTAACCTACGAAAACCTAAACATAAAATATTATATATATTGCTTTTTATAGTGGTAGGTTTAATCGGCCGGTATGACATAATTGACTAATTGGAAGGGATGGATGAAGATAAAAAGAAACGGTTAAAATGAGATGACATGGACTGTATTTAAGACGTTTAAGACACAGCTAAGAATAGAAATAGATATTTCATTTTATTCATCTAGGCGGGTCTATATGTCACTCTCTCTGGAATAAAATACCTATACGATTTATGTTCCTAAGACTGTGGTGTTTGATTATCATTGTCTTTTTCGATTCTTAGCACAACTCTGGTCAAACTTTTTCATTACATTCAGTAATGAACTTGTGACGATTTTCATTATTAATAACTTATAGCATTTGCTAATGCTAATTTGGTTGAAAATTTTGTTGTATATGGTAAGGGTTATGTAATTTAAGATCATATTTTTTTATACTATCTTAAAATTTTAGATGAATTGATTACTTAACATAATATTAAAGTTTGATTTTGGGAGGGTTTTAGTACCCGTTTGGAAAATCTTAAAATAAGTAACTTATGACTTAAAGTGAATAAGTGAGTAATAAGTGATAAGTTAATAAAAGTTTTTAAGTTATATAAGTGTTTGGATAATTTAACTTATAAGTCAGAATTATTTTTATTTAAATGAATTAAAATAAATAATTTATATATATAATTATCTTAATTCCTATATTTTAAGTTATATTAACATTTAAAAAATATATTCTAAAATTAAAATTGATAAAAAAATAAAAAATCAAAAATAATTTGTGAAAAAGTACGTCGTTATCAACATTCACATTCAACTTATCAGCTTATAAGCTGTAAATTCAACTTATAAGCTGGGTCGACAAACACTCGTCAATAAGTTGTTACGGGCTTATAAGTCAATAAGCTGACTTATAAGGTTTGTCAAACAGACCCTTAGAGTCCTCCGCCCTTGTTTATTTAATTTTAAATATGTGTTGTTGATATTGATATTAGTTATATTGTTGTTGTCAATCGGTTATATTATCCTATTCGGGTATTCCTCTACCACCCTGGATCTTAATCTATTATTTTAAAATTTTAGACAGACTGATTACTTAATAATAAGTTGCAGAAAATTGAACATGAGTTATGCGAGACGATAAATAAATTGTGATGAGTATATTGAAAGTTTCATGGAGTCGAATATGAACCATATTAGAAACCAGTCACTCTTAAATAAAGGATGAAATTTTCAAACTCTTATATTAGTATTAAGAACTCAATTTATTTACACAGGCAGTATTTATTCTAACAAATCTCAACTATAAATGAGAATCGAATCCAATATCCGTGATGAAAAGAGATAAGTATGTATTACATGAGTTATTTCATCAGATGTCAATATAGTTGGTGTATAAGATCAAAAGTGAGAATAAGGAGTATGAAAATGGAGGTTATGAACATAATTTAACGTAATTTTGTTTTGTGATAATCTATTCCTCGTGCTTAACTTGGCTAGCTACCTTGTATCATACTCCAATAAAATCCATAGTGTTGGCCCTCCGAGAAATCTAAATAATTGTAAGCACCATTTATAGTTAAGGGATAGGTAGTAGTTTTATAGCACTGGCGTCTTAAATTCCAACTTATCTGGCTTGCCTTTAATTGTTCCAATATACTACTACTACATGTGCAAAATCACTAATTGCTAAATGTGCCCAACAACTTTCTACTATAATTTTAAGCAGACATGCATACTAGAAGCTGACGATTTTGTGAAATCTACATATGCCGAAATTATACACTACTAGAGGAAAACGTACCTGGAAGTCATTGTTGATTAACATCCCCACAGCGCAAAAAAGAGTAGCGAATAGACACATAACCATTTGAATCTCCATCACCAACATATAATCAATAACCTGCTTTGCTTTCTGATACGTCAGCTCAACCAACGGCAATATTAATCCGTACAAGGCCGCAGCTGCAAGTGTCAGAACAAACCCTAGAATGTATTCCTTTTTCGACTCCCCCTCTGGTCTATCGCTACTCGAATGTAATGCTAGTACTCCAGCTCCCAGAGTAAGCAAAACTATTGCATTTATTGAAAATGAAGTGAATTTTTGCTTTACCAGTAGAAATGCAAAACCTACATGAGCATAGGATGAAATTGTTGTCAGTATTTGCAATTAATCATTATGTTCCCTAAATGACTCAAGTGGTACGAACTTTTCTGTTGTCGTCCATTCTCGCTCATGCCCGTATTTGTTAAAACATATACTCATTTGTAACTAAGGTATATAGGCCTATTTATTTAAAAAAATTAACATGTTCCCTAAATTAATAGCTAGTGTCTGTAAATGATTTTAATTTACGTGGGATAAAAAATGAATTTAAGCATAAATATATTTTTGTCCCATGCCCGCTCTTACCTGCAGTGAATCCAAGTTGTGATGCAATTACTATTGCTGCAGTGGAGACAGGAAGTTTAGCTACACCATATGCATAGAGATAGTCATCGAGACCGGTGAGAATGCCGATGACAGCAGAGGCATAAAACAATCGTGGTTTCATGTTGAATAGCTTAGAGTTGGAGTTACCAGTGGTAATGCGTTGGTAGTAGAAGGCAGCAATGAGAATAATGAGAATAAATGGCCAGGCAGCGGTTTCGAGAAAACTCGATAGCCAGATTCTTTCGCCTCCGTGGATGAAATAGAGGCGCATGATGAGTGGACCACCGCAGTTTCCAATGGAAAGAACTATGCAGTTAATTACAAGTAGGGTTCTTTTCATGGAAGGGCTGAGTGATTGTGTTTGATGAGGTGGTGATCCATGAGTTTCAGCTTCCATGCTCACCATGATGTCCTTTAAGACTGTTCTCCTGGTACAACGGGCTCTCTGTTTAGATTTGAATTATATATATAGTGTGAGGGTAAGGCGAGATACTAAGATATTCGGGAGTTGAATTTTCATTTTTTCCATAGCGTATTCATATTCTCAACTACAAAAACAGGGTTTCATACCAACAAGAAACAGGACTTTAACCGATAATAAAGCCAAAATCATTGTTATAACGAACAGTACAATTGAGATGCTATGTTATTTAGCTAAAACGCATTTCTGGATCGCAACTCTCTCATGTATAAAATTTACTAGTAGGTAATCGGTGCGATACGAAATTTAAAATAATATCAAATTATTATTTGCATAGAAATGAATCTCATAATTCATATGAAATAGAATCGAAATATAATAAATAAATATTATTAAGTTACGTAGTTGAAAAAATCGAAATTAAGTATAATTATGAAATTCTATCGTATAGCTCTAGTTATTTACTTATATAAATCTAACGTGTTAACTTTTACTAATACGATTACTTAAAAGTGAACCGACGATTGAATGTACACTAACAAAACAAATAAAAATTGAAGTAAAAACAAAGTTTACAAAAATTAGAAGTTAATTTGTGTTAATTGAGATTTAATTATATAAAATTTTAAAAATAGTTATATAATTTTCTAGTGAGTACCAAAGTTTGGTAATTACGTGTTAAAAAAAATATTATTTTGCTTATTAGTATATATAGTTGATAATTGGTGCAAAATACGGGCACCAGATTAAAAACATTGAATTAATATTTATAGATAATTAAATTCATAATCCGTGAGAAACAAGAAATGAAATTAATATATTAATATCAAATATTAAATTGGTACTTGTAAAGAATAGTTATGTGGTTAAAATGAATCAAATGACTTACGAAATTTTCCAGTATAATTTTAGTTATGTATTGTTTTAGTTGATATGGAAATCTAACATATTAGTTTTGTTTTTGTGAAACGAATTGTATATCTATCTTATTAATCAAATATTTGTTATTTTAGATAATTTAATACTAATTAATATTATATGATAATTATCTTACAATTAGTTTTTTCAATATAGTTTATTTAATATTACTTAATTATTGATACAAAAAATTTAAATTAGAAGTAAATATATGTTATTATACTTAATTTAATATTACTTAATATAAATCTAAATATAACCCATAAATTTGTTCTTGTTAATTTTTTTTAACTTCAAAGTAAATAAACGTTGTGGTGAACAGTAACAAATACAATCGTTAAATCAATAATTTCCAGTTTAAAAGTTAATAAATGTCACTAAAATTATTTATTATTAATTAATTACTTTTTAAATAATATTATCCAAATTAAAAGTAAACTGACACTAGAATTGTAACTAACTAATGGAAATTAAAATTTAAGGAGAATAAAAATCAATTCGAGTTAGTAGTTTACTTAGTAGTTAGTAGTTTTTCAAATTAAAAGTAAATATACGTTATTTTACTTAATCTAAGGTAACTTAATTATATTTTGATCCAATTCATAAGTTCGCTTAAAAAATATTTTTTATTTTATAAAGGTAAATAGACGATTGGACGAATACTAACTAATAGAAAATAAAATAAGTCGATTTGTGTGAGTACCAAAATTTAATATTTTGATATTTTAATATTTTTAATATCATATTATACATGTTTTCGTGCTTATTAATAAAGAGAATAGATGGTTCCCCGCTAAGTTCTGAGGTTGCGCATATATATCGGCATATGGCAGGGTTAATATGCATTTTAAAACAGAGTATACTGATTCGAGTTCTACTATAAATATATATATATTTTTTTATTTTTTGCTATGAGTTGTACCGTGTACGTACATACCGTATGTGCAGATCATATCAGCACAACAAGCTTTATGATTTTTTTTTATAAAAATCGGTCGATTTTTATAATTATAATAGTTGATATGCTTATACATTTGTATTTTGTTAAGATGATATACTCCCCCAATCCCTTCCAATTGTTTACATTTCTGAGTAAGTGTCCGACACGTATTTTAAGGTGTATAAAAAATATAGTTATGTAACTTATTTTAACAATTTTCTTTTTCTAAATAAAAGTTGAATGTTTTTATTTTTATTCAGAAAAACAAAATTGTAAAAAAAAATTATAGAACTATACTTTATATGCACCTTAAAATACGTGTCAAATACTCTCTAAAAAATGTAAACAATTAAAAGAGACGGAGGGATATCTTAAAGTGATATATAAGTAGGAGAAATTGGCGATTTGTTTGTTTAAACAAGACAGTATCTTGCTGTACTTAATAAACGAGGCTTCAACACTCTTGCACATATTCATTTTTCTTTTTATAAATTGTCCCCATTTCATAAAGAAAATGAAGGAAATATAAGTGCTGGAGGAGATACTTAGATGAAAGGCCGTTAACAAAACACATTTTTTATGCAAATGACAAATGATAAAGGGTTAAATATCAAAGTGGTCATTTAACTGAAACTTATATATCAGTTTAATCATTAAACTTAACGGGGTATCATTTGAGTCACTAAAGTCATAATAAATATCAAGCAGATACCTCAAAATATGTGCTCGAGAATTAAAAATTATTTTATGGAGTTCTAAACATTTTTCTTAAATTATATTACAACCAAATGAAAAGTGATAAATTCATAGTATTTTAGATGATGTAGTGAGATTTTTAAAAATTTATCCACTAATTATTTTTATTTAAATAAAGAAAATGACTACAAAAATAAAAATAAATAGTAGATAAAATTTTAAAAATCTTACTATATTATATAAAATACTAGAAATTATACATTTGCATTTGGTTGTAACAAAATTTAAGAAAAATATATAGAACTCCATAAAATAATTTTTAATTCTCGAACACATATTTTGAGGTATCTGTTTGATATTTTATTATAATTTTAGTGATTCAAATGATACCCCGTTAAGTTTAATAATTAAACTGATATATTGTGTTCAGTTAAGTGACCACTTTGATATTTAACCCAAATGACAAATGGGTACTCTTTGACCTATAGACCGGGGAGGACTCAAACCCCAATATCTTCATAAACGGAGTTTTAATATCATGTTAAAAAATCAGCCCATCTAATATTTTAAGATGATTGAGAAATACCTGAACATGATCTCATATATTTTGACACTTATTTTTTATAATTAACTCTTTGTTGAGATCGACAGTGAGGGCACCAACAGGATAGTCCTCATTCTCCCGCTAACAAATTAAAATATAAAGAAAAGAAGCAAAACACGTTTAGGATTAGTCAATTGTATTTGCGTAACACTCCCTCCATCGCAAATTAGGGCAATTAAGGGTCATTTTTACCTTTTACACATAATTTAAGATATATTGATCGCACTTCTCTATTAATTATTTATCCAATTTTATTTTTATAGGTAAAAGTTTAATATTTAAATTTTTATTTATAAAAAGAAAATTTAAAAAATAATTAACGAAAATATGCGATTAAGACACCTTAAAATATGCATGAAAGTCAAATATTACTACTAACTTGGGATAAAGGAGTATTAATAATAAGTAGTATAACTGTGTAAGTGGAATATTTGGGGTGATAAATAAACAACTATTACTTACTAAAATAAATTTTACGAAAGTTGAATCAAGGTAATTAGTTTACTTGGAAGAAGCTGACCGGCGTTTCGCAGTCCTTTTTGGATTGTTAAACTCAAATGCACGCAGAGTCGAACCTTTATCCTCTGTCGGAGAAATTAAGAGTACAATCTTTTTTAGAGGTGGTTTGTTCGCGGAATGATATGGGTTGAAATGAGAAATCGGATTAAACCGTTAAGATAGTATATGTTAAGATATAATTCTTGATATCGTATGTTTGGTGGAGTGCAGGGTGAATATAATATATATAAAATATTTTTAAGTTATAAATATTAAATAACTTAAATAGTTATATAATTAATATTTTTGAGTTATTCCTTTTTATCAAAAAGTGAAGCGATATATTAAACCTTCAAATTATCATATAAGAATGAACCAAAGAGCCAATGGACATCCCCAACACTTCGATTAGAACTCATGTGTCTCGCCAACTCGTGAGCCACCTTATTCGGAAAAACTAGCACCACATTGTGATTTTTAAGTTGCAACATCAATTCTCTGCACTCATTTATCACTGTACCTAAGTAGGATAAGGTGATGGTTGAGCTTAAATTGCCTGGACGATAACTAAACAGTCTGACTTCAGCACTACATTCTTCCACTGCTTCCTTTTCACCCAGCTTAGTATTTCTCTAATGCCCATAGCCTCTGCGATTTCCGATTCCACTTGACCCTTCCTGCAGCTGGAGAAAGCTTCAATAACCATGTCATGATCGTCTCTAGTAAGGAATACAAAACTGAAGCTGTTAGAGTCTGCAAAACATGCAGCATCAACATTGATCTTTAACCTTCCCTAATTTGGTTTGATCCAGCGCTCTTGGCCATATGCTTGGGTCATAAACCCAAGGAATTTATCAAATGACCTATCCTGAGCGTCTCTCCATTGGTTAAAAATATGCTTTGCTGAATTTACAATTTTGTACAACCTCCTCACCTCTCTGGTTCCATACTATTTAATTTCGGTTTCTCCAAAGCATATTTTTATGCACAGATTGAAACTATAGTATGCAACTCCTCCTTTTTATGCACTTCAAGTACCATTTTAATCCATTTCGTGCATCTATGAGATTGAGTTTAACACCTGTGTGTGCCCAACATGCCTTGGCTATCTGACAGTGCGTGAGTTTGTGGATTACTGATTCTGACTCTGCATTGCACACTGGACACGACTCATTAACATTAACCTTTATTGTTCTCAGCTAATCCTTTGTATGTAAGATGCCAGACATTGCTCTCCACATGAAGGTTTTAATCTTTGCGGGCACTTTTAAGTTCCACATTCTCTTCCAAGTACTCGTTATATCAGCCGGAGATTCTGTCACACTGTCACCCATGAGCAAACCATAAGCACTTTTCACCGAATACGAGCCAGTTTCTCATGGCTCCAAAACCATGAATCTTCATCTGAATTATTGTTAGATATAATTGATGATATCAGGATAGGCGGTGAAGAACTTTATTCAGAAGAAATCATACATGGATATGTATTAGGTTTCCATATTGTAATAGAATAAGATTTCTTATTGATTGTGTAACTGTGCACTATATAAACGCATCTTAGGTTTATTCTTTATGAGTCGCATTAACGAATTGTAATATCTTTCAGATAACCTAGCAGCTCTTAAGGATAATTGTTCATCCTTTGAGAGAGTACTTGTGTAACAGTTTTTATCAGATTAATATAAAAACTGTTGATTCTGTTAAAGCTTTATCGAATTGTTTGCATAAACTGTATTCACCCCCCCTCTACAGTTGATTACGGACCTAACAAATGGTATCAGAGTTTGTTGTTTACATAAAAACAGTTTAATATCTGGAAATCAATCTATAATGACAGACAAAGAAGCACCACAGAATCCACCACCACCACCCCAACCACATCACAGATTAGCAGTAATATGAGTAGGTATGAAGTTATCAAGGTTCCAATACTAAAGATACATGAAAATCCAATCTGGAAAGTTAGGATGACCATGTGCTTGGAAGCTACAAATCCTGAATATCTAAGCAGGATTTATGATGATCCCACAGACTAATAAAGGTAGTTGTTGCTGTTGCAGGTGAAGAAGAAAAGATGGTTGATAAGGATAAGAAGGACTATACTCCTGAAGATCTATCATCAATTATGAATGATGCACACGTAAGACATATTCTTCACAGCATTTTTGATAGTTTTATGTCCAATAGGGTTATTGGATGTAAAACATCAAAGGAAATTTGGAATACTTTAGAAGTAAAGTGTCAAGGTACTACTGCTATCAAGAAAAATAGGAGGACAAAAATTACTCAGGAATATGAGCACTTTGACTCAAGAGACAATGAGTCCTTAACTGAGATCTATGACAAATTTCAAAAGCTGTTGAATGACTTATCTATTGTCAATAAGGAATATAACTTAGAGGACTCAAACTTGAAGTTTCTACTTGCACCCCCTGAAAAGTGGGACTTTAAGGTCACATCAATAAGGGATAATTATGAACTTGATAAAACACCTCTAGATGAGATCTATGACATATTGAAGACTTATGAACTAGAGATGGAGCAAAGAAGCAAGAGAAAATGATCCAAGACTATACCAATTGCACTTAGAGTTGAAGAGAAGCCAAAGGAGAAAGCTAGGAGAAAAGGTCACTCCAAAGGAAAAGATATGATTGCAAAGTCTGATATTGAGTCATCAAACTCTGATGATGATTCAAATACTAATAGTGAATCAGATACTGATAGTGATCATGACAACAATGAAGACATGGAACAAATGGCTGCTCTATTAGTCAAAAGCTTCAAGAAGATGGTCTACAAGAACTTCAAGAAAGGTAAAAGGTTTTCCAGAAAGGGTTCCAGTTCCTCAAACTCTGATAAGAGGAATAACAAAAGAAATACTGATTGGAAGGAATCAAAGTCTGGAAAATTTGACAAGTAAAAAGGAAAGGTGCTATAACTGTGATAGAATTGGACGTTTTACAGCTGACTGCAGAAAACCAAAAGCTGAGAAGAAATAAGCCTTGATCACAAAGAAGAAAAACCGGGATGATTCATCAGATTCAGATGATGGTGTTAACTATGCTCTCATGGAAAATGTTGATACTGAGGCTGTTAGATATATTTGATAATGTCATGGCTAATATGTTTTATGTTTAGCTTTCAGATCTTACGTGAACAGGATAAATCAGTACTTAACTGTTGATCAGTACTTATACTGGAAGTCAGGACTTGAGGATATCAGTACTTATATTATCAGGAGATAATCATCAGAAGATAGATATCAGAACTTAAGTGCTGAAGGACAATCAGATAAGGACAGTAGCTGATTAAAGGAAAGAAGATCGAGATAAACATAAGAAGAGGTATGCATGAAGAAGGAATTCCGTGAAGAATGGAATACTTGGAAGAAAAGATATCTGATTGATATATTTTAGGAAGCAGAATTATATTCTATATCAATTAGTGATTATCTTGTAACTGTGTAGTATATAAACACAGACATAGGGTTTACACTATAAGTGTTATCATTATTAGAAAAGATTATTCATTGTAACCCTAGCAGCTCTCGTGATATTTGTTCATCACTGAGAGGTAACAGTTCCATACTGTAACAGAGTTTATTGTTTCAATAAAGTTTGTTTTCTGTTACTTAAGTTCTTAAAAGTTCGATTTGAGTGTACTATACACTGTATTCACCCCCTCTACAGTGTGTGTGACCTAACAATTGGTATCAGAGCCTATCTGTTAACTTACATACAGTTAAAGATCCAAACACAATCATGTCGGACACAGAAACTCCAACTAAGCCTACCACAACTGAGGAACCACCAAAGACACAAATTCAGAGTCGGTATGAGACCATCAGAGTCCCCATACTGAGACCATCTGAATATCCCATATGGAAGGTAAGGATGACCATGTTTCTGGAAGCAACAGATCCAGAATACCTGGATAGAATCAAGGAAGGTCCTCACAAACCAACCAAACTCGCTGTTGCAGTTGCAGGTGAAGCAGCAAAGATCGTACCAAAGGAGAAGAGTGATTATACTGCTGAGGACATAGCATCAATTGCTAAGGATGCTAAGGTACGACACTTACTGCATAGTGCCATTGATAATGTAATGTCAAACAGGGTAATCAACTGCAAGACTGCTAAGGAGATATGGGATGCTCTGGAAACAAGGTGTCAGGGAACTGGCACAATTAAGAAGAACAGGAAGACAATACTCACTCAAGAGTATGAACACTTTGACTCAAAGACTAATGAGTCATTGAATGATTTATATGATAGATTTGTCAAACTTTTGAATGATTTATCATTGGTTGATAAAGAGTATAATCTTGAAGATTCAAACCTTAAGTTCCTGTTAGCTCTTCCTGAATGCTGGGATTTGAAGGCAACGACAATAAGAGACAACTACAATCTTGATGAAACAACTCTTGACGAAATCTATGGAATGCTCAAGACTCATGAGCTGGAGATGGAATAAAGAAGCAAGAGGAAAGGAGGAAAGTCAAGGACAGTTGCTTTTAAGGCTGAAGAAGAATTCCCCAAAGCAGCTTCCTCAAAGAAAGACAAGGGTAAAGCTCTTTTCATAAAGTCTGATACTGAGTCATCAAGTTCTGAGAGTGATGATGACTCAGACTCTGAAAGCTTGCCTGAGACTGATGCTGATGAGGAGATGATGAAGCTGTGTGCTCTTATGGTGAAATGAATCACAAAGATTGCATACAGGAAGTTCAGGAAGGGAAAGAAGTTTTCCAAATAAAGCTTAAGTTCTGATAAGAAGAATTTCAGAAGATCTGAAGGCAGAGGAGGAAAGTCTGACAGAGGAGATTACACCAATGTTAAATGTTATAACTGTGGTGAGAAAGGCCACATATCTCCTGATTGCAAGAAGGTAAAGGGCGACAAAGGCAAGGCTCTTGTCACAAAGCAGAAAAGCTGGACAGACACCTCAGACTCTGAAAGTGAGGAGAACTGTGCATTGATGGCAAATGCTGATAAAGAAAGTGCTGAGAGCAGTTCTGAAGCTGCTGAAACAAAGGTACCTCAGACTACTTATGCGTTTCATACTGATGATATTAATGAGTTGAGAAGATATTTTAAAACCATATTTGTAAGCTATAGAGATCAAACTTTAACATGTGAAAGATTAACTTCTGAAAATCTTGCATTTAAGAAAAGGAATGATTTCTTAGAAAAAGAGTTAGTCATGTTCCATCAAACTCAGAAGGATAGAGATGATGCTTTTTATGTTAGGAATGAAGTGCTAAAATTAAATGAATCTCTAAAAACTGAGTTAGAAAAGGAAAGAGAGATTATCAGGACTTGGACTAACTCTGGCAAAACAACTCAAAATTTGCTAAGTAGTGGAAACTGGAAAGAGGGCTTAGGTTATGGAGAAGATAAGAATGATAAAGGAACTGAAGAAATTAAGCCTGTTGTTAAGCAAAAGCCAAAGTTTAAACCTGTTAAGTTTGTAACTGTAAAGTCTGAAAATGAGAAATCAGAAGTTAAAGAGGAATTAACTTCTGACAAACTAAAACAGGAAAAGACAGCTGAAGTGAACATAGGCTTAATGACAAAGAAGCAGCTTAAGCATAAGCTGAAAGATGTCAAAAATGCAAACAAGGTAAAATCACCTAGGAAAAATAGGAATGGAAAGGAAGGTGTGAATAAAAGCAATGATTATAAACCTGTTCCTGATGCTCCTAGGAAAACATGTCATAACTGTGGAAGTTCTAACCATCTGGCTTCTTTTTGCAGGAAGAATAAGAATATTAACTCCTTACCTTCAAAATCAGGAGTTAAGAGTCAGTTTGTTAGATACAAACCACAAAATCCTTGTTTTCATTGTGGTAGTTTATGACATTCCATTTATACTTGTAAGGAATATCATAGTTTGTACTATGATTATTATCAAATAAAACCTTCTTTGAAGAAAGTTTCCATTGTTCCTTCTAGTGTAAATTCTGATTCAAAGTCTGATAGTGTAAGTTCTGATAAGAAAAATGTTAACATAAACTCTGATGCTAAATCCGCTGCAAATGTTAACAAACTTAATAAGGCCAAAGGATCCAAGCAAGTCTGGGTCCTTAAAACTAATAATTAGTGGTCTTTGTGATTGCAGGGCAACAGGAAAAATATTCTAGTTCTGGACAGTGGATGTTCAGGACATATGACTGGAAATAAGGCCCTGCTATCAGACTTTGTGGAGAAAGCTGGCCCAAGTGTTTCTTATGGAGATGACAACATTGGAAAAACATTGGGATATGACAATATCAATCTTGGAAATGTCATAATTAAACAAGTAGCTCTGGTCTCAGGACTTAAACACAACCTACTGAGTATAAGTCAAATATGTGACAGAGGTTATCATGTTGATTTCTTTGAAGAACACTGTGAAATCGTGAGTAAATCTAAAGGCAAAGTTGTTCTGAAAGAATACAGACGTGGTAACATTTATGAAGCTAAGCTTTCAACAAGTACTGATGGCTCTGCAATCTGTCTGTTAAGTAGAGCATCAATTGAAGAAAGCTGGAATTGGCATAAGAAACTCTCTCATTTAAATTTCAACAATATAAATGAACTGGTCAAGAAAGATCTTGTGAGAGGATTGCCAAACACAGTATTTGCTCCTGATGGTCTTTGTGATTCATGTCAGAAAGCCAAACAAAGAAAATCTTCATTCAAGAGCAAGACTGAATCATCAATTCTTGAGCCTTATCATCTTATACATGTTGATCTATTTGGTCCAGTAAATGTCATGTCTATTGCAAAGAAGAAGTATGCGTTGGTCATAGTGGATGAGTTCACCAGATACACATGGGTGTATTTCTTGCACACAAAAAGTGAAACTGCATCTATCTTGATTGATCATGTCAAACAGCTGGATAAAATGGTCAAAGATTCTGTGAAAATTTTAAGGAGTGATAATGGCACTGAGTTCAAGAATTTGATAATGGAAGAGTTCTGCAAAAGCCATGGAATAAAGCAGGAATTTTCTGCTCCTGGAACTCCACAGCAAAATGGAGTTGTTGAAAGGAAGAATAGAATTCTCATTGAAGCTGCACGTACAATGCTTGAAGAAGCAAAGCTTCCAACCTATTTCTGGGCTGAAGCTGTGCAGACTGCTTATTTTACTCAAAATGCAACACTCATTAACAAGCATGGAAAAACATCATATGAGATGGTGAAGAAAAAGAAGCCAAATCTGAAATATTTTCATGTATTTGGATGCAAGTGTTTTGTTCTCAAGACTCATCCTGAACAGCTATCAAAGTTTGATCTAAAAGCTGATGAAGGAATCTTTGTTGGATATCCACTTTCCACAAAAGCCTTCAGAGTCTATAATTTGAGAATAAAAATGGTCATGGAATCCATCAATCTCTCTTTTGATGACAAGAAGATCACTGGTCTTAAAGATTTCATTGACCATGATCAGCTGAGATTTGAAAATGAAGGCTCATATTCTGATACTGAAAATCCTGACAGTCTAAGTCCTGATACTGCAAACTCTGGTGGATTAAACTCTGATGTTATTGAAACTGTGGTGACTACGTTAAAGGAAGATGCACCTATGCAGGGGGAGCATACTCAAGATCCCACCACATCTCAAGAAACATCAGAACATGCATCTGGCTCTTCAAGTTCTGATTCGTCAAGTTCTGATAAGCCAAGTTCTGATAGTGCTGAAAATCTAAATACTGAGGAATCCAACTCAGAGAGCATAGTTTCAGGGGGAGCATCAGAAAATGAAAATGAAGATAGCATGGATCATGGGGGAGCATCCAGTTCTAGAGAAAACCTTCCATCTGCAAGGAAGTGGACAAAATCACATACACCTGATTTGATAATTGGAAATCCTGATGCAGGTGTCAGAACTAGAACAGGTACTTCAAATGAGTGTCTTTACAATTCTTTTCTCTCTCAGACTGAGCCAAAGAAAGTGGAAGAAGCTCTTCAAGATGCTGATTGGGTACAAGCAATGTAGGAAGAGTTGAATGAATTTGAAAGAAACAAAGTCTGGACCCTAGTACCAAGACCAAAGAATAGATCTGTTGTTGGTACAAAGTGGGTATTCAGAAACAAAACTGGCAGTGATGGCATAATTACAAGGAATAAGGCAAGGCTGGTTGCAAAAGGATATTCTCAATAGGAGGGAATTGATTATGATGAAACATTTGCACCAGTTGCTAGGTTAGAAGCCATAAGGATATTTTTGGCTTATGCTGCTCACAAAAAGTTTACTGTCTTTCAAATGGATGTGAAAAGGATATTTTTCAGCACTTATATCTCTAATTTATCTTGGTCATTTTCATGTGATGTATTTTCAGAATTTCAATGATGCAGTGAAAAATAATTCAATCAGTGCTAACGGTGTAAATTTTGAATTAAAACTGTTTCTTGATAAATGGAACGGTTTTTCCTTGAATCTAGGCAACTGGGTAAGTAATGATTCCTGTTTTCTCGAGCCCAGTAACTGTCCGTTATTACTGCATGTCTGACAGTTGTCCAACGGTAACATTTTTGTTAAGAGTATAAGTACAACAGAGAGAAGATTTCTTTAATCTTTTATTTTCTTTATACTTTATCTCTCTTCTTACTTTTACTCTCCTTCTCTTCTTTCTCACGTTGGTTTTTCATACAGACATTATCTCAAACACCTAACAGGCATACTTGAATTTCAATTTTTTTTTCACATGGCACCAAAGGATTTAATCATTGATGAAGCAAAGTTTGTTCCAAACAACTATGCTGCAATTCTTGATCATGCTGACGCTCCATCTGAATTGCACTTTGTGCAAGATCTTCTTGCACATAGTGAGGTTGGGTACGCCTTAACTCAGCCTGAATTATTTTCAAGTCAACAAGTTCTGAGGTTCTGGAGGACTGGAGTTTTTGATGATGGTGGTAACCGTGGAACTCCCAGTATTATCTTCCAAGTGGGTGATTCATCCTTTGTAGTCACTCGTGGTACAGTACGCAGGGCTTTACATCTTCCAGAAGATTGTACTTTCTCAATTCCAGAGGACTCAGCCCTTCGGGAGTTAATGGCTGAATTGGGATATGAAAAGAGTCTGACGAAACTTGGACAGTTGAAACGGGCTAATATCAGAAGAGAATGGAGTTTCTTCTTTGATTGCATCACCAAAGCTTTTGGGAACAAATGTTCAAATTTTGATGCTATCCCAATTCTGAGTCAGCACATAGGGTATGTTATTATCCATCAAACTCATTTTGATTTTGCAACTGGAATAATTGGTTTTATTGGGGATAGGATGACAGAGGATCGAGATGTTGTTTATTTTGCTAGATTCTGTCAACTTATTTACACTTACTGTACTGATGAACCTCATTTAGTCAGCACTCAAACCCCACCTTTTAAGGTTGCAAAATGATACTTTAATGACCTGGTAAATGTTGATACTAAGAAGAAAGTGGTTAGACCATTACAGATTCCTAAGTCTGTACAACAGATCCTGGTAAATGCTGATCCTGATACTTATAGATCTGTTTACTCTGATGTCCAACCACCTCCAACCACCCAAAATCCATCAACCTCAGTATCTACCTCTCATTCTACTCAACCTACCCTCAGAACTTATCTCAAATCCTATCTCTCCACTTCACAGACTGCTCAACCTTCTTCTTCAGCACCTACTGTGAAGCCTACATTCTCTAAGCCAAAGAGAACAAAGACTGTTCCTCAAACACCTCAAAAGAGGAGGAGAATTACTTTGAGAGATGAATCAGATTCTGAGGAACAGATTCCTTCTTCAGAACCTGTGGTGAATGAAGCTGAGAAAGCAACTTCTCAGAAGGATTCTGAAATTGGGGGTTCTAGGCTTCTCAAGAGGCTTAGACGTATGATAGTTCCTGAAACTCCCAAGGAATCCAAATCAACAAGGAAGTACAAGAAACAGAGGGCACAAAGGCCAGTTTCAGATGATGAGGAGGAAGCAGCTAAGGAAGGGGATCAGGAATCTCTGATCTCACAAGACAAGGAATTTGCTCCAGTCACTTCTTCTCCATCAACTCCATCTCAGGAAGCTGTATCTGACAAGGCTAACTCACCATCTGTGTCTCTTGTTGATCCAGGCACAAGTGCTGAAATTGATATTCAGAACCTGGTTGTGCCTGAAATACTTTTCTTAGAAGCTCCAACAGCAAATAATCCTTCCACAACACCTGTTACTGATGCTGTTCAAACTCCAGAGTTATCAACAACACCTTCTCTGCATCAAGATGCTGATGATCAGATTTTAGGTGAGCATCAGGATATGGCTGTTGATCAGAACTTAGTATCAGATCAGCAATTAGAGGATGCTGAAGCCTCCATTGCTACTCACACTGTTGTCTTATTAGAAGATACTGATTCTTTAAGTTCTGATGCTGCAAATGTTGGAGATACTGGTGAAGCTGCTACAACTAAAGTTGCTGATGAAGCAGGTCCTTCAGGACATACTCCTCCACCGACTCTTCCTAAGTCTGAACTGGTAAAGGAGTTTGTTATCAGGGATGCACCAGTGCCTTGGAGTGAAACTCCTGCAGGTCAGGAGTGGACTAAGGAATGGAACTCAGTTTCATGTGTTCCAAATGCTTTACATCTTGCTGAGCACTTGACTAAAGCTGATGAAATGTTAAATTCTGATGATTTTAAAACCCAGCTTAGAGTCACTGCATTGAGTACTAAACATCTACAAGGTCTTCATTCCAATACTCATGCAGAGCTACACAAGATTCAGGAGAACTTTATCAAACAGGAACAAGTTTGGAAAATTGATAAGAAAAAGTTCTTTCAACCTACCATTGACAGGATTGCTTATATTGAGAAAACTCAAGAGAAACAACAAGCTCAGATTGATCAAATTCTGACAAATCAAGCTTCTCAGCAATCGCAACTTACTGAAATCCAGACCTCAGTGGAACTACTTATCTCTCTTTTATTACCTGCTGATGCCAAAAAGGGGGAGAAGGTAATTAAGTCCAAATGCAAAACCAACAAGACACTGCAAGGAAAGGATGATGGAAAAGATGACCAAGGAAACTCTGGAATGGGTAGTGGTCATAGTCAAGGTAGAAGGTTTACATCAAGACAAGCTAGTCACAGAACAAGTTCTGATACTGGGAAAAGAATAAGTTCTGCTGCTGGTAAAAGGATAAGTTCTGATGAACTTCTAGATCTTGATGAGGAAATGTCAAGACAGTTATTTCTTCAAGAAAATCCAGGAATGGACTTGGAAAGTTTAAAGGAAGAAGAAGCCAGACTTAAATCAGAGAAAGTCACATCTAAATCTGAAGCTTCTGGTAAAAAGTCACTTCCAAAACCTAAAGAAATTGTGATCAAAGAAAGGACACATACTGAAGCAACATTGGCTAGATCACAACCACAGATAGATCCAAGATCCAAGGGTAAAGAAAAGGTTGGTGAACCTATCAAGGCTTATGTACCTCCTAAAGAAGAAGAAATAGCTGATGAAAAAGATGATCTTGCTCTGATTTCAAGAAAAGTTCTTAAAACAACCTCTGACATGGCTCAAGTTGTTCAGAGTCAAGAAATTATAAGTTCTGATATTCAGAAGAAGCAAGTAACCTCTGACAGAGCTCAAGTTAACTTGATATCAGAAAATAGATCAAAGACACTCCTACCAGGATTCACTAAAGCAAAACAGACTCAATCTTTGAAGACTACTGCAAGTGGTTTTGAAGCAAGAGTAGTTACTGGAAAGGAAGCTAGAGATAAAACTGGATTGGGAAGTGCTGATGAAAGAAGAGTACACAACACTACCAATGATCCAACTTCCTTGAGTGAACCAGGTATTGGAGCAACTCCTGAGAGATTGAATCAACTGGAATCTGTACAGATGGTTTACCATACCTACTTGAAAGAATACATCATGTTGTATTTCATGACAGATGGTAGGGTTTATCATATAAGACAAAATGCCATTTCTTTGAAGTATTTTGAAGAATTGGAGCATGTACTTTTCTTACTTCAAGTGGATAATAGAATAACAGAGACTGCTGCAAACTACTTAAAAGAACAGATTCAGAGACAGAAAATGCTTTATTCTGTTAAGTCTGACAACATATATGTTCCAAAGTACAGAGATCACAATGGTGATATTGTTGATATGAAGCCTAATACTGCACAGATCAGAACGTATCTTGGTATTAAGGGACTTGAATTCAATTTTGAGTCTGACAAAGCTTATGTCATAAGACTAGATCAGGAGTTGAGAAAAGCAAAGATTAATGATCTCAGAGCTGCAATCTTTCAAACTGGTGAAGATACTGCAGAGCTTAAAGGTGTTAAAAGGAGAATGATTGATGAACTAAGATATGCTGAGAAATGTTTGTTGAAGAACTATCTCAGAACAACTCCTGACATCAGAGAGATCAGAAAATGAAGAAGCCAAGTCGAAGATCTACAACTGCTTAAATTCTGATATTTATACAGATTGAAGTTGTTATCAGAAGCTGAAATTGGTAAAAACTTTAAGGACTGTAAGTTGTAGTTATCTAGTCTAATTCTCATGCATTTGTACTTAATGTTTTTGACATCATCAAATATCTGTTAAACTTGTATATTTTGTTAATTTACAAGTTGGGGGAGATTGTTAGATATATTTGATAATGTCATGGCTAATATGTTTTATGTTTAGCTTTCAGATCTTACGTGAACAGGATAAATCAGTACTTAACTGTTGATCAGTACTTATACTGGAAGTCAGGACTTGAGGATATCAGTACTTATATTATCAGGAGATAATCATCAGAAGATAGATATCAGAACTTAAGTGCTGAAGGACAATCAGATAAGGACAGTAGCTGATTAAAGGAAAGAAGATCGAGATAAACATAAGAAGAGGTATGCATGAAGAAGGAATTCCGTGAAGAATGGAATACTTGGAAGAAAAGATATCTGATTGATATATTTTAGGAAGCAGAATTATATTCCATATCAATTAGTGATTATCTTGTAACTGTGTAGTATATAAACACAGACATAGGGTTTACACTATAAGTGTTATCATTATTAGAAAAGATTATTCATTGTAACCCTAGCAGCTCTCGTGATATTTGTTCATCACTGAGAGGTAACAGTTCCATACTGTAACAGAGTTTATTGTTTCAATAAAGTTTGTTTTCTGTTACTTAAGTTCTTAAAAGTTCGATTTGAGTGTACTATACACTGTATTCACCCCCTCTACAGTGTGTGTGTGACCTAACAGAGGCTGATAATGCTGAATTAAAGGTACCTCAAACCATCCTTGCTTTTGATATTGATGATATCCATGAATTAAGATTGTTTCTTAAATCTCTGCATGTTAGTTATATGGATCAAACCTTAGAAAATAATAGAATTAAGAGTGAAAACTCTGAATTAAAGAAAAGAAATGATCACCTAGAAATTGAGTTACTTTCCATGCTAGAAATTCAAAAAGAAAGAGATAATGCTATTTATGTTAAAAAAAATGTTAGAGAAGCATGCCTATCTAGAAAAATAGTTAGCTAAAGAAAGAGAGGTTATTAAACTTTGGACTAACTCAGGAAAAATAACTCAGGAAATTTTAGAAAATGACTGTTGGGGATCAGGATTAGGATATGCAAATAGATCTAATTCTGATAAGGAAATAGAAAAAGAAACCGAGAAAACTAAACCAGTAAATACTGATACTAAGGTTAAACTAAATAAGGTTCAGTTGAAGCCCATTAAGTTTAATTCAAGTGCTGATGCTGTTTAAGTCAGTTAATGAGGTAGGTTCAACCTCAACACCTAAATCAAACTTAAATACTGATAAGAGTGAACAATTTCACACAAAATCAATAAATATGGGTTTAATGACTCAGAAACAGCTTAAGCAAAAGCTGAAGGAAGTACACATGAAAGACAAGGAGAAAAGCCTAGAAAATATAGGAATGGTAAAGTAGGTGTTAATAAGAATGGCAATTATGTAACTGCTCTCAATTCACCTAGAAAAACATGTTTGAACTGTGGTAGTACTAATCATCTTGCTAATTCTTGTAAAAAGAATAAAGATATAAATACCGTTCCTCCTAAATCAGAGTTTAGGAATAGAACAGTTAGATATAAACCACAGAGTCCTTGTTTTCATTGTGGTAGTGTATAGCACTCTATTTATTCATGTAAAGAGTATCACAGTTTATATTATGATTATTATGAACTGAAAACCTCTTTAAATAAAGCAAAATCTGGTGCATGTGTAAATACTGATAGTAAGAATGTTAACATAAACTCTGATATGAAGTCTTCTGCTGCATATGTTAACAAACTTAAAAAGGCCAAAGTATCTAAGCAAGTCTGGGTCCTTCAAAAGACTAACTGATTTAAATACTGATTGAAGGGTAACATGAGAAATTCTCTAATCTTGGATAATGGATGCTCAGGATAAATGACTGGTTATAAATCCCTGCTATCAGAGTTTAAGGAGAAGGTTGGCCCAATTGTTTCTTATGGAGATGGCAACTTAGAAAAAATCTTGGGATATGGAAAAATCAAAATTGGAAATATTTTTATTGAGGATGTAGCTCTGGTTGCAAGACTCAAGCATAATTTGATCAGTGTGAGTCAAATCTGTGACAAAGGTTACCATGTGAATTTTTATGAAGAACATTATGAAATTGTCAGTAAGTCTGATGGAAAGATTGTAATAACTGGTGTAAGACATGGTAACTTATATGAAGTCAGGGTCTCCACAAATACTGGCGAATCTGAAGTCTATCTGCTTAGTAGAGCATCTGTGGAAGATATCTGGAATTGGCATAAAAGACTTTCTCATCTCAATTTCAACAACATCAATGAACTTGTAAGGAAAGATCTCTTGAGAGGATTTCCCAATACAGTATTTACTCCTGATGGCTTATGTGACTCATGCCAGAAAGCCAAGCAAAGGAAAACATCTTTTAAGAGTAAAACTGAATCCTCTATTCTTGAACCATATCATCTACTTCATATTGATCTCTTTGGTCCAGTCAATGTTATGTGTATTGCCAAGAAGAGGTATGCACTTGTAATTGTTGATAAATATATAAGATACATATGGGTTTATTTTCTGTATACCAATGATGAATCTCCATCCATTCTTCTTGATCATGTGAGAGAACTGGAAAAAGGATCAACATACAAAGTGAAGATCATCAGAAGTGATAATGGAACTAAATTCAAGAACAGTCCTATGGAAGAGTTCTGTAAATACAAGGGGATCAAACAAGAATGTTCTGCCCCTAGAACTCCACAACAAAATGGAGTTGTTGAAAAAAAGAATAGAACTCTCATAGAAGCTGCAAGAACCATGCTAGAGGAAGAAAAATTGCCTGCCTACTTCTGGGATGAGGCTGTGCAAACTGCTTGCTTCACACAAAATGCAACACTGATCAACAGGCATGGTAAAACACCATTTGAGATGGTGAAGGGAAAGAAGCCAAATTTGAAGTACTTTCATATTTTTGGCTACAAGTGTTTTGTTCTCAAAAGTCATCCAGAACAGCTTACCAAATTTGATGTAAAAGATGATGAAGGCATTTTTGTGGGATATCCATTGTCTACAAAAGCCTCAAGAGTTTACAATCTGAGAACAAGGATAGTCATGAAATCTATACATGTATCTTTTGATGACAAGAAGATTACAGGTCTAGAAGATGCAGATGACCATGATGAGTTGAGATTTAAAAATGAAGTACCATATGTTTAACAGTTAAATCCTGATATACTGACAAATCCTGATATAATAAATCCTGATATCACTCCAAACTCTGATGATCCACATGACAGTGGAAATTCTGCAAATACTGAAGCACATGTTGAGGGGGAGCAACATGATTCAAATCCAGAAGCTTCTAAAAGTGATTCAACTCGAGGAACATCAGTAAATAATTTATCAGATTCTAATTCCTCAAATACTGATGAGTCAAATACTGATGGCACTGGAAATATTGATTTATGGGGAGAATCATAAAATGATAGTGGTACAAGTTAAAGAAATAACTGATAGTTAATGGATCAAGGATGAGGTTCTTTTTCAAGGAGTCAACTTCCATCTGCAAGAAAATGGTCTAAGTCACACACACCTGGCTTAATCTTGGAAATCCTGATAGTGGTGTAAGAACCAGAAAAACCAATCAAAATGAATATCTCTACCATTCTTTTCTATCTCAAATTGAACCAAAGAAAGTGAAAGAAGCTCTTCAAGATGCTGACTGGATCACAGCAATGCAAGATGAGCTTAATGAATTTGAAAGGAACAAAGTCTGGACTCTCTTGCCAAAACCAAAGAACAAATCAGTTATTGGTGCAAAATGGGTGTTCAGAAACAAAATTGATATGGAGGACATCATTACAAGAAATAATGCAAGACTAGTTATAAATGGCTATTTACAGCAAGAAGACATTGATTATGATGAGACTTTTGCTCCATTTGCAAAGCTTGAGGCAATCAGAATTTTTCTAGCCTATTCAGCTCACACGAAGCTTAAAGTGTTCCAAATGGATGTGAAGAGTGCATTTCTGAATGGTGAACTTGAAGAGGAAGTTTATGTTGAACAGCCTCCAGCGTTCATATATCCAAAATATCCAGATTATGTCTACAAACTGGATAAAGTACTTTATGGACTAAAACAAGCTCCAAGGGCCTGGTATGAAACACTTGCTCTATTTCTGTTGGAAAGTGGTTTCACAAGATGTACAATTGATAAAACTCTCTTTTATAAATACCATGGTAAGGACTTGTTATTAGTACATATATATGTTGATGATATCATATTTGGTTATACTAATGATAAAATTTGTAAGAAGTTTGCAAAGCTAATGCAGTCAAGATATAAAATGAGTATGATGGGAGAATTGAGTTATTTTCTGGGTTTTCAAGTGAAACATAATGATGAAGGGATCTTCATAAATTAATCCAAATACACCAAAAATTTGCTCAAAAGATTTGGAATGCAAGACAATTCAACTGCAACCACTCTAATGGCCACTGCAACCAAGTTAGATTAAATACTGGTTTATCAGTAGATGTAACTAACTACTGAGGTATGACTGGCTTACTCCTATATTTGACTGCTAGTAGACCTAATATCATGTATGCTACCTGTCTCTGTGCAAGGTTCCAAGATGATCCAAGGGAACCACATCTATTAGCTGTGAAAAGAATTTTAAGTATCTCAAAAGCACCATGAATCTTGGATTATGGTATCCTAGAGATTTAGACTTTAAGCTAATTGGATACTCAGATGTTGATTTTGCAGGATGTAAAATAGACAGGAAACGCACTTCTGGAAGCTGCCATTTTCTTGGTGGCAGGTTGGTTTCTTGGTTTAACAAGAAACAAAAGTCAATTTCCACATCAACTGCAGAAGTTGAATATATTACGGCAGAAAGCTGTTTGTTAGGAATATGTTGTGAACTTGATGATAAATTGAACAAAACACCTCAATAGATTTTAACTTAGTGTTTTTGTAGCTCTCGATGGATGTTCTAATATAGTCCCGAAGGATGAACTTTATAGTCCCGATGGATGACAATTTGACATCCATCGAGAGTGTAGCTTATGTAATAATAAGTCTTGTAGCACATTTCTGCAAACAACAATGTTTTAGTTGAGTAGATTCTGTAAGATTCTTTAAGTCATGTTGACTACTATTTTGATATGCAGAATAGGTTGGCTAATTGTAAATATAAGATGTCTTGTAATTCTGTATAAGTGAAATAGAATTAAGTGACAGAAAGACTCCCGATGGATGATCTACAAAGATTCCCGACAGATAATCAACAAGGCTCCCGACGGATGACCAACATAGTCCCAACAGATGATGATATTCAAAATAGCAGTTGACAGTGATAACACAGTCACATGCGTCGGGTGTTTGCAAATGGAATGTGGCAGCCTAATTGCAGGATTTAGAGAAAAAAAAGCATTACCATTTCCATGCAATTATGAAGATATTCAAAGATGCTGGATAGAGTAATGTAGTAGCATGAAGTTAGACTAGATTAAGTTTATTTTATTGTCTTGTCTTACTATCATGTAACTTGGTGATATATAAACCAAGTGTAGCAAGTAGAACAACTAACTGAGTAAGCATTATTTGCAGAGAGATAGATAAAGCTGTATCTGTTAAGAATCTCTTTGTAATTCTGTAAGTTCTCTTGCAAGCAACTGTGTGCTATTCAAGCTTCACAGAGTTCTCAACTTTACATATATCTCTGGTGGATAAGTTCAAATCCACCAGAAAGTTTTAAAGCCTTGTGTTTTATTGCTTTGTGTTTTGATTTCTATTATTCTTTCATTCCGCACTACTGCAAATCAAACACAGTTATATACTAAGTAAGAATATCTTAAAATCAGAAAAAGTAGCTAGAATTACATTCAACCCCCCTTCTGTAATTCTTGTTGCATTGTTTGGGATTAACAATTGGTATCAGAGCAAGCTCTTGAAGTACAAAGAGTGTAAAGCTCACCACAATTAGCAAGATGATCAGAAATGATGTAGGAGTGAAAATTCCATTTTTGGACAAAGACAACTATCACCACTGGAAGGTGAAGATGCACCTACATCTTCTTTCTCAAGATGAAGCCTATATGGACTGCATAGAGAAAGGTTCTCATGTTCCCATGAGAGATGCTACAGGAAATGAACCATCAGTTTCAAAGCCTAGACATAAATGGTCGGATCCAGACATTGAACAAGTCAGGAAAGATAAAAAGGCCATGAATATACTGTTTAATGGTGTTGATGGTGATATGTTTGACAACATCATAAATTGCAAAATAGTCAAAGAGGTTTGGGACACAATTCAAATTATTTGTGATGGTACTGAGCAAGTCAGAGAGAACACGATGCAACTCTTATTTCGCAATATGAGCATTTTTACTGTAAAGAAAGTGAATCACTCACTGTTATATTTAGTAGATTCCAAAAGCTACTGAATGCTCTCAAGTTGTATGGAAGGGTCTATCAAACAAAAGACTCAAACCTTAAATTCCTTAGATCTCTGCCAAAGGAATGGAAGCCCATGACAGTCTCTTTAAGAAACTCTCAAGATTACAAGAAGTTCACCTTATAAAGACTATATGGAATTCTAAAGACCTATGAGCTTGAAATAGAGCAAGATGAAAGGATGGAGAAAGGGAGGAAGAAAGGAGGATTCATTGCACTAGTTGCTGAACTAGAGAAGGAAAAGTAGATAAAGGTTGAAGCTGTGGAATCTGCATCAAACTCAAAGGTTTGTGAGAGCAAGGGCAAAGGGCTGATAGCTGAAAATGAAGAACAATTGAGTCAAGATGACATGGATGAAATAGATGAGCATCTAGCATTCTTATCCAGGAGATTTTCCAAGCTCAAATTCAAGAAGAATTTTGGAGCAGCTAAGCCAAACAAAAACATGGTTGATAAATCTAAATTCAAGTGTTTCAAATGTGGCTTGGCAGGTCATTTTTCCAGTGAATGTTGAAAGCCTGATTCTGGTAAAAAGAAGTTTGAGCCTGTTGATTACAAGTAAAAATATTTTGAGCTGCTCAAACAAAAGGAAAGGGCTTTCATCACACAGGAGAATGACTGGGCTGCAGATGGATTGGATTAAGATGAAGAAACAACCTATGTCAACCTAGCCCTAATGGCCAAGTCAGATGAATCATAAGTAAGTTCATCAAGCAATCAGGTAATCACCACTAACCTAGCACATTTAACTAAATCTGAGTGTAATGATACCATCAATGATATGTCTACTGAGCTATATCATTTGCGTGTAACTCTTAAATCTCCCACTAAGGAAAATGCTAAAATTAAAGAAAATAATATGTTTTTAAGTGAGAGGAATAATGTGCTAGAGTCTCAATTTATTGAGTTTGAAAAATTGAGAATTGAATGTAAAACTGCTAAGGATGAATTGAATGAATCTTTAAAGAAAGAAGAGATTTTAAGGAAGCAGCTTGAACGAGAACAAAAAGTAATTAAGGCATGGAAATCATCTAGAGACGTCCATGCTCAAATTACTAAAGTTCAAGGTATAGAATCCTTTTGTGATGTAGCCTGGAAAAGAGCAAAGAGAAGCTTGATTCCAATCTGGTTGAAGGACTTTCAACAGATGTGGATTCGATGGATGATGAAAATTATCCGCCGAATAATCAAAAAGATTATCCGTCGAAAGACAATGAGCCACATCCGTCGAATGTTAGTAATCCAGTTAGCAAAGCTAAGTTAGCTACGTTGAATGATGAATATGGATCAGTTTCTAAACACTTTGTTCCAGGAGAATCAAGTCAAGTGAGAAAAGAAAAGAGAGTTAATGTTGGTCATTTGTCTATCAAGCAATTAAATGACATATTAGATAAGATTGAGGTTAAAGCAGAATCAAAAAGGAAAAACAACAGAAATGGGAAGGTAGGAATTAATAAATATAACAACTACACACCTGATAAATATGCTCCAAGAAAAATCTGTGTTATGTGTGGCAGGGTTAATCATTTGTCTGTTAATTTTAAACTTGTTATGCCTACTCCTATGTCTACATCTCCTTCATTTCCCAACATGCCTGCCATGTCTATGAAAGCTTTTCCTGCACAGAATATGAATGCACAATTTGCTAATATGCCATTTGCACCTAATTCATATTATGCTGCATTTAGTATGCCTCAAATGCCATTTAACATGCCTTACTGGAATAACATGTTTGCACATAGCATGCCTTTTTCTGTTAATCAAAATGTGCATGCTAATTCTGCTTCAATGAATGGTTTCAAAGGTCTAACTCAAATGACTAAGGATGAATCTGAAGTACCCAAGTTAAATGAGGTCAAACCTAAGAAATCAAAGAAAAAGGCTAACAAGGCATGACCCAAGGAAACTTGGGTACCAAAATTAACTTGATTTGATTTTGATGTGTGCAGGGAAACAGAAAAAATCTGTGATATTTAGATAGTGGGTGCTCAAGGCACATGACTGGAGATTCTACCCTGCTCACTGGATTCAAGGAAAGAGCTGTCCTAAGTATCACTTTTGGAGATGACAACAAGGGTTATACTGTGGGATATGGCTTGATTTCAAAGGATAATGTCATCATTGAAGAGGTTGCCCTAGTGGATGGACTCAAGCATAATTTGTTGAGTATCAGCCAGCTTTGTGATAAGGGCAACTCAATCACTTTTAATTCTGAAGCCTGTGTTGTGACCAACAAGAGACGCAACAAAGTGGTTCTCACTGGGGGTGAGAAAAAGAAATATGTACTTAGCTGATTTCAACTCATCAAATGCAGAATCTGTCACTTGTCTATTTAGCAAGGCAAGTCAAGATGAAAGTTGTCTATGGCACAAGAAGCTGTCCCATCTAAACTTCAAGACCATGAATGAGCTAGTCAAGAAAGATTTGTTTAGAGGTATTCCTCAAGTGGCGTTTTTAAAGGATGGATTATGTGATGCCTGCTAGAAAGGAAAGCAGATTAAAGCATCATTTATAAAGAATCTTGATTCAACTATTGAAGAACCTTTGTAACTGTTGCATATGGATTTGTTTGGACCAGTCAATGTGTTGTCCATTTCAAATCAAAGATATTGGCTAGTAATTGTAGATGATTTCTCAAAGTTCTCTTGGACATTTTTTCTAAAATCCAAAGATGAAGCTAGTGAAATCATAATCAATCACATAAGGCAAGTCAACAATCATCCTGATTTTAAAGTAAGAAGAATCAGGAGTGACAATGGAACCGAGTTCAAGAATTCTGTGATGAGATTATTTTGTGAAGAGAATGGGATCATGCATGAGTTTTATGCAGCCAGAATTCCACAACAAAATGGAGTGGTGGAAAGAAAGAACATGTCTCTTATTGAAGCTGCAAGAACAATGCTAGAAGAATCAAAGTTACCAACATATTTTTGGGCTAAAACTGTAAATACTGCATGCTACACTCAGAATATTTTTGGTCAATCAAGCCAAATGCATGACTCCCTACCAGTTGTTCAAGAATAGGAAGCCAACATTAAACTTTCTACATGTCTTTTGATGTAAATGCTATATCTTAAGGAATCAAACTGATTAATATGGAAAGTTTGATGCCAAAGCAGATGAAGGAATTTTTGTTGGATATGCTATTAGAAAAGCATATAGAATCTACAATATAAGAACAAACATTGTTATGGAATCTGTACATGTTGTGTTTGATGATAAAAAGATTGAAGGACTGCAAGATGGAGATTTCCATGAGAGCCTCAAATTTGACAATATGGAGATGATCTGTGAAGACAGTGATGATGATAGTGATCAAGAAACAATGGCTAAGGATAATGTAAAAAAGACAACCTCCAATGATGCACAAAATTTAGTATTAGTCGAGTTGCATAATGCATCATCCATCGGTAGACAATCAGCTTCATCCGTCGAGATACAAAGTGCATCATCCGTCGGAACAATGAGAGAAGCTGAGAGTCAAAACAGATCACTTACAGAAAGAACTCCTTCTTCAAATCAAAAATTCATAAATTCAGGGGGAGTTTCTTCAAATCAAAACTCAGTCACACATCAAGACAATGACGAGGCCTCTTTATATAGAGCTAATCTACCACAACAGAGAAAATGGACTAGAGATCACCCTTTTGAGCTTATTATTGGTGATGCATCTTCTAGAGTTCAAACAAGAAAAGCAACTCAAGAAGAATGTCTGTATAGCAGCTTTCTCTCAAAGGAAGAACCAAAGAAGGTAGAAAAAGCTCTATTGAATCCTGATTGGGTTCTAGCTATGCAGGAGGAGCTAAACCAATTTGAAAGGAACAAGGTATGGAAGCTGGTACCCAAGCCTAAAGGAAAGAATCCAATTAGCACTAAGTGGGTATTTAGAAACAAGATGGATGAAAATGGCATAGTTGTCAGGAACAAAGCTAGATTGGTTTCTAAGGGCTACTGTCAACAAGAAGGAATAGATTTTGATGAAACTTTTGCTCCTGTTACAAGACTTGAAGCCATCATAATTTTCTTAGCCTATGCAGCCCATGCCAATTTCAAAGTCTATCAAATGGATGTCAAAAGTGCCTTTTTGAATGGAGATTTGGAAGAGGAATTCTATGTCAGTCAACCTCCTGGTTTTGAAGACCCAATTTTTCCAGAATATGTCTACTATCTTTTGAAAGCACTTTATGGATTGAAGCAAGCACCTAGAGGCTGGTATGATACTTTGTCAAGGTTTCTCTTAGAACATCACTTCACAAGAGGTAATATTGACAAAACTTTATTCTTTAGAAATGTTAATGGCTCTAGTATACTTGTTCAAATTTATGTAGATGATATTATATTTGGCTCTACAGATGAAAAACTTTGCAAAAAGTTTGCCAAATTAATGCAAAGTAAGTATGAAATGAGCATGATGGGAGAACTAACTTACTTTCTGAAAGAGATATGTCCTAAGTCCAATCATGTATGAGGATTTATGAATAACTTTTTATATAATCTGTTTTGATTTCATTGATATTAATAAAAGACTTGTTTTGTTTTTATTACGGGCTTTATCTATTTAAGTGTTTAAATAAGATATACCATAGTTTAGAGTAAAGCTTTTTATGGATTATGATGAGATCATAATAGTGAGACCTAAAAAGATGATAACTCTAAACTTAAATAGTTCCTGGTTATAGGATTACTAACTGGTAATTAATAATCCGCAAAGATCGGTACATACTATGCTTGCTTCATTATGAAGGATGTCTGTTCTCATAGATATTTGTGTGGTGACACTATAGCTAGTATGTAGGTGCTTATTATAGAATAAGTTCACTGAACATGACTCGCACAGCTGAACAACTGATGGAGTTCACTCACGTGTCAGCAGTTGTTCACATAGTGATAGTTGTACAAGTTTCCTTAGACTTGAGGTCATCATAGTCATCTTGTGTACACTGAACTATGCTTTGGTTTAGTTCTTAGTCTCCATGGACAATTATTAGGGCTCTACTGGGTATAGGAATTTGTACACGAAGATAGTGTATGATCAATAAAGGATCTACCCCTTCCAGTGAAGGAAGAGAATGTTCAAGGCTGATCCACTTATGCTAGTTCAGGAATCTCTGGCCAGATTGAATGAAATTAGAAAGGAGTTTCTAATTTGCATAGAACTGAGCATAGTAAATGGGAAAGTAAATGATTAAATTAGATAGGCTTGACATAAGATCCATGCCTTGTATTTAATCAGGACATTGCAGGGTAGAAGGAGTTAATTGTACGGTAACTATTCACTGAATAGGTTCTTGGTATTCTAAGCAGTGAATTCGTATTATCCGGATAATCGCGATATGCTGAGAAGTATCCCTCACGATGTAGAATAAATATGATTAATTAATTAATCATATTTAATAAATTAGAGAATTTATATAAATAATGATAAAATAGTTTTATTATTATTTATTTCTACTACCAGCTTAATATTGAACCTACAGGGTCACACCATAAAAGAGAATGATTTAATGGTGGAGGAATTAATTAATAATGGCTAATAATTATTTATTTATGAAATAAATAATTAATTGGCAAATTTAATAATTGATTAAATGAAATTTAATTGATTATAAATTAATTAAGAAAAGTTCTTAATATTATTAATTACGAATTTAATTTTTTGGAAATTAAATCAAGAGAGAGAATTATTTCTAAAGTGTTTAGAAAAAGGATTAATAATTAAAAGGTGTTTTAATTATTAATGTGAATAATAAAAGGTTAATAATAATAATATTTTATGGGAAAATTTCAGCTGAAAATTTTGCCTATAAATATACTATTATAAACCCTATTTTTATTCTAACCCAAAATTTTTAGAAAAACCTAATTCTCTCCACCTCCTCCTCCTCCTTAGCATCGTTTTCTTGGTGGATACCGGTGGAGTGCTTCCCGTTTGAGGAGCAGCTGCTAAGGATCTCCGATCGTTGCTTTTGGATCGCTATTAAAGGTTAGTAATCGATTCATATGTTTTAATCATGATTTATATGCTATTATTTGGATTTTATATATGTGTAAAAGTGTTTTGCCATGCTTCCGCTGCGATTAAAATCTAACAATGGTATCAGAGCATAGGTTGTATGCATATAGATCTGTGGTAAAAATTTCAGAATTTTATGTGCTTGTATGAATTAAATATGATTTTTATAAGTTATATTATGGATTAATTATGACTGATGATAAATCGTTTCTCAGAAGAATTTTGAATATTGATCTGGGTTCTACAAGTGTTGTAGATCGTCTGGGTATTTTTCTTATAATTTTATGATGTATAGATTATTTATTATGAATTTTTGAAGTTGTTGCAATTAAATTCGTAATTAAATAATCATATATATATAAATTATTAGTATGTATATATATATATATCTGCTGTGTTGAATGTTTGTCTGATGGCACAGAAAATAAAGAACAGCACGGCGATCGAGAAAGAAAAAGACGGCGGCGACTCACTGAAGAGGGGAGGACCGCGCGTCTGCCATGCGCGCGTGGGGTTCACGCGCTGGTGGGCCACGTATGGCGCGTGTCGGACACGCGCTGGTCAACAGTCTGACGTCATGCTGACGTCATCAGATGACGTCATGCTGACGTCAGCACAGGGTTTTGAGCGCGTGGGGCGCGTGGGCGCGTGAGAGCGCGTGGTCGAGATCCTTACACGCGCCTGACAGCGCGTGTGGGTGTGGAGGCGCGTGAGTCACCTTCTCGGGGCACGTGAGAGCGCGTGGGAGCTCAGAATTGGTATATTATATGATATTTTAAGAAATTGTTTCGAACTGTTTATAGCTAACAGAAGTGTTTTAAAGCTGTTTTTGACTGTTTTTAATTGCTTTTAAATGCTTCATGTGATACATAGAGATGTATAATGCTTAGACCAATATGCTAGATGATATAACATGCCAACCTTGTCGTTTATTCATGTTTATATATGTGATATATGCTTAGTTTATCATGCGATGATAGATTTAGGTGAACTTAAATTAACATAAGGCGTTTGTTAGACAATCTAGTATAGTGAAATTGTTTCATAACCTTAATAATAATATTATGAATACAATCATGAGATTATTGTGTTTATGAAACATGTAATTGAATATGAATTTTCAATATGAGAGAAAGGATGATTCTGTCAACAACAGATTTCTATCTGTAAGAAAGGGTTATTAAGTGACGCCTTTTGACAATGCTCCACCCGATCTGGGAATCATCTGATTATTGATTATTGATTTGAAATATTTAATTTAAAAGGAAGAATCTCTTTATAATATGATTATGATTGTAACGTAATATAATCCCTCTAAAATTAAATAATATCAAGTAGTAATTGGCTAATGACACAACGGGCTTGTGTCGGTCATAGCCTTCCAACATGATAGAAAGTAGTTCTTATTTTTAAATCATTGTCGTTTTGTGCCACAGCCGAGGGCTTTGATTTTGAAATAAGAAATACTTGTATATTACATAGAGATGTGTACATTGAATAAGAATCTAAAGGTCGTTACGTGCCACAGCCGTGGGCCTTTGGGGACTGATTCAATTGTACGGAATGTTGGGTTAGACTTGACTTAGAATATTGAGTTTGTCGTGCCACAACCGTGACTCAATTATTCAAGAGGCTAAAGTTTGATTAGGGAATAACATTAGATGTAATTGACAAGAGTTGTCTGCCTATTGAACATTACATGGCGGTTCATGCCACAGCCGAGGTTGTGTGATAGAATGTAGGATCCCTATTCCCACTAGCATTATGAATGCTTAATTTTTCACATAGGGGGTTAAATAAATTAGATAAACTAGTGGGAGCCACTTATGAATAAAGACCCGATTCATATAGTGTTTTGGAATGAAATTGAATATTTGCTAAGTGTTGTTATGTGTTTATCATTTACAGATTTACTATATTATGTCTTCTGCATGCACTATCACTCAGGAGCATACTAGATGCTCACAAGTTGACTGATCCTAATTTAGATGTATGCTTTCACTGTAACAAGTTAGGGCACTGGAAGAGAAACTGCAAGGTTTACCTTGCAGAATTGAAGAAGAGGAAGGGTAGTAAGACTACCGCTTCTGATTCAGGCATGTTCATGATCGAAGTTAATATGTCACTAGGTCAAATTTCTACTTGGGTATTAGATACCGCCTGTGGTTCTCATATTTGCAATTCGTTGCAAGGACTAAAGGGAAGTAGGAATCTTGAAAAAGATGAGGTGATTCTACGTATGGGAAATGGAGCAAGGGTTGCGGCCATATCTGTAGGATCATTTAGTTTACATATGCCTACGGGCAAGACTATTATTTTGAATAATTGTTATTAGGTTCCCTCTATTGTGAGGAATATTGTTTCTATCCCTATGTTGGATTTGGATGGTTTTTCATTTATTATTAAGAATAATGAATGTTCTATCCTTAGAGATAATGTTCTTTATGGACGTGGAATTTTAAATAATGGTCTGTATGTATGTGACGTAGAGCATGATTTATTTCAGATTGAACAAACTAATAAAAAAAAATGAGATGATGAAAATCTGACCTATTTATGGCACTGTAGGCTAGGTCATATTAGTGAAAATAGACTCCGGACATTGCATAAGGAAGGGTTACTAGACCCCTTTTGATTTTGAATCATATCCTACATGCGAGTCTTGTCAATTGGGTAAAATGACCAAGTCTCCATTTAGTGGACATGGAGAGAGGGCTGCAGATTTGCTAGGATTGGTACACACAGATGTATGTGGACCAATGTCTACGCAAGCCATGGGTGGATTTTCATACTTCATTACTTTCATAGATGATAGATCTAGATTCGGATATGTGTTTGATGAAACACAAGTCTGAAGCCTTTGAAAAGTTCAAAGAGTATAAGTATGAAGTGGAGAAACAAACCAAAAATGGTATTATAACTCTTCGATCAGATCGAGGTGGTGAATACTTGAATGGAGAGTTTCTGGATTATCTCAAAGAAAAGTGTATAGTCTCCCAGTGGACTCCTCCAAATTGGTATCTGAAAGGAGAAATCGAACTCTGTTAGACATGGTTCGGTCCATGATGAGCTATGCGAATCTTCCAGTATTCCTATGAGGTTACGCATTGGAAACCTCAGCATATTTACTGAATAAGGTACCTTCCAAATCTGTTCCTCAAACTCCATATGAGATATGGAAAGAAAGGAAACCGAGTCTTAAACACGTTAAGATTTGGGGATGTCCAGCTTATGTCAAGAAAGTTGACCCAGATAAGCTGGAATCTCGATCTGTAAAATGTAGTTTTGTGGGATATCCTAAAGAGACTTTAGGGTATTACTTTTACACCGATCATCGGGTGTTTGTCTCCAGACATGCTACCTTCTTGGAAAAGGAGTTTATCCTTGAAGGAAACAGTGGGAGCAAAATTGAACTTGATGAAGTTCAAGAAGCACAAACTACTACGGATCAAGTGGAAACACCTGTTCAGACTGAACAACCTTCTGTGGAACAGCCCATTCGTAGGTCAGAGAGAGTGTCTCGCCAACCTAAGAGGTATTATGGCCTTGTCATTGAGAATGACAATGAGTTGTCAATCATCGATGAAGACGACCCTGTGACCTATAATGAGGCTATGAGTAGTGTTGACTCAGAGAAATGGCAAAGTGCCATGAAATCCGAAATGGAATCTATGTATACGGTATACAAAAGAAAGATTAGAGCAGATGGCCAGGTGGAAACCTTTAAGGCCAGGCTTGTGGTAAAAGAATTCAAACAAAGGCAATGGATTGACTTTGATGAAACCTTTTACCTGTAGCCCAGTTAAAATCAGTTCGGATTTTGCTTGCAATTGCTACTTACTACGACTATGAGATCTGGCAAATGGCCAGATGGTTTTCTTTCCAAGGAAAATGAAAACCTAGTGTGTAAGCTGCTGCGAACCATATGTGGTTTAAAGCAAGCTTCTCGTAGATGGAACATCCGTTTTGATGAGACAATCAAAGAGTTTGGTTTTATCAAAAATGTAGATGAACCATGTGTCTACAAAAGGGTTAGTGGGAGCGCGGTAACATTTCTAGTATTGAAAGAGAGTTGACACACATAACAACATAGCAGACCCACTCACAAAGCTACTTTCTGAAAGTCACTTTGATCGTCATAAAGACAAGATGGGTATTAGATACCAGAGTGATTGGCTTTAGTACAAGTGGGAGATTGAAAGAGATATGTCCTTGTTAGGAATATATGTGCATTAGTTTGATGATATGTTTAACAAAACACTTAAGTAGAAGTTTAGTGTTTGCAGCCTCAACGGATAAGACCATCTTGGCTATCCGTTGATGGTGCAGCTTTACTTAGAAATAAGTCTAGTGTTGTAGCACATTTCAGTCTCTGTATTTAAGATATAATTCTTAGAAGTTGAGAGAAAATATAAGTCATGTTGACTACTAGAAGATATGCAAATAGGAAGGCCAATTGTAAATATTTCATGCCTTGTAATTTTGTATAAATGAAGTGGTATCAACGGATGTCTTAAAGACCTTCAATGGATGAGAAATAAAGCTTCAACGGATGTCTCTAAAGCTTCAACGGATAGAGCTTCAACTGCTAACACATCAACGGATAAAGCCATCAATGGATGAAGGCTTCAACGGATGTTCTGTTAAATAGCAGTTGATAAGTGGTAGTTGTAACAGCAGACAGAGGCACATGGGTTGTCAGAGATAACTGAAATGTGGAAGCCTAATTTCAGGAACATCAGAAAAAATAGCCGTTCTACTCTAGTACAAAGAGGCAATAGTCAACAAAGTACTTGAGTGAAATGGAGAAGAAACAAGTGGAGAACTTATTTTATTATTGTATTTTTATCTTTGTCTTCACTTGTACACTTGGTGATATATAAACCAAGTAGCAGCTAGTAATTAGATAAGAATTTTTCCAGTACTGTTTAGAAAAATCTTGAGAGAAAAATTATCTAGTTTGTACTAGGATGCAGCTGTGATCAACATCTTGAATCACAGATTTTCTGAAATACCATCTCTGGTGGAACAACAAATCCATCAGAAAAGTTTTTAAGGTCTGTTGTGTTCTTTACATTAGTGCTTGAATATATATCTGTCTGTATTAGCTTAAAGCAATTCACACACTTGTTTATCTTGAACACAAAACCTTTAAAACTGCTCAAAACTTGAAAAAGTTTTGAGATTTACATTCAACCCCCCTTCTGTAAATCTCATTGTTAGTCCACTAGGAATAACAATTGGTATCAGAGCAAGCTCTTGACACACAAATAGTTTAAAGATCTTGGTAACTAACAAAGATGAGTAAGAAGGATATTGGAGTAAAAATCCCAGTTCTTGACAAAGACAGTTATCACCATTGGAAGGTGAAAATGCACCTTCATCTACTCTCCCAAGATGAAGGTTATGTAAACTGCATTGAGAATGGTCCTCACATTCCCCATAAAGTAGCCACAGTTGCTACGGCCACAATTGCTGTTGGTCAATCCATTCCAAAACCTAGAGCAGAATGAACAATGGAAGACACAGAAGAAGTCCACAAGGATAAGAGGGCTATGAACATTTTGTTTAATGGTCTTGACAAGGATATGTTTGATAATGTGATAAATTGCACAACTGCCAAAGAGGTTTGGGACACAGTTCAACTACTGTGTGAAGGTACAGAACAAGTAAAAGAAAACAAAATGCAGCTTCTCATTCAACAATATGAGTATTTTCATTTTGAAGAAAATGAATCTTTAAATGACACATTTAATAGATTCCAAAAGCTGTTGAATGGACTGAAGCTGTATGGTAGAGTGTACCAGGTGAAGGATTCAAATCTTAAATTTTTAAGATCCTTGCCAAAAGAATGGAAACCCATGACTGTCTCCTTGAGAAACTCTCAAGATTATAAGGACTTCACTCTTGAAAGATTATATGGAATCTTGAAGACTTATGAACTAGAGCTGGAACAGGATGAGGTATTGGAGAAGGGAAGAAAGAAAGGAGGTTCAGTTGCCTTGGTAGCTGAAAATGAGAAAGAATGCAGACAAGAAACTGTGAGATCTACATCAAACTCCAAAGATGGCACAAGCAAATCAGAATCAAGCAAGGGTAAGGAGCAAGTTGCTGAGAATGAAGACAACTCCAGCCAAGATGACTCTGATGGTATTGATGAGCATCTTGCATTTCTGTCCAAGAGATTTGCAAAGATGAAATTTAGGAAAAATACTAGAGCCACTAAACCTCATAAGAACATGGTGGACAAATCCAAGTTCAAGTGTTTCAATTGTGGTATAAGTGGACACTTTGCAAGTGAGTGCAGAAAGCCAACTTCTGAAAAGAAGAAATTTGACCAAGTAGATTACAAAAAGAAATATTTTGATCTGCTCAAGCAAAAGGAGAGGGCTTTCATTACTCAAGAAAAAGACTGGGCAGCTGATGGAGAAGAAGAGGATGAAGATGTGGAATATGTCAACTTGGCTCTCATGGCTGATTCTGAGGAAAATGAAGTTAGTTCATCAAGCAACCAGGTAATCACTACTGATTTAACACAGCTTACTAAAGAAGAGTGCAATGATGCTTTTAATGACATGTCTACTGAATTGTATCATTTGCGTGTGTCTCTTAAATCACTTGCTAAAGAAAATAGTAGGATTAAAGAAAATAATCTGTTTTTAAGTAATAGAAATGCTGTGTTAGAAGATAAGTTGATTGACTTAGAGAAAACTAAGCTACATTGTATATCTGTTGAAAATGAACTAGCTGAATCTGTTAAGAAAGTAGAAATACTTTCCAATCAATTAGAGAGAGAGCAAGAGGTGATTAAAGCCTGGAAGACATCTAGGGATATTAGTGCTCAAATTTCCAAGGTCCAAGGAATTGAATCATTCTGTGAGACTGCCTGGGATAAAAACAAAAAGAAACTGGAATTAATTGATGCTGTCAACGGATGTGGAATCAACGGATGATGAAAGTTATCCGTTGAAGGAAGAAAAAGAGCATCCGTTGAAGGTTCCTCAATTAAAACAGGCAGATGTTTCTAAAAGTGAAAATCTAAAGAAACTCAACAAAAAGTTTGGTTCAACTTCCAAGAACTTTGTCAAAGAAGAAGCAAGCACATCCAAAGATTTCAGTAAGGTGAATATAGGACACATGACCTTAGAACAGTTAAAGAATAGGCTCAAAGTGGTTGAGGATAAAAAGGAAACTAAAAGGAAATCTAATAGAAATGGGAAGGTAGGGGTTAACAAACATAACAATTACACACCTGATAAGTATGCTCCTAGAAAAAGCTGTGTGCATTGTAGTAGTGTTAATCATCTATCTGCTAATTGCAAATCTATTAAGAAAACTCCCATACCTGTACCCTCTTCCATGCCTAATATGTCTGCATCACCTCTGCATGCTATGCCTGTTATGTCTCAACAGAATCCTTATGCACATTTTGCAAACATGCCATATTTTAACAATCCTTATCTTGCTGCATTTAGTATGCCTCAAATGCCATACAATATGCCAATGTGGAATAACATGCTTGCACAATCCATGCCTTATAAAATTCCAAATGTGCTAAATGATTCTGTGACTAACCCTACACCTCAACCAACTACATCTAAGATCAAGGTTGACTCAAAGTTACCTAAGTCTAAAGATGCAGGAGGAATGAAGTCTAGGAGAAAGACTAACAGGAATGGACCCAAGGAAACTTGGGTACCAAAATCAACTTGATTGATTTTATGGTGTGCAGGGAAAAAGAAGAAATCTATGGTACTTGGATAGTGGCTGTTCAAGACACATGACAGGAGATTTCTCCCTGCTCACTGAGTTTAAGGAGAGAGCTGGCCCTAGCATAACCTTTGGAGATGACATCAAAGGGTTTACTATGGGATATGGCTTGATTTCAACAAGGAATGTCATCATTGATGAAGTTGCATTAGTTGATGGTCTCAAGCACAACTTACTGAGTATCAGTCAACTATGTGATAGAGGGAATACAATTTCCTTCAATTCAGAAGCCTGTGTTGTTACCAGCAAGAAAGACAACAAAGTGGTTCTAACTGGAGTTAGAAAAGGGAATGTGTACTTAGCTGACTTCAACTCTACAGATGCAGAATCTATTACTTGTCTCTTCAGCAAAGCAAGTTCAGTTGAGAGTTGGCTATGACACAAGAAGCTATCCCATTTGAATTTCAAGACAATGAATGATCTAGTCAAAAAGGACTTAGTAAGAGGAATTCCTCTAGTTGAATTCTCAAGGGATGGTTTGTGTGATGCTTGTCAGAAAGGCAAACAAAGGAAAGCATCATTCAAAAAGAAGCTTGAAACAACAATTGATGAACCATTACAGCTGCTGCATATGGATTTGTTTGGACCAGTCAATGTATTGTCAATTGCAAGAAAAAGATATTGCTTAGTGATTGTAGATGATTTCTCAAAGTTTTCATGGGTCTACTTTCTTGGATCAAAGGATGAAGCAAGTGAAATCATTATCAATCACATCAGGCAAGTCAATAATCATCCTGACTTGAAGGTTAGGAATATCAGGAGTGACAATGGAACTGAGTTCAAGAATTTGTCAATAAGGCTGTTCTGTGAAGAAAATGGAATCATGCATGAGTTCTCAGCTCCAAGAACACCTCAACAAAATGGGGTAGTTGAAAGAAAGAACAGATCTTTGATTGAGGCTGCCAGAACAATGCTTGAAGAATCAAAGTTACCAACATATTTCTGGGCTGAAGCTGTTAATTGTGCCTGCTACACTCAGAATATTTCTTTGATCAATCAAGCTAAAGGCATGACTCCTTATCAGTTGTTCAAGAGAAGAAAACCAACTCTAAACTTTCTTCATGTCTTTGGACGTAAATGCTTTATACTGAAGAATCAATCTGACCATAAAGGGAAGTTTGATGCAAAGGCTGATGAAGGGATATTTGTTGGTTACTCAGCTGGAAAATCTTATAGGGTCTACAATCTAAGAACCAACATTGTTATGGAATCTGTGCATGTTATGTTTGATGATAAAAAGATTGATGGACTAACAGATGAGGGACACCATGAGAGACTCAAATTTGACAACATTGAGATATATTGTGATGATAGTGAAGAGGAGATTGATGGAGATGACACTTCAAAAGGGATTCAAAATATGCCCTTGGATAATGCACAAAATTCTGCACCCGTTGATAGAGGCAATGCAGTATCCGATGAAAGAAATAGTGCATCATCCGTTGAAGTACAAAATGAAGCATCCGTTGATCATAGTTCATCAACGGATAATCGATTTACATCATCAGTTGATAGAACTCCAAATTCCCTGCAAAGAACCAACAACTCAGGGGGAGTTTCAACTAATCAATACTCTGTCTCACATCATGACAATACTGAGGCCTCCTCATCTAGAGCATATCTTCCACCTCAAAGGAAATGGACCAAGAATCATCCCTTTGAACTGATCATTGGTGATGCATCATCTAAAGTGCAAACAAGAAAAGCTACTCAAGATGAATGTCTGTATAGTAGTTTTCTATCTCAGGAGGAACCTAAGAAAGTGGAGGAAGCTTTATTGGATCCAGATTGGATATTAGCTATGCAGGAAGAGCTGAACCAATTTGAGAGAAACAAAGTTTGGAAGCTGGTACCCAAACCAAAGAACAAGAGTCCTATTGACACAAAATGGGTATTCAGAAACAAGATGGATGAAAATGGCATTGTCATAAGGAATAAAGCAAGATTGGTTGCTAAAGGCTATTCTCAACAAGAGGGAATAGATTTTGATGAAACATATGCTCCTGTTGCAAGACTTGAAGCCATCAGAATTTTTCTAGCCTATGCAGCCCATGCCAATTTCAAAGTCTATCAAATGGATGTCAAGAGTGCATTTCTAAATGGGAAATTGGAGGAAGAAGTCTATGTAAGTCAACCTCCAGGGTTTGAAGATCCAAATTTTCCAGACTATGTGTATTATCTGTTGAAAGCACTCTATGGACTGAAACAAGCACCTAGAGCCTGGTATGAAACCCTATCAAAATTCCTTTTGGAGAATCACTTCACTAGAGGTACTGTTGATAAAACTCTCTTCTTTAGGAATGTTAATGGCTCTAGTATACTTGTTCAAATTTATGTAGATGACATAATATTTGGTTCTAAAGATAATAAACTTTGCAAAAAGTTTGCTGAGCTAATGCAAAGTAAATATGAAATGAGCCTGATGGGAGAACTAACCTATTTTCTTGGCTTACAAGTTAAACAAGTTAGTGATGGAATTTTCATTAGTCAAACTAAATATATTCATGATCTTCTAAAAAGGTTTGACTTAATGGAATGTTCATCTGCAAAAACTCCCATGGCCACTGCCACCAAACTTGAATTGAATAAGACTGAAAGGTCTGTGGACATTACAAGTTATAGAGGCATGGTTGGTTCACTTTTATATTTAACTGCAAGTAGACTAGATATAATGTTTGCTACATGTCTGTGTGCTAGATTTCAAGCTGATCCTAGAGAGTCTCACTTAATTGTTATCAAGAGGATTTTCAGATATCTCAAGGGTACACCAAATTTAGGTATTTGGTATCCTAGAGAATCTGGCTTTGATCTAATTGGTTATTCAGATGCAGACTATGCAGGTTGCAAAATAGACAGGAAAAGTACAACAGGCTCCTGCCAATTCCTGGGAAACAAGCTTGTATCATGGTTTAGCAAAAAGCAAAATTCAGTCTCTACTTCTACAGCTGAGGCTGAATACATTGCTGCTGGAAGTTGCTGCTCTCAAGTGTTATGGATGAGGAATCAACTCCTTGATTATGGACTTCATGTTGATAGAATTCCTATCTTTTGTGACAACACAAGTGCCATAGCCATAACAGAGAATCCTGTGCAGCACTCAAGGACCAAGCACATTGATATCAAGTACCACTTCATCAGAGAGCATGTCATGAATGGTACAGTGGAACTACATTTTGTTCCAAGTGAACAACAAATTGCAGACATATTTACCAAGCCACTTGATGAATCAACATTCACAAGATTGGTAAGTGAGCTAGGTATGCTTAATTACTCATAAAATTTATGTCCTAATTGCAATTTGAATTGAAGCCTGAAATGTATTAGTTGCTAGAACAAGTTTGACTTCTTAACAAAGATTATTCTATCAACGGGTATTTCCTATCCGTTGAAAGTCAAAATTGTTCCATCAACGGATGATCATTATCCGTTGAAAGACATATACATTTCTGGAATTTTTATCCGTCAACGGATAAAACTGAAGTACCTTTCAACGGATGACAGTTTACTTTATCCGTTGAAATGTCACATCAGTCGATTCAGGTGTTTCACAGCCGTTGATTCTATTTTCTTAACCGTTGATACTCATACATACAGCTGTATGTATTTATTTTAAAGGTAGTTTTTAGAATACTTACAGTTTATTCTTAAACGGCTGAAACTCACTTACATATATTTATTGTTTAATCTTTTATTTATGCTTTTTAATTTGAGAAAGTATATAAGCCCTTCTGATTTTTCATTTTTACTTTACGCTTTCTTGAAATTTCAAAGCTTTTACCATTTTCTCTCTGCAAAACCTTCAAGTTATTCTCTGCAACTTCTACTTACAACAATGGCACCTGTAGTAAAAATTATGTCTCAATCTGGGTTCATCTATGAGAAGAACAATTTTATAGCTTTGGTAGCAAAGAATGAAGCCCACTCAGATTATCACAAAATGATGGACTTCATCAAAAACTGTAAACTTAGCTATGCAATGCTGGAAGCCCCAACGATTTACTGTGAAGTAGTTGAGGAGATTTGGACAACTGCTGAGTTCAACTCCATAGATATGACCATCTCTTTCACTCTCAAAGGGAAAAATCACTGTGTTAACTGTGATGATTTACTAGCATGTTTTAAATTGCCTGAGAACAATGCCATAACACCACACACTGATAATGATGTATCCAGCATGTTAGATTCCATAGGTTATTCTCTTAACTCTGCTAGTTTAGGGGGTATTAAAAGAAAAGGCCTTAGGAAAGAATGGAGTTTTCTTGGGGATGCCTTTATCAAGGTTTTCTCTGGGAAAATTAGTAATTTTGATGCTATAACTTCATCTCTTGTTAATATGCTCTATATGCTTGTTTCTGATAGGTATTTTAACTTTAGCAATTATGTTATGCTAGAATTGGGTACTAGATTAGGTAACAAAGATAATAGACCTAATAACATCTATTATGCTAGATTCTTTATGTTATTGGCTAACCATGTTGCTGAAGGTTTGGTCATAACCAATGAGAATAATAAACTCAAGTGCTGGGCACAAGAGAAAAGAGTTCTTGCAGATTTATTGAGAATGGATCTCAACAGCAGTGTACCATTGGTATATTTACCAATCATGAATGCACCTCAGGTAAGTGAGGTAATTGTTTCTACAACTCCTACTTCTTCCAACCCCTCTATTTCTTTATCTTCTAGTGTGCCCATGGAATCTGTGACAATGCCCCAACAGATTCCTACCAAGGTCACCAAAACTAAAATTTCAAAATCAAAGACAAAGAAAACCACCTCTGTTGTTTCTCAAAAGACAACAGTTGTAACACCTACCCTTAACCCTGAGGGGAGTGAACAGGGTGTGAGTGGTGAGGGGAGGGGTGAACATCAAAGAAACCCCCAGGATAAGGAAGGAGAGATAAGTGTTTCCCAAACTAGCCAAGCCACAGTTTCTCAAAAAGCTGCGGTGGTTGAAAAGGTTACTAGCACATCCCTAGATGCATTCTCCCAAAAGGATGCAACTATTGAAAATAGTTCCCAACCAGGAACACAGAACAAACGAGGGAGGGACACAGAAGCCAAACACTCACCAACAAAAGCTTTTATTAGAAGAAAAAGGGCTAGAACCCAATCTTCTACACAGGGTGCACACACTGCACAGATACATCCATCTGTATCTATGCCTTCTCAAACTCAGTTTGATTTGGCTCCAACAAATGTGGAGTCACAGCCCCATTCTCTCACAATTAACACACATCAATCAACACACACTTCATCACCATCTCTGGATATGGATATGTTATTCCCATCAATTCCTGATTCTCCCTCTTTACAACTCAGGGAGGAGCCCCACTCAAAAACAGGTGATCATCATCTTTTAGATGATTTGTTGGATCACCCGCAAATTCTTTCAGATGTAATTGAAGGATCTGTGTCACCAAAACTCAAATCAATCCACACAGATTCAACAGTTATATCACTTTCAATTTCTACTTCTTTTCCTTCTTCAACGGATATCACTCATCCGTTGACAAGTGGTTGTTCTTCAACGGATAAGCTTAACAGCAGTTATCCGTTGATACCATCAGTGTCACCTTCAACGGCTATTCCATATCCGTTGATAGTCTCTACACACACAACTGAAACAATTCCAAGTGTAGAAGACATGATTACTGTACAATCACTTTTAGGACTGAGGGAAGGGAGTGACAATTTGAGTGAGTGGCTGGGTTGCTCCCAGGCAAAAGGAGAGTTTGAGAGCTCAAATAAGCATGCTATTTCTTCCAGCATGGCAAAAGTAAGTGAGAGGAGTACCACCTTAGTAGGTGAAGGTGAGGGTGTGAGGAGTGTGAGCCAGGGGGAGCCCCTGATGCAAGAATATAGAGTAAAAGAGAGAAAGGCAGGTACAGCAGATATAAGGGTGGATCCAGCCATTGCTAATGAGTCAATGATTGTGGATGATGCTGAAAAGGAAAGACAATTTCAGCAACATTACAAAGCTGTAATTGATAACATTTCCTTGGATGCTGACACTTTTACTCATCCTGTGTCAGCCTATCATTTGTTGGCTGCTCAGGGCAATGAGGAGGTAGAAAAGACACTACATCTAGTACATACAACAGAATCTCTTCAAAGGGATAAAGCTGCTATTAACAAGATGCCTTCTATAGCTGGTGAGTCATCTGAGGAATTTGGAGTAAATTCTGATGATGATGACTCTGTTTCTTTTGATGGAAGCATGAACTTAGGGGGAGATGAAAGCCCTAGTTCTATTCCAAATTTACCTGAATGGGCCTTGACAAAGGAGTCTACACTAGGGCAATTCAATGTCTCCTTAGTCAAACAAATCAGTACTATCCAACAGGCCATTCAGAAAACTTCACATGCTGGTACCAAGGCAATCCTTACAGCTCACCTGGACTCACTGCATCTCATGAAGTTGCAGCAAGTAAGCCAGAATCAGAGTGTGGATGAACTCAAGAAGGATATTGCTGACTTGAAATCCTACAATTCTGAAAAATTGGATTCAGTCATGCCCTATGGTACAATGAAGGACTTATTGTTGAGATTGAAAAAGGATTCAAATACTGAAAAGAGGCTGGCTAAGTTAGAAGACAGAGTCCAAGTTATTGAAAATTCTGTGGCCAGCATTCTTCACAACCAACAATCTCAAACAAGTCTACTTATGCAGCTGGCAAAGGCACAAGGCTTGACCCCTCTCCTTGATGATAACAAAAAGGGGGAGAGAAAAAGGGAAGGGGAAGGAGAGCCATCTACAAAAATCCAGATATCTAAAGTGCTAGTTCCTGCCATCACTACTTCTCCAATTATGCAGATCAAAGGAAAGCCTGATGGAATTGACCTAATTCAGCTAGCAGCAGCTGAAATTCAAGTGAAAGAGCAAAGGAGGAGAATTGATGAAAGGATGCAACAAATGTTTGGCTCAACACAAGATAAATCAATATCTGTGAAACATAGCACAAAGGTTGAACCAATCATTATAGAGCACAAGCCAGAAAGGAGGAATAAGGTTGGAGAGACTTCTTTCAAGAATCTAAAACCTATGGTTCTCAAGCCGAACACTAGATCCAGCAAGGACTCCACAAAGAACCCCCTAGACTTTGCTCAGATGAAGGAAGTGGACTTTCCTCTTCCAAAGCCTGATGAAGACAAAGTTTTGGGTGCTAACATCAAAAAGCTTAAGGAGACCAAGGACATAGTTGAAAGAATGAAAATGGCCATTATCTTTAGAGAGGGAAAGAGTATCTGCGTGATGCAAGGACATCCCAAATTCCTAAAGGCCAAGAGGGAAGAAACCAAAAGGTTGAAGAAAGAAGCTGAAAAACTCAAAGCTGACAAAAGAGCACAAGCAAAGCTTGAACAACAGCTAAAGTCAAGTCAAGTTGAAGGAGAGAAAGGAATTGAAGTCAGGGGTGAAGACAAGATTGCAAACCTAGATGAGGTTTTTGGGAGTATATTTGGTGAGAGTATGGAGGAAAGAGAGGAATGGCAGAAGGGAAATAGAAGAAAGGCCAAGGCACATAGAAGGAGTGAAGATAACACTGAAGAAACTAAATCAATATCTAAACCACTACCTTCCATACCTGAACCTTGTGTTGCTAATCCCACTATAAACATCCATGGTGAACTAATCATCCCAAAAGAGGAACCTATTGATTGGGACACCATCAAATTGCCTACCTTTTTAACCACTCTTCCACTACCAAAGAAACAGAAAAGAAAATCCAAATCTACACCTCCCCTAACCTCTAAGAAATTCACTCAAAAACAAAAGCCTAAGCCACCCATTTCTAAAGATGATTATGTTCACATCTGTGATATAAAAGAAATTTCAGACATTGAACTCTATCTGGATGAGCTGGAGGATGTAAGGGGAATAGCTGCCTACAGACAGCTACCAGAGAGATTGGTGTTCAGATACAAATGAGCTGGGGAAAGAACATGGCCTCTCTACAGGATTCTGAATGAAGGCTACTCTACCTTGATCAGAGTCTTTTCAGCCATACAAAAGGATTCTGGCTTTACCAGGACTGCCAAGACTGAAATTCTCAACAAGATTGCCAACATAAGGAAAACTTGGAGGGAACCCAATGCTTTGCCCAGAACCTTACTCATTCAAGAGAGGGGAACTACAATTCATAAATCACCTCATTGGTTGATGGAATTCAGAGATGATAAAGGAGTCAGAAGATTTTTCAGACTTGAAGACCAACTCAAGATTGCCAGCAATGAAACTCTCAAGGAAATGCAATCTAAGTTGGATATCAGTGATGAAGATGAAGCTGAATTCTACAGACAACTCCAACTCCAAATTGAGGAAAATGACAAAGGGCTAGGAAAGAAAACAAGGGAACAAAGAAGAAAAAGATGATTTGCTCAGACTAAAGGAGCACCCTTGGAAATTCTGTAAATCTTCAATTACCTCCTAGTACATACACTTTTGCAGCACTTTTAAATTTCTACTTAGTTTCAATTCATATATCTGTTAAGTGTTTTGTTATCATCAAGTTAACCCTGAATTTATGTCTACAATTCTTATAGACATAAATAGGGGGAGATTGTTAGGAATATATGTGCATTAGTTTGATGATATGTTTAACAAAACACTTAAGTAGAAGTTTAGTGTTTGCAGCCTCAACGGATAAGACCATCTTGGCTATCCGTTGATGGTGCAGCTTTACTTAGAAATAAGTCTAGTGTTGTAGCACATTTCAGTCTCTGTATTTAAGATATAATTCTTAGAAGTTGAGAGAAAATATAAGTCATGTTGACTACTAGAAGATATGTAAATAGGAAGGCCAATTGTAAATATTTCATGCCTTGTAATTTTGTATAAATGAAGTGGTATCAACGGATGTCTTAAAGACCTTCAATGGATGAGAAACAAAGCTTCAACGGATGTCTCTAAAGCTTCAACGGATAGAGCTTCAACTGCTAACACATCAACGGATAAAGCCATCAACGAATGAAGGCTTCAACGGATGTTCTGTTAAATAGCAGTTGATAAGTAGTAGTTGTAACAGCAGACAGAGGCACATGGGTTGTCAGAGATAACTGAAATGTGGAAGCCTAATTTCAGGAACATCAGAAAAAGCAGCCGTTCTACTCTAGTACAAAGAGGCAATAGTCAACAAAGTACTTGAGTGAAATGGAGAAGAAACAAGTGGAGAACTTATTTTATTATTGTATTTTTATCTTTGTCTTCACTTGTACACTTGGTGATATATAAACCAAGTAGCAGCTAGTAATTAGATAAGAATTTTTCCAGTACTGTTTAGAAAAATCTTGAGAGAAAAATTATCTAGTTTGTACTAGGATGCAGCTGTGATCAACATCTTGAATCACAGATTTTCTGAAATACCATCTCTGGTGGAACAACAAATCTATCAGAAAAGTTTTTAAGGTCTGTTGTGTTCTTTACATTAGTGCTTGAATATATATCTGTCTGTATTAGCTTAAAGCAATTTACACACTTGTTTATCTTGAACACAAAACCTTTAAAACTGCTCAAAACTTGAAAAAGTTTTGAGATTTACATTCAACCCCCCTTCTGTAAATCTCATTGTTAGTCCACTAGGAATAACAGTCCTAAGTCCAATCATGTATGAGGATTTAGGAATAACTTTTTATGTAATCTGTTTTGATTTCATTGATATTAATAAAAGACTTGTTTTGTTTTTATTACGGGCTCTATCTATTTAAGTGTTTAAATAAGATATACCATAGTTTAGAGTAAAGCTTTTTATGGATTATGATGAGATCATAATAGTGAGACCTAAAAAGATGCTAACTCTAAACTTAAATAGTTCCTAGTCATAGGATTACTAACTGGTAATTAATAATCCGCAAAGATCGGTACATACTATGCTTGCTTCATTATGAAGGATGTCTGTTCTCATAGATATTTGTGTGGTGACACTATAGCTAGTATGTAGGTGCTTATTATAGAATAAGTTCACTGAACATGACTCGCACAACTGAACAACTGATGGAGTTCACTCATGTGTCAGCAGTTGTTCACATAATGATAGTTGTACAAGTATCCTTAGACTTGAGGTCATCATAGTCATCTTGTGTACACTGAACTATGCTTTGGTTTAGTTCTTAGTCTCCATGGACAATTATTAGGGCTCTACTGGGTATAGGAATTTGTACACGAAGATAGTGTATGATCAATAAAGGATCTACCCCTTCCAGTGAAGGAAGAGAATGTTCAAGGCTGAACCACTTATGCTAGTTCAGGAATCTCTGGCCAGAGTGAATGAAATTAGAAAGGAGTTTCTAATTTGCATAGAACTGAGCATAGTAAATGGGAAATCAAATGATTAAATTAGATAGGCTTGACACAAGATCCATGCCTTGTATTTAATCAGGACATTGCAGGGTAGAAGGAGTTAATTGTACGGTAACTATTCACTGAATAGGTTCTTGGTATTCTAAGCAGTGAATTCGTATTATCCGGATAGTCGCGATATGCTGAGAAGTATCCCTCACGATGTAGAATAAATATGATTAATTAATTAATCATATTTAATAAATTAGAGAATTTATATAAATAATAATAAAATAGTTTTATTATTATTTATTTCTACTACCGGCTTAATATTGAACCTACAGGGTCACACCATAAAAGAGAATGATTTAGTGGTGGAGGAATTAATTAATGATGGCTAATAATTATTTATTTATGAAATAAATAATTAATTGGCAAATTTAATGATTGATTAAATGAGATTTAATTGATTATAAATTAATTAAGAAAAGTTCTTAATATTATTAATTAAGAATTTAATTTTTTGGAAATTAAATCAAGAGAGAGAATTATTTCTAAAGTGTTTAGAAAAAGGATTAATAATTAAAAGGTGTTTTAATTATTAATGTGAATAATAAAGGGTTAATAATAATATTATTTTATGAGAAAATTTCAGCTGAAAATTTTGCCTATAAATATACTATTATAAACCCTATTTTTATTCTAACCCAAAATTTTTAGAAAAACCTAATTCTCTCCACCTCCTCCTCCTCCTTAGCATCGTTTTCTTGGTGGATAGCGGTGGAGTGCTTCACGTTTGAGGAGCAGCTGCTAAGGATCTCCGATCGTTGCTTTTGGATCGCTATTAAAGGTTAGTAATCAATTCATATGTTTTAATCATGATTTATATGCTATTATTTGGATTTTATATATGTGTAAAAGTGTTTTGCCATGCTTCCGCTGCGATTAAAATCCAACACTTTCTTGGTTTACAAGTTAAGCTAGTTAGTGATGGAATATTCATTAGTCAAACCAAATATATTTATGATCTTTTAAAGAAGTTTGATCTAATGGATTGCACATCTGCAAAAACTCCCATGGCCACTGCAACTAAACTTGAATTAAACACTACTGAAAAGTCTGTGGATATTTCAAACTATAGAGGCATGGTTGGCTCACTTTTGTATTTAACAGCTAGTAGGCCAGATATAATGTTTGCTACTTGTCTTTGTGCTAGATTTCAGGCTGATCCTAGAGAGTCTCATTTAATAGCTATAAAGAGAATTTTCAGATATCTCAAGGGAACACCAAAACTTGGCATTTGGTACCCTAGAGATTTTGGTTCTGATCTAACTGGTTATTCAGATGCAGATTATTGGGTTCAAGAAAGAAGAGTAATTGCAGATTTTAACAGGGCTCAAGAAAGAAGAGTAATTGCAGATTTTAACAGGGCTGATCATCACAAGGAAGTATCCCTTATTTATTTACCTATCATGGATGGCCCTCAGGTAAGTGAGGTAAATTATTTTGTCTCTACTCCTCCTACCTCCCAAATTTCTTTCCATTGACTGTGGCTATGGCATCTGTGTCAATGACCCAATAGATGCCCACCCAAGCCACAAAATCCAAAGTTTTAAAATCAAAGTCAAAGAAACCACACTCTGGTGTCTCTCAAAAGATGCCAGTTTTAAAATCTATCAAAACCAAAGAGGGGAGTTTGAAGGGTGGTAAGGTTGGTGAAGGACAGGGTGAACATAAAAGAAACCCTAAGAATAAGGATGAAGAGGTGAGTGTGCCCAAACCAAGCCACACCATAGTTTCCCAACAAACTGTGGTGCTTAATAAGGAATTTAGCACATCTCTAGTTTCATCCTCCCAAAAGGATGCTACTATTGAAACAAGCTCCCAACCAGCAGCACATGCCAAAAGGGTTAGGGACACTAATTCACCCCAAATTTATATAAGAAAGTAGAAAGCTAGAAAACTTGGGGATGCACAGGGATCACACACAGTGCAAACTGCATCTAAAGACTCAGTCACTGCACCATCTCAAATTCAGTTTGATGTGGCTCCAATAAATGTGGAGTCACAACCAAAATCTCTAATAATTGAAGCACCAGTCACACAAAACTCTCCCACCAATTCTTTGGATATGGATATGATACACACATCAATCCCTGATTCTCCTTCTTTAACTCTGTCGGAGAAGCTAAAATTCAGTGCAAGTGAGCATCATCTTCTAGATGATTTGTTGGCTCACTTGCCAATTCTTCTAGGAACTGTTGAGACTTCTGTGCCTATATTATCATCAATATGCACAGAGTCCACAATAGTTTCAACTCCAAACTCTATCATTTCCTCAATTCCGATGGATATTGTTCATCCTTCGGCTAGTGATTGTATCCCGACGGATGTGCCTAACAGCAGTCATCTGTCGGCTATCCTAACTACTACCCCGATGGATGTTCCTCATCCGTTGGTACTCTTTACACAAGCTGATTTTTCAACTATTATTACAAGTGTAGATGAGTTAGTAGTTGTACAATCACTCCTAGGTTTGAGGGAAGGGAGTGAACAGAGTGAGAGGTTGAGTTGCTCTCAGGAAAAATGAGAGGAAATGAGAGAAAATATGCAGGCTATTTCTTCCAGCTTGGCAAAAGTGAGTGAGGGGAGTCCCACCTTAATAGGTGAAGGTGAGAGTGTGAGGGTGGTGAGCCAAGGGGATCCCTTGATGCAAAAAGAGAGAGAAAATGAGATAAAAGCAGGTACATGAGAGATAAGGATGGAATGCATTGCTAATGAGTCAATGAATGTTAGTGATGCAGAAAAAAAGAAACTATTTCAGCAAGAATATCAAGCTGTAATAGATTCTATCTCTTTGGATGCTGAGACATTTACTCATCCTGTTACATCATATCAAATTTTGGCTGGACATGGCAATGAGGAGGCTGAGAAGCTACTAAACTTGGTGCATACTACAACTTCAATGCAGAGGGCTAAAGATGCCATCACAGCCATGCCAGCCCCATCTAGTGATGATGTTATCTATGGAACTGGTGGTTCTGAAGATCTTTTTGGGGATGAATGATAAATGGCATTTTATACCACTTAGAGCGTCTCATAACGGCTTGAATTGGTGTCTTGAACTCGAGTATTTTATGTATTTGGCACATTTTTCTAGTGTTTCTGTATTTCAGGGTATAACTTGCTTAAATAAGAGGATTTCATAAAAATAAGCCTAAGGAAGTACTTGGGATCAGTTGCGGGGAGGTGTGTGAAGAAATCAGCAAAATTAGAAGCAAAAATAAGAATTTTCTAGAAGTGTTGTAGGCGCCCGCCTGGAAGGAGCAGGCGACCGCCTGGTAGCAGGTGCCCTCGTAGTGAATGCAGGCGGCCGCCTAGGTACGGAAAATCAGATTTTGGATTTTATAATTCGAGTATGAATGGGCTTCTGCTAGTGCTGTTTCTTGTGGAATCTTATATAAACCTATTGGGGAGGTGTTTTCAGCAACAAGTAACAAGGAGAGAAGATCGAGAAGACCGTTTTAGCACACAACAACGAAGAAGAGGAAGCATACGTTTATCTTGTGATTCTTTTAATTCGTTATAACAGTGGATGCTAATTTTCTTTACTCTTTGAACCTTAATAATCTTGTGATGTACTATGTTTATATTAAGTATTTCTATTAGTTTATATCGTTGTGTTATTATCATGTTTTCATATGAACCCAAGATGACGATGAGATCTATTATGGGCTAATCGTGATCATGGGATCATAGCGGATTTACTATGGATTTCTTTAGTTAATTGTTTAATACCTTGGTATGTGGTGATTATATGATATCTAGCATAGGTTGTGCTTATTCGTCTTATGTACGTCGCGAACATGTAAGATAGATTGTTAATCTCTTGTGAAGCGACAATGAATCTTGAGATTTAGAACTTGCCATGCTATCATAGGTTCATGTATTGTATGCATGATTAATGGATAACTCTAACCGTTTTACTTGCCTTGTGTAATCATAATGAATAACTTGCACTTCAATCGTTATGTTGTCAAATTCTGTAGACATATAAGGTCTCAACATAATTGATGCCTATTCAACTTCTATCTTAATTGTGGATGCTTGGTAGAATGGTATTCGTACAACGAAAGTTGGCGATTATCAGTTTCGTGTTGTTCGATTATTATCATCACCATTACATGCTAAGGGTAATAACAATAACTACTGAATAAAGTAGTAATGAAGTTATGAACTCATGTGTTAATATTGATAATTTAAGTGTTTAATTCTCGTAGTTAATATTAGTTAATCAACTTTAATTGTTATTGTCTTGACATTGAAGAGTAATCATACATTGGTGATGAAGTGTTAATTAAATATAATTAATCAGAGTCTTTGTGGGAACGAACTAGAAATCATTCTATATTACTTGCGAACGCGTATACTTATGTGATTTATTTAGCGCATGCTTTGTGCCTAACAAGTTTTTGGCGCCGCTGCCGGGGACTCGGTGTTAATTTGTTTAGTTTATGTACTTGCCATCAGTGGTCATTAGGATTCATTGATTAAGACTTGTTACTTACTGCTTCCGGTTGTGTTTCAGGTACTCTAGCGAGCGTTTATGCAACACATTCTCGCACCCGTAAGGGAAATCTAGATACGGCTGAGGAGACAGATACAACTCTTGACTTTTCGGAGAAGATAGTTTTTGAAGATTCGGATAAAAAGAGTGAAAAGAAAGAACCTGTAACAATGGGTGATCGTATAGTTCAAGCTGATCCAGCTCTAATGGACTTTTCTCGGCCTAAAATTGATGACATTCAGTCAAGCATCATTTATCCGGCTATTCAGGCCAATACTTTTTAAATCAAGCCGGACACTATTCAGATAGTGCAGAATTCTGTTTCTTTCGGAGGTGTTGCGACTGAAGATCCCAACATGCATATCAGGAATTTTGTCGAGATCTGTAGTACTTTCAAATATAATGGTGTTATTGATGAGGCTATCAAGATGAGGCTTTTCCAATTCTCTCTGAGGGACAAAGCTAAGGACTGGTTACATTCTTTACCAGCTGGGTCCATCACTACTTGGGAAGATCTCGCGCAAAAGTTTCTGGTGAAGATCTATCCTATGGCCAAGACTGCAGCTATGAGGAGTGCTCTTACTCAGTTTGCGCAGCAACAAGGAGAATCTATGTGCGAAGTTTGGGAGCGCTACAAGGAGATGTTGAGAAAGTGTCCACATCATGGTATGCATGACTGGATGGTGATCACTGGTTTCTACAATGGTTTAGGGGCCCAATCTCGGCCCATGCTCGATGCAGCTTCTGGAGGCGCTTTGTGGACCAAAAGCTATACTGAGGCTTTTAATCTCATTGAAACTATGGCTGCAAATGAGTATCAAAACCCAACTCAAAGGATGATGCCTGGGAAGGTAGCAGGTATTCTGGAAATTGATGCAGCTATAGCTATTGCAGCGCAGCTCCAACCGCTGTCTATGAAGGTCAATTCTTTAGCCAACTATGGAGTAAATCAAATAGCTATTGTCTGTGAGATTTGTGCATTCTCTCATGCTACGGATTAGTGTTCTCTTGTTAATGAATCTGTTCAGTATGTGAATAATTTTCAGAGATCGCATCAGCCTGTACCTGCTACTTATCATCCTAATAACAGAAATCATCCCAATTTCAGCTAGAGCAATAATCAGAATGTTGTTCAGCAACCATATTAGCAAGCTGTAAGTAAACAGTTTAATCCACCTGGATTCCAGCAACCTCAGCAATATGCTCAAAGGCAACAATATCCTTAACAAGGAGGTGCTGCTCCACCTTCTAGTGCTGATTTTGAGGAGTTAAAGCTGTTGTGCAAAAGTCAGGCTGTTTCTATCAAGACCTTGGAAAATCAAATTGGACAAATAGCCAATGCCTTGCTCAATCGTCAATCTGGCACACTTCCCAGCGATACTGAAGTGCCAGGCAGGAAGGAAGCTAAAGAGCAAGTCAAAGATGTCACCTTAAGGTCTGGAAAAGTTATTGATGCTGAAAAAGCAAAAGATGGAGAAGTTGAAGTTGTAGATGAAGAAGAAAAGCAAAAGGAGAAAGAGGGGGAACTAAGGAAGACTATTGTTGAACACACTCTGCCTGAGGGTAATACAGGGGAGAAACATCTCTATCCTCCACCACCTTTTCCTAAGAGATTGCAAAAACAAAAGCTGGACAAGCAATTTGGTAAGTTTCTGGAGGTGTTCAAGAAATTTCACATCAACATACCTTTTGCTGAGGCTCTGGAGCAAATTCCTAGTTATGCGAAATTCATGAAAGGTATTCTTTTAAGGAAGGTGAAACTGGATGATCTTGATACCGTTGCTCTAACGGAAGAGTGCAGTGCCGTGCTGCAGCAAAAGTTACCTCCAAAGCTTAAGGATCCAGGTAGCTTCACCATTCCTTGCACCATTGGCAAGTTGTCATTCGACAAGTGCCTTTGCGATTTGGGAGCAAGCCTCAATTTGATGCCGTTGTCTATCTTCAAAAAGCTGAATTTACCTAATCCGAAGCCCACCTACATGTCTCTACAATTGGCTGATTGTTCTATTACATACCCATGAGGCATCGTGGGGGACGTGCTAGTAAAGGTGGACAAGCTCATCTTTCCTGCAGACTTTGTCATTCTGGATTTCGAGGAAGATAAGAAGATTCCCATAATCTTGGGAAGACCTTTCTTGGCTACAGGCCGTACCTTGATAGATGTACAAAAAGGTGAACTTACTATGAGGGTACAAGATCAGGATGTGACATTCAATGTGTTCAATGTAATGAAATTCCCTACGGAAGATGAGGAGTGCTTCAAGATGGATTTGGTCGATTCTGCAGTTATTTCAGAACTTGATCATGTGCTAAGGTCTGATGCCTTAGAAAAAGCCTTATTGGGGGAATTTGACAGTGATGATGAGGAAGGCAATGAGCAGTTACAATATCTAAATGCTTCTCCTTGGAAACGAAAGCTAGACATGCCATTTGAATCTCTTGGTAATACTGATCTCAAGAATGCTGAGGGAAAGCTCAAACCATCTATTGAGGAATCACCTACTTTGGAGCTTAAACCCTTGCCTGAACACTTGAGGTATGCTTTTTTAGGTGATGCATCTACTTTACCTGTTATTATTGCATCTGACCTTTCAGTTAGTGATGAGGACAAGCTCTTGAGGATTTTGAGAGAATTTAAATTGGCCATCAGATGGACTATAGCAGATATAAAAGGGATCAGCCCTTCATACTACATGCATAAAATTCTGCTAGAGGAAGGTAGCAAGCCAATGGTTGAGCAACAACGAAGGCTTAATCCTATTATGAAAGAAGTGGTGAAGAAAGAAATTCTAAAGTGGCTAGATGCAGGAATTATATATCCTATTTCTGACAGTTCTTGGGTGAGCCCCATGCAATGTGTACCTAAGAAAGGAGCTATTAAGGTGGTAGCAAATGAGAAGAACAAGCTCATCCCCACTCGAACAGTCACGGGATGAAGGGTATGCATGGACTACAGAAAGTTGAATAAAGCCACAAGGAAGAATCACTTCCCTCTTCCATTTATTGATCAGATGCTTGATAGGTTGGCTGGTCATGAGTATTATTGTCTTATGGATGGCTATTCAGGCTACAATCAGATTTGCATTGCACCAAAAGATCAATAGAAGACTACTTTCACTTGTCCATTCAACATGTTTGCTTTTCGCAGAGTTTCTTTTGGCTTATGTGGTGCACCTGCCACTTTTTAGAGATGCATGATGGGTATATTCTCTGATATGATTGGAAATACTGTTAAAGTGTTCATGGATGAATTCTCCATCTTTGGACATTCGTATGATGAATGCTTGAATAATCTCCGTTTGGTGCTCAAAAGGTGTGTGGAAACCAATCTGGTGCTCAATTGGGAAAAATGTCACTTCATGGTGCAACAAGGCATCATTCTTGGGCATAAGGTCTCTAGTAAGGGTCTTGAGGTGGATAAAGCCAAGGTGGGAGTCATTTAAAATCTTCCGCCACCTATATCTGTGAAAGGAATCCGTAGTTTTCTTGGTCATGCGGGTTTTAATCGGCGTTTCATCAATGACTTCTCTAAGATATCTAAGCCGTTGTGCAACTTGCTCGAGAAAGATGTACCCTTTAAATTTGATGATGAATGTTTGGCAGCATTCGAGACTCTCAAGAAGAGTTTGATCACTGCACCAGTTATTACGGCACCTGATTAGAGAGAACCTTTTGAGATGATGTGTGATGCAAGTGATTATGCAGTGGGAGCAGTTCTTGGGCAGCGAAAATCTAATATCTTTCATGTGGTCTACTATGCTAGTAAGACGCTAAATGGAGCCCAATTGAACTACACAACTACTGAGAAGGAGCTCTTGGCTATAGTTTATGGTTTCGAAAAATTTCGATCTTATCTACTTGGGACAAAGGTGACAGTGTTTACTGATCACGCTGCCATCCGCTATCTGGTCTCAAAGAAGGATTCGAAGCCTAGACTTAATCGTTGGGTGCTCTTGCTACAGGAATTCGAGTTAGAGATCAAGGATCGAAAAGGTACTGAAAATCAAGTAGCTGACCATCTCTCTAGATTGGAGAATCCCGATTCTACTTCACATGATAAGACATTGATCAACAAATCTTTTCCGGATGAGCAATTGTTCGTAATTCCAGAGGAAGAGCCATGGTTCGCAGATATTGTGAACTATCTTGTTAGTAATATAATGCCTTCTAATATGAATGTGGCTCAAAAGAAGAAGTTTTTGCATGAGGTGAAGTGGTACATGTGGGATGAACCATATTTGTTTAGATAAGGAGCTGACCAGATCATAAGGAGATGTATCCCGTTATGTGAGATGGAGGGGATATTACGAGACTGTCATTCCACAGTTTATGGTAAACATTATGGTGGTGAAAAGAAGCAGCTCGTATTCTTCAAGCAGGTTTTTTCTGGCTTACATTGTTTAAGGATGTACATCAGTTCGTTTTAAGGTGTGATCGTTGCCAAAGAGTTGGGAACCTTACCAGAAAGGATGAGATGCCTTTGAATGTGATGCTTGAAGTTAAGGTCTTCGATGTTTGGGGAATCGATTTCATGGGACCATTTATCTCGTCCTGCAATAATCAGTACATCTTGCTGGCAGTCGATTATGTCTCGAAATGGGTAGAAGTCAAGGCTCTACCAACTAATGATGCAAAGGTAGTGTTGAGTTTTCTTCATAAGCAGATATTTACAAGGTTTAGAACGCCATGAGTTATCATAAGTGATGAAGGGTCGCATTTCTGCAATCGTAAGTTCAATTCTATAATGCAACGCTACAATGTGAATCATCGCATTACCACTGCCAATCATCCGCAAACTAATGGTCAAGCTGAAGTGTCTAATAGAGAGATCAAGCACATTCTAGAGAAAGTTGTTTGTCCGTCAAGGAAAGATTGGTCTTTGAAGCTCGATGAAGCTCTTTGGGCTTATAGAACAGCATACAAGACTCCACTTGGGATGTCCCCGTTTCAACTTGTCTATGGTAAGGGATGTCATTTACCTGCGGAGCTTGAGCATAAGGCTTATTGGGCATTGAAGAAGTTAAACCTTGATCTAGATGCAGCTGGGAAGAAGCGAATGCTTCAGTTAAATGAACTTGATGAATTTCGACTTCAAGTGTACGAAAACAACAAAATATACAAGGAAAAAGTAAAAAGGTGGCATGAAAGGAAGCTATCTCCTAAGTCATTTGTGCCGGGGCAACAAGTTCTTCTATTCAACTCTCGTCTCCGACTTTTTCCTGGAAAGTTGAAATCAAGGTGGTTTGGACCATTTATCGTCAAAACTGTGTTTCCACATGGAGCGGTGGAGATTTTTGAGAACGATCCGGGAAAGCATTTAAAGTAAATGGTCAGAGATTAAAGCACTATTATGGGGATACGGCAAACCGTAAAGTGGTTAGTGCCATTTTATTGTCAACTTGATCGCATTACTCTACGTCAAGCTAATGACGTAAAAGAAGCGCTTCTTGGGAGGCAACCTAAGATATGAGACCATAGGAATCCTTAGAATTTAGTACTTTATCCAAAAACCCAAAAAAATCAGAAAACTGGTGGCAGAATTTTTTTTTTCCAGCCTGCTAGGACCAGGCGGCCGCGTGCAAGCAGGCGCCCGCCTGCTGGTGCCAGGCGACCGCCCGCGGACCTGAATTTTGAAAAAACAGTTTTCAGCCTATATAAAAAAAACAGAAAAACAACAAAAACAAAAACCACAGCCCAGAATCCCCATTACCCACGATTTCCTCCTACAAATTGACCACAATCCCCACTCCTAATCAAATTCTAACCCTAATTTGCCCTATATATACACACAACCTCTACATACACATCCCATACACTTTAAACTCTATAAACTCTCTCCTACACACAAAACACAACTCTCTAACTCTAATTCTCAGTTTCCATGGCCCAAAAGAGATCAAGAACTATGGGTAGTAGCAGCACAAATCCAAATGCTACTGATTCTTCGAGGAGTACTGCTGCGAGGCCCCAATTGTTGGATAGGGCTACTGAAGAGGAGTATACCAAGCTTCTGACAAAGCCGATTATAAAGGAGAGGGGGTTTTTTCCATCGAGGAGGTATGGTGAGTTGTTTCCGATGATTGCCGAGAAGGGGTGGATTACTTTCTGCGAGTTACCTGAGGCGGTCCCGCTGAGTGTTGTTCGCGAGTTCTATGCGAATGCCAAAGCCGACAAGAATGGGTTTTCTGTTGTTCGTGGGCTTACTGTTGATTATCAGCCCGAGGCGATTCACCGTGTTATTGGGCAGCGATAAAGGAAACCTCAGGAGGAGAATTGGAATGAAAAGACCCCTGAGGATTTTGACTCAGACTTGATTATTGCTGCTCTCTGTCAGCCGGGCACGGTATGGAAGTTTAAGAGGGGATCCAACGATTATCGTTCTTTCTCTGCTATCGTGATGAATAGGTATGCTCGTGCTTGGAATGCATTTATTTGTGCTAATATTCTGCCTTCTTCGCATGCACATGAGGTTACAGTTGAGAGGGCAAGGTTGTTGTGGGGGATTCTGAATGAGGAGTATTATGTGGACCTTGGTGAGTTCATCTACCAAGGGATTTTAAAGTTTTTGAGGGGGAAGTCGCAGTACTCTACCCCGTATGCCTCTATTGTCACAAAGGTGCAAGGCAGTTGGAGTGCAGTGGCCTTCTTATGAGCAATTGTAGATGCCGGCCGCTCCTATTGATTCAGCGATGATGAATACGATGCAGGAGTGGACGGGTGGAGAGCCCGAGTCACATGGTTTGGGATATCACCTCCCAGGAGGACGTCCAGCAGCTGGTGCTACCACGGCTAGGTCCAGTCATGCTCAGGGAGAGGCAGGTTCTTCGAGAGGCCATGGAGGAGATGGTTCGTGATTGGCTGATGTCCAGTACAGGAGGCTTTCCAGGAGGATGGATGCGATATATGAGTCGCCGAGTAGGTTTGCGCAGGAGCTCACCCTATCACTTGGGACTGCATTTAGAGGCCTTGGAGCTGACATCCAGTTGCCCGTTTTTGGTGAGGATTCTGCTTATCCACCTCCTGACACTCCACCCTCGGAGGGTGATGATGATGATGATTCTTCTGAGTAGGTATACCCTGTGTTCCTATCTATTACCTTCACTGGGGACAGTGAAGATTTTAAGTTTGGGGGTGGTAGTTAAGGAACATATTTGTGTGTGTGTCATGTAGTTGCATTTTCATTAGTTTAGTCATATAATTGCATATTTTTGCCATATAGTTTTTTCTTAATTTTTTCTATAGTTTTTTTTATATTTTTTTATATTTTTTTTATTTTATAGCTTTATTTATCATGTCATATAGCTCATGCATATACCATGATCCCTTTTGTGTTGCTTTACCGATTGATATGTGATATTGATGCGAGTGTAGTGATAGCGCTAGAGTGATGTTGAATCTTGTTAGGTTGGCATGCATGCTAGAACACTTGTAATTTCACTAAGTCTTAGAGTATGCTTAAGGACTAGATTGTTGTCATGGTTTGATGGTTTTTGAGGTTAATCTATTACTTATGCTTAGAATTTATGATAGGCTCTTAATGATAAAAGGCATAAAAAGATAAAATTGGAGTAAAAATTGGAATTCATTGCTAGTGTGGCTAGGTGTCAAATGGCTAGTAGCCGGCTCGTATTGTATACGAGTAGTCTAGGGTTGAGTAAGATGGAGCGAAACGCACTTTCTCAGAAATTGAAAAAAAATATATATAAAAAAAAGAGAAGAAAAAAAAGAAAAAAATATGGTTTAATGCACAATTGGTCACGAGTGAGCTCTTTGGTATTCGAGTTATTAAGTTCTTAGGGGACTGTGTGCCTAGTGACCTAAGGCTTTTATAGTCTAAGATCCGCTAACCTAACGCTCGCTAAATGGATACCATTGCATAAGTCTTTTGTGGACCTCACTCATTGCACGATCAATTAAACATTTGTTTATGTGTTGAATAAAAGCATAATTCCGTAATAAACTCCAATGATCTTGAAATGTTATAAGTTATTTTGTGTCTAGAATATATTCTTCGTATAATCTTGTGATTGCCTTGAGGATAATTAAGTTATAGTGATTGATCTAGTTTCGAAGCATATCTGTTAAGCATTCGCACATACCACGTTTCTAGTTGTATGTTAGCTTGCATGATTTGATTGATCTTTAGTTGCCTAATTGCATTTGTTGATATGTCATGTGTTGGTTGGTTTAGTCATCGCGATGGGGATCGCTGCATTCATGTAGTTTGCATTCATGCATGTTTTTATTCTGAGTTTGAGTCTGTGACGCTTGAGGACAAGCATCGATTTAAGTTTGGGGGTGCGATAAGTGGAATTTTATACCACTTAGAGCGTCTCATAACGTCTTGAATTGGTGTCTTGAACTCTAGTATTTTGTGTATTTGACGCGTTTTTCTAGTGTTTCTGCATTTCAGGGTATAACTTGCTTAAATAGGAGGATTTCATAAAAATAAGCCTAAGGAAGTACTTGGGATCAGTTGCGGGGAGTTGTGTGAAGAAATCAGCAAAATCAGAAGCAAAAATAAGAATTTTCCAGAAGTGTTGCAGGCGCCCGCCTGGAAGGAGAAGGCGACCGCCTGGTAGCAGGCGCCCACGTGGTGAATGCAGGCGGCCGCTTGGGTGCGGAAAATCAGATTCTGGATTTTATAATTCGAGTATGAATGGGCTTCTACTGGCACTATTTCTTGTGGACTCTTATATAAACCCATTGGGGAGGCGTTTTCAGCAACAAGTAACAAGGAGAGAAGATCAAGAAGACCGTTTTAGCACACAACAACGAAGAAGAGGAAGCATACGTTTATCTTGTGATTCTTTTAATTCGTTGTAATAGTGGATGCTAGTTTTCTTTACTCTTTGAATGTTAATATTCTTGTGACGTACTCTATTTTTATTAAGTATTTCTATTAGTTTATATCGTTGTGTTATTATCATATTTTCATATGAACCCATGGTGACGATGAGTTCTATTATGGGCTAATCATGATTATGGGATCATAACGGATTTACTATGGATTTCTTTAGTTAATTGTTTAATACCTTGGTATGTGGTGATTGTATGATATCTAGCATAGATTGTGCTTATTCGTCTTATGTGTGTCGCGAACATGTAAGATAGATTGTTAATCTCTTGTGAAGCGATAGTGAATCTTGATATTTAGAACTTGCCATGCTAGCATAGGTTCATGTATTGTATGCATGATTAGTGGGTAATTCTAACCGTTTTACTTTCCCTGTGTAATCATAATGAATAACTTGTGCTTGAATTGTTATGTTGTCAAATTCTGTAGACATATAGGGTCTCAACATAATTGATGCCTATTCAACTTTTATCTTAATTGTGGATGCTTGGTAGAATGGTATTCGTACAACGAAAGTTGGCGATTAGCAGTTTCGTGTTGTTCGATTAATATCATCACCATTACATGCTAAGGGTAATAACAATAACTATTGAATAAAGTAGTAATGAAGTTATGATCTCATGTGTGTTTAATATTGATAATTTAAGTGTTTAATTCTTGTAGTTAATATTAGTTAATCAACTTTAATTGTTATTGTCTTGACATTGAAAAGTAATCATACATTGGTGAGTAAGTGTTAATTAAATATAATTAATCAGAGTCTCTGTGGGAACGAACTAGAAATCATTCTATATTACTTGCGAACGCGTATACTTGCATGATTTATTTAGCGCATGCTTTATGCCTAACAATGAAGATGGCGATGAAGAAGAGTTTATAGACATAGGGGGAAAAGCAGGCCCTAGCTCCAGTTCAAACACTCCATCTTGAGTGTTTTCCAAGGAATGTGATGAGCAACACTTCAAGCTACCCTCATCGACATCATTCAACAAACACAGATAGCTCTTCAAGCCACCACCAATGCAAACACCAAGAAACTTCTACAAACACATCTCAACTCTCTCCAACTGCACAAAATCCAGTCTCTTAAACAGAATCAGGATGTCACTGCCATTAAAACTGAAATAGATCAAGTCAAGCTAGCTGTTTCTGACGGATTGGATTCCAAGTTTCCAAACACAACCATGCTTGACATACAGAGACAACTCAGGAAAAATACTGATCTAACCATGAAGGTAGACTCCATGGATATAAGACTAAAAGCACTGGAAGCTTTTCTCACTGCAATTCATTTACATTAAGTTCAACAAACTCAGTTGCTTCAAAAGCTAGTGGCTGCACATACTTCTACTCTACTCAACTTGATGCTAACAAAAAGGGGGAGAAAGACTCAATTGATCAAGTTAGCCAAGAGGAGCCAACAAGTGAGGGGGAGAATATGCTAAACATACAAGTCAGTCAAGTAATTGTTCCAAAAATTACTTTTCCTAAGCCACCAGTCTTGGACAACATTGATCTGATCCAGATAGCAGCTGCTAAGTTGAATTCAAAGTCAAATTTCACAAAGCTTGATCTTGCAGCAGCTGAAAAGGAATTAGATGATAAATGGAAGAAAATTGATGAAGCAATTCAGAAGAAATTTGGTCCTATTGAGAAACCTAACAAGATCTTTCATCACTCCGCTCAAGTCAAGCACATTTCTGTGAATGAATTGAGTCTAGATAACCTGGAAAAGGGCCAACCTTCTTGTATAAAGTCTCCAAAAGCCAACATGGTTTTGAAGCCCCAAAGAAATTATCCAAAGTCATCTGACAAAAATCCCTTGGATCTTATGTTTGAGACTCCAAAGCCAGGTGAAAAGAAGCTGTTGGCAAGGTCCATTGCATTCTTCAAAAATCTAACTAACTCAGTACAAAATAAAAGAATTGCCAAAATCTACAGGAATGGGAAAGAAATCTGTGTGGTGGCTGGACACCCTCAGTTTGCAGAAGCTAAAAATGAAGAAAAACAAAGAGTCAAACAAGAAAAGAAGCAAGCTGATTTAGAGGCTAAGATGTTCAAACAGAAGAAAGAGCAAGATGCTATAGTAGCCAAGCATCAAGCTGTGAAAACTGCAACTGAAATTTCTGAGAAATAACTAGTAGTAGCTGAAGATCAGGATCAAAAAATGCACAAGGAACCTCAACAGAAAAGGAAGTTCAGATACAAGCTCCATTCCAAAAGAAGATTGGATTTCAATGATGATGAGATGAAAGATTACATTCCCAACCAGTCTACATCTATAACTCAAACATCCAAGCCCTCAGTGGTGCATGATGAATCTAAGGTGGATCCTACAAAGAATTTTCATGGTGAGCCCATAGTTCCCAAGGATGAACCAATATACTGGGAAAGTTTGCCTATTCCTGAGCTTAATCTACCAATCTTCAACAAGCTAAAGAAGTCAAATACAAGAGCAATCAAGAAGGTCAATCCTGTGAAACTCAGAACCAAAACCCTAACCAAAGCTAAACCAACTGTCAACAAGGGAGATCTTCTATACATCTGTGATATCAACGAATTTTCAGACATCAATCTCTACATGGACGAGCTAAAAGAAGTGAGAGCAATTGATGCTCACAGGAATCTCCCTAAAAGACTAGTGTTCAAGTACAACTGTGCGTAAGAGTTTACATGGCCCCTTCACAGAATTCTTCAAGAAAGCTGTTCTGTTTTGATAAAGATTTTCTCATCCTTCAAGAAAAATTTTGGATTCAATGTGAAAGCCAAGAAATTAGTTCTAAAGAAGATATAAGAACTCAGGAGCAAAAAAGCCTCAAATACACTTCCAAGAACTCTATCCATTCCCTTTACAGGAAATACAGTGCACTTGAGGCCTTACTGGCTGATGGAATTCATGGATGACAAAGGTGTTAGAAGATTCTTTAAATTGGAGGACCAATTGAGCATCTCAAGCAATGAGACTTTATTGGAAATACAAGAAAAATTGGATCTATCAAATGCTGAAGAATTTGAATTTCACAGATAACTCCAAAATCAAATAGAAAAAACAACTGGAAGCTTGGGAAGAAATCAAGAAAATCAAGGAAATAGAAAACATATGCTCAGACTAGAGGAGCACCTTGATAATTATTGTGAGAACTCTTTGTACACTTTACTTTGTTCAATTTTCAAATAAACTACAACACTTACAAGTTTTATCTACCATAATTCTATTTGTACATACAGGGTATTTTGTTACCATCAAGTTTCTCTTAATTTATGGATACAATTCCAGTAGACATAAATTGGGGGAGATTGTTAGGAATATGTTGTGAACTTGATGATAAATTGAACAAAACACCTCAGTAGATTTTAACTTAGTGTTTTTGTAGCTCTCGACGGATGTTCTAATATAGTCCCGACGGATGAACTTTATAGTCCCGATGGATGACAATTTGATATCCATCGAGAGTGTAGCTTATGTAATAATTAGTCTTGTAGCATATTTCTACAAACAACAATGTTTTAGTTGAGTAGATTCTGTAGGATTCTTTATGTCATGTTGAGTACTAGTTTGATATACAGAATAGGTTGGTTAAATGTAAATATAAGATGTCTTGTAATTCTGCATAAGTGAAATAGAATCAAGTGATAGAAAGACTCCCGACGGATGATCTACAAAGACTCCCGACAGATAATCAACAAGGCTCCCGACGGATGACCAACATAGTCCCGACTAATGATGATATTTAATATAGCAGTTGACAGTGACAACACAGTCACATACGTCGGGTGTTTGCAAATAGAATATGGCAGCCTAATTGCAGGATTTAGAGAACAAAGAAGCATTACCATTTCCATGCAATTATAAAGATATTCAAAGATGCTGTATAGAGTAATATAGTAGCATAAAGTTAGACTAGATTAAGTTTGTTTTATTATCTTATCTTACTATCATGTAACTTGGTGATATATAAACCAAGTGTAGCAAGTAGAACAACTAACTAAGTAATCATTATTTTCAGAGAGATAGATAAAGCTGTATCTGTTAAGAATCTCTTTGTAATTCTGTAAGTTCTCTTATAAGCAGCTATGTGCAGTTCAAGCATCATAGAGTTCTCAACTTTATATATATATCTTATGGATACGTTCAAATCCACCAGAAAGTTTTAAAGCCTTGTGTTTTATTGCTTTGTGTTTTGATTTCTATTATTCTTTCATTCCACACTACTGCAAATCAAACACAATTATATACTAAGTAAGAACATTCTTAAAATCAGAAAGAGTAGCCAAAATTACATTCAACCCCCCTTCTGTAATTCTTGTTGCATTGTTTGGGATTAACACTATTGTGCTCAAATTCTATGGATGAAGAATCAGTTACCGGATTATGGGTTAGAGTATTCTGCTATTCCTATATATTGTGATAATTAAAGTGCTATTGTAATGACAGGAAATCCAGTACAACATTTGATGTCTAAACACATCAGTATTAGGCACCATTTCATAAGGGAACATATGGAAGAAGGTACCGTGAAATTGGTGTTTGTTCCAACAGATCAACAATTAGCAGATACATTCACCAAGCCTCTTTATGAAGCTACCTTTACCAGATTGGTGAATAAATTGGGAATGATATCAGGACAATTCTGAAACTGTGATAATTTGGAATAATTACTAATAATTAAGAATGTGGTGTCATATTATTTTGTATAAGTAATTGTTGAATGCTGATTATATAGTTAAACTCTGATGCCATGAAAACATGTAATTAGCTTCTACTAATCCCAGCCAGTAGTTGCATGTTAAACTCTGATTATCTGTATAAACTATGATATTGGTCAAACTTGTGTTGACTAATAAATCTTGATAGTTGATAATTAAGTACCGATTTTGGTCAAACTCTGATTGACCATTACATTCTGATGATAATTTTTGAATTTATTCAAATATTGTTTTAATCAGTATTTAAATTACATGTGTGAAAGTATTTGCAAGTGGGTAATTTTTGCATAATTACAGTTGTTTATTAATGGCGTGAGGATAAGACAAACGTTTGAGTATATACAAAACATTATTCTAGGAAACTGTGCGCGCATTAACTACCATTACTACACGTTTACATGATTACTTTTACAGTCAATTATATGATGCCACGTGTCCCACTAAACTGAAACATTTTTGAGTTAGTGGAGTGACGTGTTATACAAAATCAATTACTGATCTCAAATTAAAACTTTACCAATTTACTATTATCCTCTTCTCTGCTACTTTACTCTCTCTCTCTCTCTCTCCCACTCGTAAACTCTGAAACCCTAATTTCTTCTCGAAAACTTTTTCTTGCAATTTCAAAATGAATTCACCAGTTGCTACGAAACCTTTTACCTATGGAGGTGTAAAGTTTATGACTTATAATTATTCTGCTGTTTTCGATAATAATAGTGTGAATATCGATTTTCACATTTTTCAGGACTTTCTCAGCTCCAGTGAGATTAGGTTTGCTCTTACAGCTCCACCCACTATCTCAGATGACCAGGTGCTCTCTATCTGGAAAACTGGAGTCTATGATGATGTAGATGCCAATGGGACTCCAAATCTTGTGTTTGAGTTCAACGATGAGATAAAGATTGTTACTCCTCATACTGTAAGGGATGCTTTACAGTTGCCTACTCATAACTCCTACACTACCTTTGTAGGAGATGCTGAAATACGGAGATTCTTTATTGAGATAGGCTATGACAAGGATTTGAAGAACCTTGGTCAGTTGAAAAAGAATAGGCCCAGAAAAGAATGGAATTTCTTCTTTGACTGCATCACAAAGTCCTTCAGCAACAAATCTATTAATTCCGATGCTCTGCCCATCATGACACAACAGATAGGTTACTCTCTAATTCATGGTACCAATTATGATTTTGGTAGAGTAGTTTTATCATTTATAGGAGATAGATTAACTGCTGATAAAAATATCGTATATTTTGCTAGATTCTATCAGTTGATTTTCAATGTCTATTTTCTTGATATCCCTATCCCCTCTAATCAAATAGTGTTAGTTTTTGAATTGACAAAAAGGGCTTTTTCTGACTTAATTTCACAAGATGAAAAGAAGTTGAATTTAGCTCCTTTGAGGTTGCCTTTGGTTTCTTGGAACTTGCTCATTGCAAGGCTCCCTCTTATGGCTTACCTAACAGACAGAGTGCTCAGTTGCAGGCCATAACTATTGGAAACCCCCTGCAGCTCACCCCAGTACAACAACCCAAACACAACCACAAACATAGTCCCAAACACAAACTCAACCATCACTACAATCTCAAACAAAAGCCACCTGGGTGTTTCCCAAAAGACACCCGTTGTAAAAAAAAGAAATAATTGGCTAAGAGGGCTACAAATCCTGATGTAGCAAAGTCAAAAGCTGAAGCAACACAAGTTCCTCATTATTCTAAACCTCCAGAATCTGTTAAGAGGAAACTTGTACATGCTGGATTAGAATTAGATTTAGATGAGGACAATGCTACCCTATCTTCTAAATTTCCAAACCTTTTATCTGATTCTTCTCCAAGACCAGTTGTAATACCAACTGAAGAGGGCACAACTACTGATGTTGTTCAAAGTGCCAGAAATCCTGATGCTGGTACAAGCCCAAGGCCAAAGAAAAGGAAACTGGTCAAAGCATACTACAATTAAAACTTTCTCAAGATCAAACATGAAATTGATGAGGTGACACATGGGGCATTTACACCAAATCCTGATTTTCAATCTAATCCTGATGCCCCTGTGAATTTTTTATGATCCTCCTGTGAAGAAGCAAAGCAAGAGAGCAAGGGAGATTTCTCATAAGAAAGTGGAAGAATCTGTATCTCAAAGGGATACAACAGCTACAACTCCTGATCCAATCCCACAAGAACCTGCACGTCAAAGTGGTGTAGCAGATATTGAAGATCAAGAGCCTCTGAATGAAAAGTCCATTCAACACTGGCATGATGAAGAAACTGCCAGAATTCATGCAGAAGTCTCTCAGATCAAGGACTTCTGTATGCAATTTGATCCTGAAAGATTCAGTCAGACAACTGCTTTTCAAGAAGAGCCTGCTTAGGAGTTAAATACTGCAATTATGGAGAAGAGTACACAAGAAACTGGGTGTCAAAGTAATCCAGCAACTCCAGATTTTCAGCCACACAAGAACCATTGCATCAAAGTTGCAATGAAGGGCTCACTCCTGCTGCAGTGACACTAGTAATATATACTGAAGGCGGAACTCACCCATCACCGCCATCTATTGATATCTTATTAGTACCTCCACTGAATGTCTGCAAGGAAGCTGAATCTTCAGATTCACAAGGTATAAATACTGATTTTACTTATCAGCAATTACTTTAAATACTGATTTTTTCTTATCAACATTTATAGTTCATATTATAAATCATGTTGCTATGATTATATCTAGACATTTAAGGAATACCTCTAGTTGTATGACCACATACCACCCTTCTTTAGCCACCTCTTATTTCTGCAGGATCTCATATTTATCTGAGCCTTTTCTGTGAGTTGTGTGAAATGATTCAGAGAAAAATAGAATTAAAAAGATGCACGATCCTTCTCAGAAAAAGGAGAGGTAGATGAGAGTCAGGACTTAGTAATTCTTGTGAGGAAACTCTAACTATTTAAAGTTATGAGCTGAGTGGTTTAAGGAGTAGTGAGACTACTTTAAAAGAACCTAGAGATTAAGTGTTACATTATACAGGTGCACAAGGTACAAAAGAAACAGCTGCTGAACAACAGTCTGTTGACCCTCAGATAAACTTTGATGTACCAAGTGTTGATAATCTCTCTACAAGTCTAAGTACTGATACTTTCCTGCAGTCCATTCAATCTACTATTCCACCATCTATTGTAATCCCTCTTTTTGATGAAAAACAGTCCATTCACTCTACTATTCCATCACCTGAAATTTTTCCTATTGTTGCTGAAGATGTAGTAGCACAATAGTCCATTCATAAAGATCTATTCACTACAGGATCACCACAACACTTCACAGTTACTGAGGTTCTGGAAGTAAATCCCGAAGCTCCAGTTCATCTGTCTACAATTCTTGAAGATACGGAGTTAAATGCTGATGGTATGGAAGTTTCTGAGGTAGCTGGATCACATACAACCCCAATTTCTGATTCTATCTTGAATGCTGAAGTTGGAGATGAAGTTCAGTAGATAGTTCGAGATCCAGTTATTAATGTAGGAACTGTCTATGATTCAGAATCTAATGATGGTGAAGAAAATGATACTTCAAATACTTATAGATCCCGAGGATGATCTATTCTTCCCTGAAGATATGCCTATATATGTGAGGCAACAAAAGCTGAAAGATGCTATAAAGAAATGGGATTTCTTTGATGATGTCTGAAACAAGAAATGGAAGGATATTCACTATCCTATTTGAAAGACTTATGATTTTGATCATCTGGATATAGCTGAGAAGATCATTCAGAATTCTGATATGATTAATCATCTGAAAGCATATACTTTATTGGTAAGATCTTTGCATACTGCTCAGGAAGCCACCACTTCTCAAATCAATCAAATCAAAGAATCTTTCATGTCTAAAAAGCTGACTACTCATCAGGAGATACAAAAATAGCTTTGACCAATTATTGACAGACAAACTTAGATTGAAGCCAATAGGCTAGATTGGAAGCTAAATAAGAGCAAATGTCTGGACAACTTGATGAGGTTCAAAATTCAATGGAGCTGATTCTTTCTCTACTACTTGGTGATGATGCCAAAAGGGGGGAGAAGATTGCTAAATCTAAATGCAAATAGCTGACTTTGAAAAGAGCCGATGACACAAATCCTGATGGTGGAGATAAGGGAGAAGGGAAAGAGATTGTGAAAAGAAGAGGTGAAGATCTAGTTGGAACTAGTGGTTCATCAAAAGTCACTAGAACTCAATCTAGATAAGGTGAAGGAAGTAGAAAAAGTGAGAGAATAATTCAACAATCAAAGGAATTGACTGTGACTACAACTACTCAACAAACTTTAAAAGGCACAACTGCTGATGATGACCAAGGCATTCTGGAGATAGAAGCTGGTGTGGAAGCAATTCAGTATCTTCAAACTCTGAAATTAGAAGGAAGGAAGACAACACTGTTCTACAAGGATCCAAAAATTCAAGCATTTGATTCCGAGGTGAGTAGAAGAATCTTTGAGAAAGAAAATCATGGAGTTGATCTAGAATAGCTAAGGTAGATGGAGGAAGAGTTCAAGAGTTCTATGAAGACAACAAATACTGATGCTGTTATCTCTCAAAATCCTTATGAAGATAATCCTTCCTACAGACCAATCAAAGGGGTATTTATAAGAGAGGTAAGACAAGCAGATGCTGAAAGATCTGTAATAACCCCAATTTTTGGGAAATTTTTGAAACCCTTATGAATAGTGTTTTTGCTGAATGAGAAAACTTTTCATGCCACACTATGTAGGGGTTCTGATATGGATATTCTGAGATTTTATTAGTACTTTATATGGGATATAAGTGTATGTAAAGATCGTCAGAATCCAAATCCGAACACTTTGATTTTTCCCGGAAATTCACAAGATACGGAGAGAATTGAGTATAAGGTAACATGATAAAAAGGATTTAAATTAAAGGATTATAGGAGAGGATCATAAAAGGAATATAATATATTGAGAAAGGTTAAGGGAACCTAAGTAATAAGATCCCGGGTATGATCCCTCAAACGATAAACGAGAACGAAAGATAAGCGAACCGTAAAACAAATAAGTGATCAAGAGACAAGCTTGTACAAGAAGCCAGGGATTGTGACATCATCAAACCACAAGGTGTGGACAAGTGGGAGCATTATGACATGTGCAAGGTGACATAAGCATGACATGGGAAGGAAGGAGGTGTGGTGGCTTTGTAACCACACAAATTCAAGGGCAAGAAGGTAATTGACTAAAGCAAGCACAAAAACCAAGCAACCAAGCCAAGCAAATCATTTTTCATCAAAATCAAAAAGAAACCAAGGCATTGTTCTTCATGCTCTCGGCCAAAACAGAATCAGAACACTAAAACTGCTGTATCTCCTTCATTTCTCACTCAAATATTGTGTTCTATAGCTCATTAGAAAGGTATTGAGATGGCCTACAACTCTTGTTCACAAGTCTCGTCCAAATAATCATGGTAAGACCCTCATTTTTACAGTTCTTTAAATCGGACTTTTAGAAACTTCAAAGCCTAACTTTGTGTTCTTGATTTCTTTGGAAAGATCAAGCTTGTAGGAGGCTCCCTAAGGCTTCCTAGCAACTTAACACCTCCCAAGGAAGGTATAAACTTCAAACCCTAGCCTTTACTTTATTTGTTAGTAAGTTTAATGGTTGGTGTTGTGAAATGAGAAGCATGGATTGTGATTATTAGTAGTTTGGTTTGATTTGGAAGTGTTTTGGTAATTGAAGCTTGATTATAGTTCATAGGTCTTGATTGTGGTTGTTTGAGTTGAAAACCTTGGAGATTATGGACTGATGTGGTATGGTTTAGGTGAAGTTTTGTTGTATTGATGGTTATGAGTTGGTTGGTGGTTAATTGGAGTAGTTTAAACATTGGTAATCGCGTAAACATAGCCGTCGTAACGTCCGATTTTCTTTGGACTATTTTTGTGCATAACATTAGGACCCGAGAACCCCCTGCTAGATTATGACCACTGCCATGATTAGATAGCTCATGTTACGAGCTTCGTTTTGATATGTAGTTCGTTCGATTCCGATGCACGGTTTAGGAGAAACGACCGTTTCAAGTAACGGCGTTTCGCGAACGAAACTTTTCCCCTCGCCTTACTTTGAAACATAGGTTAAAGACCAAAAAGGGTTAATTAATGCATGAAACATTTATGGTAAGTGTGTTAGGCAGTTGGTAAGACACTCGCGAAGGAATCGCCTTAAAACTCGTAAAGGTTAAATTATTAAAAATGGTGGAGCCGAGGGTACTCGAGTGACTTAAGAGAATCAGTAAGCGCAAAACGAGCGTTAGAGTCTGAGTTGGTTAGAGTATAGATTTACAAGTGACTTTGGTTTAATTCCAACTTACTTGTTGTTTATAGGTTACCAGACTCGTCCCGAGCCATTCGTAACCCCAGTCGCTCAGGCAAGTTTTCTACCCGATATACTGTTGTTGTGATGTAAATATATGTATATGCATTATCTTGTGATAGTGCATGATTGTTATTAGCAAATTTTGCGATATATTGGAGCATGCTGATATGGTATATATGCATGTCTGTTTCGTAATCTGGTTATCTATATGTTGATTTCAATGCTTATAGTTGCATAATACCTATGCTAGAAATAAGCAAGTAGTTGCGTATACCCTTAGTATAGGGGATAAAAGGTGAACATATTTCTAAACCGGGAGTCGATGTTCCCGAGTATATTATATATATATATATATATTTATATATATATGGATATAGTTTTTAAAACTATTAATCGAATAAGGTTTGTTCGATAACTTTAACTTTATTTTATTATTGAATATTATTTCAAATATTATTCGAAGGCGTATGACTCCTTTACATTATTTATTGAATATTATTTGAATATTCATTTGAGGATGTATGACTCCTTTATTTTATTTAATGAATATTATTTATAATATTCATTCGAGGTATTATGACTCAGCTTATTTTATTTATTGAATATTATTTGAATATTCATTTGAGGATCTATGACTCCGATTATTTGCTGAGATATATTCTTTATTTTATTAAAGAATAAGGTGTCGATAATCAAACTTATTTTTGATTATTCAAATAAAGATATTACTTTCGTATAAGTATATCTTTGATTATTTGCTATTCATTTCAAGTATAAGTTTTAATACTTCTACTTCAATTATTTTATAAAGATTATCTTTTATGGGAATATTATTTAAATAATAATATTCAGACATTTTCTAAATATTCTGGGGACTGATTTACTTCATTAAATCAGCTTCACTCCAAACATTCTTAAAAATGTTTTGCGAGTCTTCAAAATGATTTTTTTAAAAGTTAGAGCGGATCCCAAAACTCATTTTTTTTAAGATCCTCCTTTCGAAGGGGATTTAAATACTCGCTCAAAACCTGAGGGATCCGGCTCTGTGGTGTGTTTTATATTCGCAACAAGGTTGCTGTTTTGATAAATGAATTGATTACTTACCCAACACTCGGGAAGTAAAATTCTTGGAACAAGTTAATCCATTAACAGGCATCGCCTGGGAAATATCGGTGAGTTCTCCTTTCCAAATAGATACGACTTCTTGGTGGAGCCGTATCAACAAGTTTCTACTTGGGGAAAGTGGGGACAAGCTTTACGTTTCAGAGTCATGGATTTCATCTGAACTAGGAGTGGCGTAAGTGGCCGAGTAGCGCCGGCCCAGCCTTATTATATTGGCCCAAATGGCCTGGAAGTTCCGCTAAGGCGGTCCATTCCTTAGGAGTTCAGTGTTCGGTTGACAAGTAAATCCGACAGGTTCTCCTCTACATGTAGAAAATGGTGGGGTTGTACTACTACGACTGATCATCGTAAGTGGTCTTCCTGGCGCGGCAAACTCCCGTAATGAGTTCATCATCCAATTGGATAATTTCTGCAACACTACCCAGAGCACTTCGATAGAAAGGCTACGGTTGGGCGATTGTTGAGTGTTGGCAGGGTCAAGTTTTCAAAATGATGTTTACATCAAATGAAGTATCTCGTAACTTCATTTTATTTTGATAATATTTTAAAGATTTAATCTATTCAAATCTTGCCTTATAGTCTCATCTATGTGATGAACTTTTGAAGCTAATTATAACTTGAACGGTGGTAGTTCAAGTAGTATTTGGGAAAGATATAAGTATATTGGGGTATCTTGTAACTTCATCTTTTAAACTTATATCTAATTAATAATTGTCTTATGAATGACAAAGATTTTCAGAAAAACGTTGAAACAAGGTTAGATATATGAGATCACCTTGCAACGATATTTTTTTTTATACATTTATACACTGGGACTTTGTGTATATTGTGCATGGAAGAGGACTTCCAATATTTTGAAAAGTATATATGTATATATATATATACTGAATATTTTGCGATTTCATCGCATTAAGATATCAACTTGGTTCATTTCTTTTGACCAAGACTTTCATGAGTACTATGAGAAGGCTCATATATTGTTAATCATTATACATATTATTTTGGTGGGCTTGCTGCTCACCCTTGCTTTCTTCTTTCATCACACAACATCAGATAGACAAGATGAACCGGACCAAGCTCCCGATTCGCAAGAGGTTAGGAGACGTTCCGCAGTTTTCTAGAAGCACTGATGCCGCTATAGCTGAGGTAGGAACTACCAATAGGCTAGGCTTTCAACTTTTGATGTATCAGATTATGTATATTTATGAATTGTAATAATGGCAAAGAAATGTAAATTTATTCAGAAACCTGTTTAAGGTGTATTGGCATATAATTGTGGAATAAAATGACTTGTGATTATTTTTGGATATTCATCTCTGAGACTATAACTTGTGGTGTGTGTGTTTATTGTGGGGTCACAGTATAGAGTAGTTGATTATTTATTAAGATTGGGTGTTGTTAAGGGAAATGGAACTCGTGACAACCCGGATCCCCGACCCCGGATTTGGGGGTGTTACAGAAATGGTATCAGAGCTAAGCGTTATAAACCTCAGAGATGATGTGACGTTAAGATAATAAGTTCACAAAGATAATAAGAACTCTTGCCAAGTTCATAGTCGGGCTACCTAACGTAGTACTGACAGTTAAAACCCTTATGGGAACCCTTATAAATATCGTGATAGGAGCGTAGTTCGTTATTGTATATGGTAGTGGGACTCCGAACCCTGAGGTTGAGGAGCAACAGCGCGATGATGTTTTATTACTAATTGGAGATCGGATTGTGGATCCGATAGAGTGTCCTAATGCAGGACCGGATGATGTTGATATTGAGGATGTAGCGGTTGAGGATGTTGTCCTAGAAGGGATAGTTGTTGAGGAGGATCCCATGGAGGATCCTGACAAGATTGGATAAAGGACCACTGATGAATTGATGATCATGGTTAGGTCGACTACCAGAGGTAGGATTGGCCGGTCACTACCGGAGGTTCGTTCAAGTTTGTAAAGATAGTAACCCCTTTAACGTGGCTTACTCGTAAGACTGAGAAGTTCGAATGGACAGAGAAATGCGAGAACAGCTTTCAAGAACTGAAGCAGAGGTTGGTGATGGCCCCTGTGCTGGCATTGCCGGATGGAAAAGGAGATTTTGTGAAGTGTAGTGACGCTTCGCACAAGGGCTTAGGGTGCGTGCTTATGCAGCACGGTAAGGTAATCGCGTATATGTCAAGACAATTAAGGTAATATGAAATTCGATATCCCCGCCCATGAGCTTAGGCTCGTGGAAATAGTTTTACCCTAAAGGTTGGAGGCACTACTTGTATGGAGAGAAGTGCGAGAATTACCTAAGCCATAAGTGCTCTAGTACATTTTCACGTAGAAAGAGCTCAACATATGCCAGAGGAGGCAGTTAGAGCTAATCAAGAATAATGATTGGGAGATTCTTTATCATTCGGGGAAAGCCAATGTGGTGGCTGATGCCCTTAGTAAAAAGGAGAGACTCAAGATGATAATGTCTTTGGGAGAGTTTATAAGAGATTTTGGAAATAGTAGTGAAGGTAACCGGAGCCGGTACCGAAAAGCTGTTTGAGATTGCAATAGAGACTGAATTATTGGAAAAGAGCATACGGTGCCAGAGAAAGATGATAAGGGAATAATGAGGTATTCCTATAGAATTTGGGTTCCGAAAGTTCAAGAGCGTAAGGATGAGAACTTAGATGAGAGCCATAGTTTGAGGAATAAGATTTAGAGCAAACCCTGAACGTGATAGTCAGGGAGGTCGCCATCAAGATAGAAGGAACCCATGACATAATGGAGTAGAAAATGAGGATTTTAAATTAAAAGATGATCCCAATTATGGGGAGTAGGATGAAACATTTCATATTAAGGAAACAGAAAGTCGAGTAAGGAAAGGAGACCCGAGACGGTACTCCTATACGGCAATTCATGGACCTGTCTAGACAGAACTTAGACTATTATCCCCAACCACCACCTTGAGGAAACAATGCGATAGGAAATTCTTTCAGGACCTTTAAGTCTCTAAGCTCTCAGAGTTCCAAGGAACAGGTTGACCTAGTCGAGGCAAGAGCCTGGCTAAAGGAAATAGAGGAATCATTTGAGATTCTGAATGATTGACGAACCACAAAAGACTGTTTTTGTCACTTACCCTCCTAAGAGAGAGACCACCCGCTGGTGAAAGACCAAGAAAGGCACGGAGCCAGAGGTTGGAATAAACTGATTTAAGTTCAGTCAATTGTTTTCGGGAAAGTAATTCCCAAAGATAAGGAGATAGTGTAAAATCTTTGGAGCTAGAACAAAAGTGGATGAGTATGATGAATTATGAATCTAAGTTGTAAAAGTTATCAAGATTCGTTCTAAGGACACGAATCCAGAATGACGGGATGTTTGGAATCAATACTTATGTTGTGTTAGTTCATGAAATAATGATAAGAGAAAGGAAAATAAAAAAGAAACTGAAGTGGAAAGGAATATAAAGGCAATAGAGTTTGAGGTATGATAAGGGAGTTGGGTATGAGGAAACCCTAAAGACTCGTAGCAATAGAAATAGAAAAGTATGTAATCGTCAGGATGAGGGTGATTCACCATGAGTTAAATTGATGGTGGAACGCATAAGAGATACATATATTTTATTCCCTGTAAGTTGGGAGGATCCGAGGAAACCTTGAGATAGTTCGAAGGATGAAAAATAAAATGCGGATAGACTGAGGAGACAAGGGAGTAAGAAATTAGGAAAAATTGAATGAAGGAAGTGACCTTCAAGAATGTGAAGTGTAAGACCGGTGGCTTATTACCCAGAAAGGGAAACACCAGGTATTAAAGATATCCCAGCATTGAGGTGACTGTTGAGATAAACAACAAAAGTAAATGAGGAATTATTAAGAAGAAGTTCACGTTGAACATGACCAATATCTTCCAGAACGTCCTTGTTATCGTTACCAAATTAGGCAAGACAAGCGGATAACCGTTGTTATCTTTTGGAGGCCATATTGATTGACCCCATTTTGAATGCAAATGTTATTGTGAAATTAGACATGTACTATCGAGGTGGGAATGATTGAATAAGACACCCTTATCAGGGATATATGACTTGATTTATCCATGGAAGGATGCATGTACCTTTTTAAAGGTGGAATTAAGGATAGAACATCGGTAACTTAAAACGAATCCTAGGGGAATGCCTAAAGGTTGGCATTTCACCCTTAATAGGGATAGTATGAGTTTTGACAGTATGAATTGGAAAGGATTAAGGTAATAATAACCTTTAAGTATCAGTGGAGAATTTTTTTTTCAGAAACATATAGATAATGGTTCTAGTATTAGTAAATGGTATTTTGATATGCCCTGTATCTAGGGAATACAGGAGGAACGATTGAAGGATAACCTTAGAGGTTTTACAAGGAGAAAGGAAATATTCGAAATTCTCAAGAATAAAAATGTTGATAAAGGAAATATGACATAATTATAATGATGCCAAGTGGGGCACGTGTTAAACCACAAGAAAGTATGGATCGAACCAGTAATGGTCGAAATTGTTCAGGGTAATCAGGACTTAAGATAAAAGATGTTCTAATTATGATTGAGAGTCAGTCATGACAGTGATTAACCTCTAAAGACTGAGGCAATAACTTATAGAAAAATGGTAATTTTTTTTTTACTCATCAGATTTTAAGGAAAGCATCTTCACGCAAGTAGTGATGGGAAATGAGGTAGAAAATTTGTGAAAGAGGTTAAGATGACATTGACTGTAAGAAAATTCTACTATCAGGAAAGGCCAAAAAGGTGGCCGACACTTTAAAGGTAAGAGGATAATTATAGGCGCTTGTGCCAAAAGAATACAGTGATGATGGTTAAAGCTGTGAAGGTTGTATTATGGTTTGGAAGATTGACATTCCTTCTGATGACTGTGCAATACCCAACCGTAATAGTAGTTGGTAAAGGTTTAATTCGTGTAATCACCATGAACGGGCTATCTATCTTAGAAGGTCCTATCTTGAGATAAGCCAGGACCATGTTTCAAAAAGGACTAGACGAACCTTTGAGTTAAGTCTTCTATTTAAGGCATATGATTAAGAATGGTATTAACCTGCTATCGTTGCTTTGATTGAAACTCTTCTGCAATTTTATCTACTTCATGTCATGAAAGTACGTCAGAGTTTGGAGTGTTCTTCATGAATTGTGATTGGTGGTTATGTTAACTCCTTAGGAGAATTAGATACGAGATGTATGGACTCCGTATGGTTAGCTATTAAGACTTCATGGAAAATGAATGACTACAGTAGGTCAGTGGTGGACCATAGTAAGGCAGCAATGATTCTGCGAGTAATGAGCTGATTACAACCGTGAGAGTTGTATTGGAATGGGTGTTGAGATTGAGTACCATTAATCGGGTCGTGGTAGTGTATAAGTTATCATTGATAGACTAATTAAGTAGAGTATCTACCTAGTGAATTATTATTCTTTCTTATCAATAGAGAGTCATATTATTATACGAGGAAGGTTGCGGTGCAAGCATAGAATTCTAGTAACGATGATGTATAGAATGAGATCCCAGATTCGATTTTCGATGTCGAGGGAGTTTCAAAGGTGATTGTGTATAAGCTCGAGGAAGAGCATGGGTCCATAGAATGATGGACGGAATAGCAAAAATATTTAGGCATGTGAAATAGGATGCTATAATACTTGATGTTGATATAAATACATATATGTTTTGTTCTCCTATGACAAACCTCTATAGTTCAGAGGTAGATTCCAAGCCAGATATTTTGTGGCAGTATATTTTTTTTTCTTCATATATACAATTCTCTTCAGTTCGTTCTTTTCTCTTCTTTTCATTTCATGTAAGCTGAGAAGAACAACCCTTCCAGAAAGGGGAGGTATTGCCGAATGACTATCTATCTGTGTGATAGAAGCCTAGTAGGATACCAGCTATTGTTTAATTGCTTGTCAAGTACTAAAGGCTGGCCACCTTCTGTACTAACTATGCGATATAACAAGTGTTCATGATCTTAGTGATCTCTCAACAAATTCCTTTACTTCTATTTGATTGATCAAATTTTGGAAAATAGAAGCAACTGAAAAAGGAGTAATAAAGTGGTGGTAGTATGCGGAATGGGAACACATTCGTGATACTAAGGTTGACGTGGTTATTAAAAGGTTATAGAACGCTAACGAGCAAAAGTATAACCAGTATAATATTAGGAACGGAAGGTAGTAGCGATTACGAACTGGAAAAGAATGGGTTTTGAGAAGCAGAAGCTCTAATGTTAAAAGCAATAATGAGAGTCTGTGCAATAGACTTGAAAGAATTTGGAATGATCACTTAATTCGGATTGAGTTATCTTACGACAATAGATCATATGTCATTATCGAGATGTCGCCTTATGAGATCATTGAGGGAAGATAATGTCGATCTCCCTTATGTTAGGATGAAGTTGTAGAGCGCAAGATGCTCGGACCCGCAGTAGTCCAAAGGACCAAGAATATGATAGATCTAATCAGAGGACGGCTGGTAGTAGCCCAAGATGGTCATGATAAGTATGTTGATTTGACACGAAAGGATAAAGAGTATGAAATAGGGGACCTAGTAATGTTATAGGTATCCCTTGGAAAGGATTGATGAGGTTCGGAAAGAAAGGAAAGCTAAGTCTACAATTTGTTGGACCCTTGGATATATTAAGACGTTTGGGAAGTTAGCATATGAGCTAGCCCTACCCCCGAACCTGTAGCAAGTTCATAACGTGTTCCACGTATCAATGTTATGGAAGTGTAATTCGGATGCCAGACAAATAGGGGCATATGAGCGCATAGACATGCAACCAGACGTAACCTATATGGAGCAACCAGGAAGGGTATAGAGTAAAAAGGAACGAGTGCTTAGGAGAAGGGTTATCAAACTAGTAAGAGTTTGATGGTAGAACCACAATGTGGGAAAATTTACTCGAGAGTTAGAAAGTGCAATGCTAAGAGAGTATCCCTATTCACTTTCTATCTGATTCCGGGACGGAATCCTTTTAAGGAGGGGAGACTGTAATAACCCCAATTTTTGGGAAATTTTTGAAACCCTTATGAATAGTGTTTTTGCTGAATGAGAAAACTTTTCATGCCACACTATGTAGGGGTTCTGATATGGATATTCTGAGATTTTATTAGTACTTTATATGGGATATAAGTGTATGTAAAGATCGTCAGAATCCAAATCCGAACACTTTGATTTTTCCCGGAAATTCACAAGATACGGAGAGAATTGAGTATAAGGTAACAGGATAAAAAGGATTTAAATTAAAGGATTATAGGAGAGGATCATAAAAGGAATATAATATATTGAGAAAGGTTAAGGGAACCTAAGTAATAAGATCCCGGGTATGATCCCTCAAACGATAAACGAGAACGAAAGATAAGCGAACCGTAAAACAAATAAGTGATCAAGAGACAAGCTTGTACAAGAAGCCAGGGATTGTGACATCATCAAACCACAAGGTGTGGACAAGTGGGAGCATTATGACATGTGCAAGGTGACATAAGCATGACATGGGAAGGAAGGAGGTGTGGTGGCTTTGTAACCACACAAATTCAAGGGCAAGAAGGTAATTGACTAAAGCAAGCACAAAAACCAAGCAACCAAGCCAAGCAAATCATTTTTCATCAAAATCAAAAAGAAACCAAGGCATTGTTCTTCATGCTCTCGGCCAAAACAGAATCAGAACACTAAAACTGCTGTATCTCCTTCATTTCTCACTCAAATATTGTGTTCTATAGCTCATTAGAAAGGTATTGAGATGGCCTACAACTCTTGTTCACAAGTCTCGTCCAAATAATCATGGTAAGACCCTCATTTTTACAGTTCTTTAAATCGGACTTTTAGAAACTTCAAAGCCTAACTTTGTGTTCTTGATTTCTTTGGAAAGATCAAGCTTGTAGGAGGCTCCCTAAGGCTTCCTAGCAACTTAACACCTCCCAAGGAAGGTATAAACTTCAAACCCTAGCCTTTACTTTATTTGTTAGTAAGTTTAATGGTTGGTGTTGTGAAATGAGAAGCATGGATTGTGATTATTAGTAGTTTGGTTTGATTTGGAAGTGTTTTGGTAATTGAAGCTTGATTATAGTTCATAGGTCTTGATTGTGGTTGTTTGAGTTGAAAACCTTGGAGATTATGGACTGATGTGGTATGGTTTAGGTGAAGTTTTGTTGTATTGATGGTTATGAGTTGGTTGGTGGTTAATTGGAGTAGTTTAAACATTGGTAATCGCGTAAACATAGCCGTCGTAACGTCCGATTTTCTTTGGACTATTTTTGTGCATAACATTAGGACCCGAGAACCCCCTGCTAGATTATGACCACTGCCATGATTAGATAGCTCATGTTACGAGCTTCGTTTTGATATGTAGTTCGTTCGATTCCGATGCACGGTTTAGGAGAAACGACCGTTTCAAGTAACGGCGTTTCGCGAACGAAACTTTTCCCCTCGCCTTACTTTGAAACATAGGTTAAAGACCAAAAAGGGTTAATTAATGCATGAAACATTTATGGTAAGTGTGTTAGGCAGTTGGTAAGACACTCGCGAAGGAATCGCCTTAAAACTCGTAAAGGTTAAATTATTAAAAATGGTGGAGCCGAGGGTACTCGAGTGACTTAAGAGAATCAGTAAGCGCAAAACGAGCGTTAGAGTCTGAGTTGGTTAGAGTATAGATTTACAAGTGACTTTGGTTTAATTCCAACTTACTTGTTGTTTATAGGTTACCAGACTCGTCCCGAGCCATTCGTAACCCCAGTCGCTCAGGCAAGTTTTCTACCCGATATACTGTTGTTGTGATGTAAATATATGTATATGCATTATCTTGTGATAGTGCATGATTGTTATTAGCAAATTTTGCGATATATTGGAGCATGCTGATATGGTATATATGCATGTCTGTTTCGTAATCTGGTTATCTATATGTTGATTTCAATGCTTATAGTTGCATAATACCTATGCTAGAAATAAGCAAGTAGTTGCGTATACCCTTAGTATAGGGGATAAAAGGTGAACATATTTCTAAACCGGGAGTCGATGTTCCCGAGTATATTATATATATATATATATATTTATATATATATGGATATAGTTTTTAAAACTATTAATCGAATAAGGTTTGTTCGATAACTTTAACTTTATTTTATTATTGAATATTATTTCAAATATTATTCGAAGGCGTATGACTCCTTTACATTATTTATTGAATATTATTTGAATATTCATTTGAGGATGTATGACTCCTTTATTTTATTTAATGAATATTATTTATAATATTCATTCGAGGTATTATGACTCAGCTTATTTTATTTATTGAATATTATTTGAATATTCATTTGAGGATCTATGACTCCGATTATTTGCTGAGATATATTCTTTATTTTATTAAAGAATAAGGTGTCGATAATCAAACTTATTTTTGATTATTCAAATAAAGATATTACTTTCGTATAAGTATATCTTTGATTATTTGCTATTCATTTCAAGTATAAGTTTTAATACTTCTACTTCAATTATTTTATAAAGATTATCTTTTATGGGAATATTATTTAAATAATAATATTCAGACATTTTCTAAATATTCTGGGGACTGATTTACTTCATTAAATCAGCTTCACTCCAAACATTCTTAAAAATGTTTTGCGAGTCTTCAAAATGATTTTTTTAAAAGTTAGAGCGGATCCCAAAACTCATTTTTTTTAAGATCCTCCTTTCGAAGGGGATTTAAATACTCGCTCAAAACCTGAGGGATCCGGCTCTGTGGTGTGTTTTATATTCGCAACAAGGTTGCTGTTTTGATAAATGAATTGATTACTTACCCAACACTCGGGAAGTAAAATTCTTGGAACAAGTTAATCCATTAACAGGCATCGCCTGGGAAATATCGGTGAGTTCTCCTTTCCAAATAGATACGACTTCTTGGTGGAGCCGTATCAACAAGTTTCTACTTGGGGAAAGTGGGGACAAGCTTTACGTTTCAGAGTCATGGATTTCATCTGAACTAGGAGTGGCGTAAGTGGCCGAGTAGCGCCGGCCCAGCCTTATTATATTGGCCCAAATGGCCTGGAAGTTCCGCTAAGGCGGTCCATTCCTTAGGAGTTCAGTGTTCGGTTGACAAGTAAATCCGACAGGTTCTCCTCTACATGTAGAAAATGGTGGGGTTGTACTACTACGACTGATCATCGTAAGTGGTCTTCCTGGCGCGGCAAACTCCCGTAATGAGTTCATCATCCAATTGGATAATTTCTGCAACACTACCCAGAGCACTTCGATAGAAAGGCTACGGTTGGGCGATTGTTGAGTGTTGGCAGGGTCAAGTTTTCAAAATGATGTTTACATCAAATGAAGTATCTCGTAACTTCATTTTATTTTGATAATATTTTAAAGATTTAATCTATTCAAATCTTGCCTTATAGTCTCATCTATGTGATGAACTTTTGAAGCTAATTATAACTTGAACGGTGGTAGTTCAAGTAGTATTTGGGAAAGATATAAGTATATTGGGGTATCTTGTAACTTCATCTTTTAAACTTATATCTAATTAATAATTGTCTTATGAATGACAAAGATTTTCAGAAAAACGTTGAAACAAGGTTAGATATATGAGATCACCTTGCAACGATATTTTTTTTTATACATTTATACACTGGGACTTTGTGTATATTGTGCATGGAAGAGGACTTCCAATATTTTGAAAAGTATATATGTATATATATATATATACTGAATATTTTGCGATTTCATCGCATTAAGATATCAACTTGGTTCATTTCTTTTGACCAAGACTTTCATGAGTACTATGAGAAGGCTCATATATTGTTAATCATTATACATATTATTTTGGTGGGCTTGCTGCTCACCCTTGCTTTCTTCTTTCATCACACAACATCAGATAGACAAGATGAACCGGACCAAGCTCCCGATTCGCAAGAGGTTAGGAGACGTTCCGCAGTTTTCTAGAAGCACTGATGCCGCTATAGCTGAGGTAGGAACTACCAATAGGCTAGGCTTTCAACTTTTGATGTATCAGATTATGTATATTTATGAATTGTAATAATGGCAAAGAAATGTAAATTTATTCAGAAACCTGTTTAAGGTGTATTGGCATATAATTGTGGAATAAAATGACTTGTGATTATTTTTGGATATTCATCTCTGAGACTATAACTTGTGGTGTGTGTGTTTATTGTGGGGTCACAGTATAGAGTAGTTGATTATTTATTAAGATTGGGTGTTGTTAAGGGAAATGGAACTCGTGACAACCCGGATCCCCGACCCCGGATTTGGGGGTGTTACAAGATCTCTCATGTTTCAAGAATGTTGACATTAGTCATAAGGGGAAAGAGAAGATATGAGAGAAGTCAAAGCCTAAAGCTCAAGCTTTGCTAAAAGGAAATCAGTATCTAAGGCATCTAAATCACAAATACTGATAGATCCAATCTATACAGTAGCTCAAGCTTTTGATACTGATGAAATTGCTGAAGAAGAAAAAGTCAGTCAGGCTCATCAAAGAAGAAAGATTCATGGAGATGACTGGGCTGAAAAACTGAAGTTAATGTCTGACATTGCTCAAGTTAATGAAGAAGTAAAAGCTATTGTTCAACCAATCACAACCTCTGATACTACTCATGCTGTTGATTTTTCAAACCCAATTTAAGTTGAGTTATCAAATCCTGATTTTGATAACATAAACTCTGATAAGCCAGAACTTACTTTTGAAGAAAAGAGGAAGTTGCTACGGGGAAACAAGAAACCTGTACCTAGAAGATATTCCTCTGAAACATTAAAGAAGATTTACAGTGGAATTTTTTATACTAGAAAACCTGGAATCACAAGTGGTTGTTAGGGGTAGAAAACGCGCTAATATTCACGCAAGTGTATGCGATCGCAAGTAATATGGAATTAATTTTAGTTCATTCCCACAAGGACTGGTTTAGGTTAATTTCAATCAATGTATTTATGCAACACTAGTATGTTTATTATCCAATGCTAAGACGAATAACAAATTGAGGTTGTTTATTAAAGATTAACTAAGAGATTATACTAAAAAATATAAACTAGGAGATTAAAAAGAGTTGAATACTATATGACATAAATATGGGATTCTAACTTCATTAAATACTTCATTCAATAGCCTTTTCATTCTTAACCTTAGCATGTAATGGTGATGACACTAATCAGATAACATGAAACTGATAAACGCCAACTTTCGTTGTGCGAATACCATACTACCAGACATCCACAAAAGAGATAGAAGCTGAATAGACACCAATTATATTGAGACCCTATATGTTTATAGAATTTGACAACATAATGGTTGAATGCACAAGTTATCTATCATGATTACATAGGGCAAGTAAGATGGTTAAAATTACCTACGAATCATGCATATCACATATATGAACCTATGCTAGCATGACAAGTTCTAAACCCTTAAATTCACTTTTGCTCTATTAAAAATTTAACACACTATCTTATAAGTTCGCGATGCTCATAAGACGAATAAGCACAACCAATACTAGGTTATCATACAATCACCACACACTAAGGCATCAAAATGAATTAACTAAAGAATCCATAAATAAATCCGTTAGAACCCCACGATAACGATTAGCCCATAACCGGACTCATCATCAATGTAGGTTCTGATGAAAGCATGGTATAATAAATGTAGTCTTTATACTGAATAAATAAAACCAAGTACGAAACAAGAGTATAGGTTCACGAATAAGAAAAATAGCATCCAAAGTTACAACTTAAAATAAAGAATCATAAGAATAAACTAGATCTTCTTCGCCTTGGTTAAATTGTGCTCTACGGTCTTCTTACACCTTCTCGTTAAGCTCTGGTACGTCTTGTTATAAAAAATAAGCATAAGTTATGTTTATATAGAAGCCCATGCAGAGTAGAAATCCAACGGATCAAAATTTCATAAGAAACGAGATTTTATTTCCCGACATGGCGCTGCCGCGCGCTGACATTCTGCCATCCTGGCGCGGCCGCGTGCTATCACAGCGCGACCGCTCCGTCTCCCTGGAGAAATTTCTGACTTCTTTCTTTTCTTGCTGATTTGAGCTGGTCTTTTCACGATCTTTTATTCTAGACACCATCCTAACACCAAATTAGCATCCAAACAATGCCAATGTACCTGTATTCCTGATAAATGCATGAAATGCAAAAATACTACAAAAACATGTTAAAACACCAATAACTTGAGTACAAAACACCAATTCAAAGCTTTACGGAGCGTTATAAAGTGTCATAAATGCCACTCAATAGTGGTCTAAGTTAAATGTTGATCCATTGGTAGGTGATATTTTGATACTAATGACACATGATAATCTGACAGAAATGGAGACAATGTGATGCTTGAAGACTCACAGAAGATCGCATCAGTACAAATTCTTATTAATCTCGTTGGAGAAAAACTGATCTATTTTTTTGAAGTCTGGGAGAAGATTAAAGTTGACTCAAGAACAGTTGAGGGATAAACCATGGCAGGAATTAGAATTTGTTGCTACAATTCTCAAGGTATCCAATCCTGTAACTTCCAGATGGTCTACATTTATAAAGAACCCGATACAGTTGAAGCAGAGAGGAATTACTTATAAATCAAACTACATTCCAAAGTACATTGATCAAACTGAATATGCTATTGATATGCCTATTGGAGGAGCTAAGATAGAAATGAGTCTAGAAAGGCAAGTCTTAACTTTTAATCCAGATGGAAAGAAGATTGGATTTCTAGAACTGGATGATTTATCTCTTGGAAATTCAAAGCTACATGACCTCAAGGCTGCCATCTACCAGAATGATGAATCAACAGATGAGCTGAAAGAACATAAACAGAGAATACAATGGTACTTGGATGTAATGGAAGAAAATTTATTGATGAAATTTCTTGAAGAAGCTCCAGACTGTGTTAGAGTTCAGAATGAAGAATAAAGTCTGATAATCACTGTTTGTAAGAATGTATATGTCTATATGATTTGTGCATTTAGATAGTTTTGACATCATCAGTTAGAACTTGTACATAATTAAATAATGCACAAGTTGGGGGAGATTGTTAGATATAATTGATGATATCAAGATATAAAATATCAGGACTTAATATCAGTACTTACTGAAAGTTATATCATCAGTACTTATCTATCAGTACTTGATGATCAACAATTGATGTCATCAGGACTTAGTCACTTCAGTAGATATTTGAGAAGGAAAAATGTTGTAGAATTCAAGGCGGTGAAGAAATTTATTCAGAAGCAACCATACATGGATATGTATTAGGTTTCCTTATTGTAATATAATATGATTCCTTATTGATTATGTAACTGTGCACTTTCTAAGTACATATTAGGTTTACTCTTTATGAGTTGCGTTAAGGAATTATAATATCTTTCAGATAACCTAGCATCTCTCAAGGATAATTGTTCATCCTCTGAGAGAGTACTTGTGTAACAGTTTTTATCATGTTAATATAAAAACTTTTGATTCTGTTAAAGCTTTATCATTTTTTTGTATAAACTGTATTCACCCCCCTCAGTTGATTATGGACCTAACATTATTTAATGGGATGCACATGATTAAGTTAACATCTCGTTCATTGAACACACCCCATTTCCTTGAGCCTATGACCAATAACAAATTAACGTTCATGTTTTTTAACACATCATGAGATGTATGAATGTACAGATCATCCTTACATGGCAACCAAGGGTCATTTTTCTATGCTAATAGTTGCACCATATCCCACCCTAAGCACATCCCCTTTTTAAACAAAACTCGAACCTCCAAAATGCTTCTCCAAACGTAACTCGGGTTATTTCCCAGAGATGTAGTTAAGAACATACCGTTTGGGAAGTATCTTTCCTTGTATAATTTACTCACTAGATCCAGCTTTGTCATGAACCGCCAAGCCTGTTTTCCAAGAAGTGCGATATTGAACTCATGGAGTTTACGAAATCCTAAACCACCTTGAGATTTCCTTGTAAACATTCGATCTCATCTAACCCATTATATACCCCTGTCCTTTATTTTGGATGTTCCATGATACCTTCCATATCCTTAAAGGTTTATTGTGGAAGCATGAAGATACTCATAGCATAATTTGGAAGAGATTGTGCCACCGTCTTCAAGAATACCTCTTTTTCTCCACCAGATATATAATTCTTGTCCCACCTACTACTTTGTCCCTTAAACAATCCTTCAGGTAGCCAAAAACTAAAGTTTTCTTCCTTCCTAGCATATTTGGTAAGCCCAAATAAGTGGTATTATCTTCTACTTCATTGATCATCAGAGTGTTATATATTCCCACTCTCTCATCTTGCACCATATTATTACTGAAAAATAGATGATTTTCTATATTGATTTTTTATCCAGACGCCCGTTCAAAGACATGAAGCATATCAACTACCTGAGCTTCTACTTCTTGCTTAGCTTTGTAGAAAACATGTGTGTCCTCTGCAAAGAACATGTGGGTAAGCAAGGGAGCGCCACGAGCAACTTGAATTCTTTTTACCAATCTTCTTTCTTCGAATCTCCGAATTAAAGATATGAAGCCTTTCATACAAATCAAGAAAAGGTATGAAGATAGAGGATCGCCTTGACGTATACCCCTTGAAGAAATAATATCTCCGAATTCCTTTCCAACATGATTGATTCTATACCTTGTTGATTTCACACACTCCATAAACAGTTTAACTAGGTGCTCGTTTACTTTCATCTTCAACAATATTAATTTTATAAAAACCCATTCCACATGATCATATGTTTTACTCATGTCTAGTTGAAGAGCCATCCAACCTGTTTTTCATGTTGATTTTATTTTCATGTAATGTATTATTTCATAAGAAATCAAAATATTGTCTATTATGAGCCTTCCTGGAATGAAAGCGCTTTGGGTTTCAGAGATTGGTTATAAGATCCATCTTCCTTCTAACCTTGGTAGCTGCGTGAAAATACTTACTATTTTTGTCTCCCTTACGAAGCCATAACTGTTTTGATCGCTGTTTCTAGAAGATTTCCTGTTGAGTGTACACCTCCTCTAACTGTTTTGATGCTTCTTGACAAAGTTGTACTGATCTACTATTTCTTCTACCCTTCATCAATTTTATCACTATCTTATTATGTTGGATATAATTGATGATATCAGTATTTAGAATTATCGGAGTTTTCCATCAGAGTTTGTTGACTAGAAGTTATCAGAGTTTATGAAGCCATTATTATTTTACAGATCAGACTTTATCATCAGCATCTGTTTATCAGCATATGTCAAGACTGATTTCCAGGAAGTAATTGATTCTCTCTAGAAGACTTTGATTTGCAGAGATATGTTGGTGTATGACTTTACTTATTTGTAGCAATCAGTAGTTGGATATGTATTAGGATTTCTTATTCATGTATATCATATTAACTAATTAATTGTGTAACTGTACAGTATATAAACACATATTATGTTAAAACTTGAAGTGTCGAGCATTATTTTATCAAACACATAACCTAACAGCTCTCACGGATATCTGTTCATCCTTTGAGAGAGTTTTGTAATCAATTTTTATTCATTAATATAAAAACTATTTTTCATTATTGAGTACTTATTTTGAATTAATTGTTAAAACTGTATTCACCCCCTTTATAGTTAGTTAAAGGCCTAACAATTGGTATCAGAGCTTGCTGTTGATACACAAATAGTTTAAGATTCTGAAAACAATTAATAATGACAGACATAGAAACTCAATAGAATCCCCCACCACCACCAGCCACAAACCAAATCAACCATAACATGAGCATATATGAGGCTATCAAGATTCCAATTTTGAAGATTAATGAATATCATATCTGAAAAGTTAAGATGACTATGTGTCTGGAAACAACAAAGAACAGAATTTATGATGGTCCTCACGGGCCCATGATACTGGCTGGTGCAGTTCTTGGTCAGAAGGAAAAAATGGTTGATAAGGACAAAAAGGATTACACTCCTGCGGATCTTTCATCTATTATGAAAGATGCAAAAGTCAGACATCTTTTTATAGAAATCTCGACAGTTTGATGTCCAATAGGGTGATTGGATGTAAAACAGCCAAGAAAATTTGGGACACTTTGGAGGTTAGGTGTCAAGACACAACTGCTATCAAGAAGAATAGAAGGACAATACTTACTCAGGAGTATGAGAATTTTGACTCAAAAGATGATGAGTCTTTGACTGAAATCTATGACAAATTTCGGAAATTGTCGAATGACTTATCACTTGTTGATAAAGAGTATGATCCAGAAGATTCAAACTTGAAGTTTCTTCTTGCACTCCCTAAAAAATGGGACTTGAAAGTAATATCAATAAGGGATAACTATGATCTTGAAGATACATCTCTGGATGAGATCTATGGAATGCTGAAAACTCATGAACTAGAGATGGAGCAGAAAAGCAAGAGAAAATGGCCTAGAGAATGGCAAGCTACATTGAAGGTTAAAGAAAAACCAAGAGAGAAGTCTGGAAGAAAAAACCACTCTAAAGGAAAGGCCATGATTGTAAAGTCTGATACCGAGTCAACAAATACTGATGGTGAATCTAACTCTGATAATAACTCAGAAACTGAAAGTGATCATGGTTATGATGAAAATATACTACATATGGATGCTCACTTGGTTAAAAGCTTCAAGAAGATGGCCTATAAAGACTTCAAGAAAGGAAACAAGTTTTCCATAAAAGGCTCAAGTTCCTCAAACACTGATAGGAGAAATTACAGGAAGAATGATGAAAATGAGTCAAGATCTAAGAAAATTGACAAGTCAAAGATCAAGTGCTATAATTATGATGGAGTTGGACATTTTGCAGCTGATTGCAGAAAGTCAAAAGCTAAGAAGAAGCAAGTCTTGATCACAAAGAAGAAGAATTAGGATGATACATCAGAATCTGATGAAGGTATAAACTATGCTCTCATGGAAAATGCTGATAGTGAACTTGAGGCTACTCAGATGAAGGTACCTTAAACTACTCTTACTTTTGATACTGATGATATTTATGAATTAAGGCTATTTCTTAAAACCCTGTATGTTAGTTATAGGGATCAAACACTTGAAAATTCTAGGATCAGAATTGAAAATTCTGACTTAAAGTAAATAAATGATCACCTAGAAACTAAGTTAGTTATTATGCTAGAAACTCAAAAAGAAAGAGATGATGTTGTGTATGTAAAAGATATATTGTTAGAAAAACATGCTTATCTGGAAAAGGAATTAGCTAAAGAAAGAGAAGTTATTAAACTTTGGACTAATTCAGGAATCCAACTCAGGGTTTAATAGAAAGTGGTTGTTGGGGATCAGGATTAGGTTATGCTAACAAATCTAATACTGATGAATTAAATAAAAAAGAGACTGAGGAGGTTAAACCAGTTATACTGATAAGAAGGTAAAACTGAACAAGTCTCAGTTAAAACCTGTTAAGTTTAATTTAAGTGATGGTATCAAATTAGTAAATAAGAAAGTTTCAACATCATCACCTAAGTCAAGCTTAAATACTGATAAGTTTGAACAGGTACAGACCAAGTCAGTAAATATTGGTTTAATGACTCAGAAACAGCTTAAGCAAAAGATGAAGGAAGTGAAAATGAAAAACAGGAAAAATAGCCTAGAAAGAATAGAAATGGAAAAGTAGGTGTCAACAAAGATAATAAGTACAAATCTATTCACAATGCACCTAGAAAGGCTTGTTTAAATTATGGTAGTACTAATCATCTTGCTAATGCTTGCAGGAAGAATAAAGAAATAAATATTGTTCCTCCGAAATCAGAGTTTAGGAACAGAACAGTTAGATATGGACCACAACAGCCTTGTTTTCATTGTGGTAGTACTTGGCATTTCATTTACATATGTAACGACTATCACAGTTTATATTATAATTATTATAAACTGAAACCCTCTTTAAATAAGACAAAAGTTATTTCTACATGTGTAAACTCTGATGTAAAGACTTCTGCTGCAAATGTTAACAAACTTAAAAAGGCCAACGGATCCAAACAAGTATGGGTCCTTAAAAACTCTAATTAATGGTTTATCTGATTGCAAGGTAATAGGAAAAATTCTTTAGTCTTGGACATTGGATGTTCAAGATATATGACTGGAAACAAAGCCCTGCTATTAGAATTTAAGGAGAAGGTTGACCTAAGTGTTTCTTATGGAGATGTCAACTTAGAAAAGACATTGGGATATGGTAAAATTAAACTTGAGAATGTCATCATTGAAAATGTAGCTCTTGTTGCAAGACTCAAGCATAATACGATCAATGTGAGTCGAATCTGTGACATAGGTTACCATGTGGATTTTTATGAAGAACATTGTGAAAATATGAACAAAGTTGCAATGATTGGTTAATGTAATATCCGGGATATAGCGTGTAATTATTTTTGTCAATAAATAAATATTCTGTGTTTATTATATAACTTTTGGTGAATTATTTGTTAAGTGGTATCTGTGTTTGGATGTTTAAAAATTAATAAAATTTGAGTATTTTAATTTTTTATGTCCAAAATAAAATATAGATAATTATAATATTTTTCTATTAATTTTTATGTTGTTATATGATTTTATAAAGGATTTATGGATTTAATAAATTATTTTTCTGAGTAATTATAAACTATTTTGTAAAATCGGGAATCGACCGACTTCAATCGTTCTTATGTTTTTACAACACGGAAGTCTCGGGAAAACTCATTTCTAACCTAATTACAATATTCTGAGCATTTTCCATGTTTTGACTTTTTCGATCCGGAGTACGGTTTTCTCTATGCGGGTCCGACGTAAAATTTTCGATACAATATTCATTTCAGTAAATCGATAAAACATGTATTTTCGAGAAACGGGATCTTTTGATTAAATTATTATATGATCTTCTCGTAATTTGTGTAACCAAAACGCTGAGATGAAGTCTGTATTTACCAAAAGCCCGGTTTTGATAATTATCCTAAAACCGGTACCGAATTGGATCTGTTTTATCAATTAAAAATTATATTTTAATCCGGTATGATCCAACGGGGTATCAATATTATAAATAGCCCTTACCGTATTTTATTTTGTACAGGTAATCATTTGCAATCAGTAAAATATATAAATTTTCTGAGAAAAACCCTAAATTTCATAGTGTTCTTCGTAATCAAACCCAAATTTCAAGGCGTTATCAATATCCAATTTTGGAGTTCAAGTAACCAAAACAAAGGTCTTGGAGAGTACTATCAGATTCTATAAGCCATATACCTGCAGAATCATCCGGTATTTTTCTATATTTTTATTTATTTTTGAATTATTTTGGATTAAATTATGAATTTTTTATTTTAATGTTGTTTCTATGATTTGATGATTGCATGTTGTAGATAATTTGATTTTGATCATTTTGGTATGTCATAATAGTCATTTGGAGTTCAATAACATGTTCAAATTGAGTTTAATTTTCGAATTTCAAAATTAGGGTTCTTAACCCGTATGAATGTTTTCGATTGAATTTGGGGGGTTTTTCATTTATGGGTTATTAGATTTATTGGTTGATATGAACGTGTAGAGCTTGAAAAGAAGAATCAATTGGTGGTGGTCTCGTCTACGAACGATACCGGAGTTGGCCTGACCGGAGCAAAGAAGAACTCGCCGTCCGACGAGTTTTCTTCGAGCTTTTCCGGCCAACTTAGGGGTTATCAATTCGATTTGATTGCATGAATAGATTTTTGGTGTTCTATAGATGTGATCTGGAAGAGATGGTGGTGTGAGTATTCCGGAAACATGTTCTCCGGCGAGACAGGGCGTTTTCCGGCGAGGAGTTGTAAAAATTACAGTTTGATACCTGTAGGTTTAAAAACGATGTAGTTAGGTCCCTGTAGTTTCTGGAATTTGCAAAAATAGGATTCCTGTTTTAAAATTTTATAAAAATCAAATTTTCTATTTAATTAAATTTCAGAAATTCATTTTTAATTATTAAAAATTCCAAACCATTATTTGAATTCCAAAAATTATTTTTAATTCAAAAATAAATATAAAATATTTAATTAATTAATTTTAGTTAAATATTAATTAGTTAATTGATCAATTAATTTTAATATTAATTTTTTAATTGATTTAATTAATTATTAATTAATTTTAATTGATTATTTAATTAGAAATAATTATTTCTTTTGATTTAAAAATTCTGAAAAATAATTTCGAGCTTTAAAATATTATTTTAAATTGTTTTCAAGAATCGATAATTATTATAAAATGATTTTAAAGTCAGATTCTGGTATTCGAACTCTGTTAATTGTTTATAAATGATTCAACGACCCGTTTTAATTTCGAAAAATATTTAAAAATTCATATTAAATATGTAAAAAATCATTTTAACCCCGAATCTTCTTTGAAAAAGTATTTTTATCGAATATCTTACATGCTATGTGCTATATGTGGCCCGATTGGTGTACGATATGCTTATATATGTATTGTTCAACTGTTTTAATCATAACTTTCTATCCTTAAGTCGGACTTGGGTGAAACGAATGGTAGATAGAAGTTTGTATCGAATAGAATAAAGTGAGAAATAGTATTGATAGATACTTGTGATGTCTAACAGAGGAAATGAAGCATATAAATTGTAATATCCGGGATATAACGTGTAATTGTTTTTATCGACAAATGATTATTATGTGATTTTTGGTGAATTAACTAGATGATTGATGTTGATACGTGGATATTTATATGTGGTAAAGTATAGGTATGTTAATTTTGTTATGTCTAGAATAAAATATAGATAATTAAGGAATTTTATGGTAATTTTTGGAGTGTTATATGATTTTATATTTATTTATTAATTTATTAATTATTTTCTAAATAATTACAAAACTATTTTATAAAGTCAGGAATCGTCCAACTTCAACCGTTTTTGCTTTTTTTACAACCCGAAACTCTTCCGAAAGCTCCTTTCAAACTTAATCTGATAATTCCGGACATTTTTCGTATTTTGACTTTTTCGATTCAGATTACGGTTTGACTCGTGCGGGGCCCGACGCAAAATTTTCGATGCGATAACCCTTTTCGATAACATTATCTTCATACAAGTGTTTTATAAGAAGCCCGATTTTGATGATTATACAATACTTTTGATAATTATCCAAAATTTTTGATGCTTATCCAAACAAGGATGATGTTTATGTCAAATTTGGAGTTCAATAACTTGTAGAAAAGTTGATTTAATATTCGAGTTTGAATGTTCTTGGTGTTCTTGAATACTTTCACCGGAAAGTTCATGTTTTGGCGGGATTTTTGATCCGTTGAACCTGGGAACATACGACTTACATCAATAAATAGATCGTATGAAGGGGATTCAATTGGTAGTGTCCGTTTTATCAGGGGAAGTCAGAGTCGACTTCGCCGGAAAAGTGATGAGGAAAACGGCGGGATGAATCCCGGCCATTTGACTGTAAACCTGGAGATTTTGATTTGATAAACTGGTTTCTGCAGTGATAGAGAGCTGTTTGGCTTGTTTTTACGCCATTCTGGGTAGGTGTAGTGTCGCCGGGAAGCTTCTGGCCGGCATCCATGGCTTCGCCGGCAACTGCCGAGGAAGAAGGGGGAAGATGGTGGTGAAATAACCCTTGACCCCCTAGGTTTTCAGCAATTTGCATTTTTAGTATTCTAGTTTTAAAACTATTCAAAAACCATATTTCTGTTTTATTATTTTCAGAAACTGTATTTTTTTATAATATTTTCAGAAATTGATTTTATTTATTTTTAAAAAATTCAAAAATTCAATATTTAATTTCTGAAAATTATTTTTAATTAAAGAAATAAATTTTAATTATTTAATTGATTAATTTTAGTTGATAATTATTTATTTAATTAGTCAATTAATTTAAATATTAATTGATTATTTAATTTAATAAGTTATTAATTAATTTTTATTGATTTTTAATTAGATTTATTTATTTAATTGGATTAAAAAATTTCAAAAAATAGTTTCGAACTTTAAAATATTATTTTCAAGGCTCGATTATTATTATAAAATTATTTTAAAGTCAGATTCGGGTGCTCGAACCCTATTATTTTATTTAAAATGATTCGGAGACCTGTTTTAACTCCAAAAAATGTTCAAAAATTTGTAATAAATACCTCGAAAATTATTTTGACCCTGAATCTTCTTTGAAAAATTATTTTGATCGAATATCTTGTGTGTTATGTGCTACGTGCTATCTGACTGATGTGTTATATGCCTATGTGATTATTGTTTGACTGTTTTAGTCATAACTTTCAATCCGTAAATCGGGTTTGGGTAAAACGAAGGGTAGATAAAAGCTTATTACGTCTATGTGATGATTAGAATGATATGAGATTGAGTATTGATAGATACTTGTGATGCCTAGCAGAGTAAGTGAGGCGTAGAAAAGAAAACCAGTGATCAGGTAAATAGAACTGGAGTGTAGAAAAAGAAAGTAAGTGATTGATGAATAGAAGCAAGGCATAGAAATAGAAGGAAAGTGATTGAAAAGTAAACTGTTAGCTGACTACAAGTAAAGTTAGAAATCATCTCTGACAAGGCAAGTACTTCAGAACCTTTCTTCAAGATATATTGCAGATGTTTCTGGAATTTCTTATAACATGTTGCTAGTATTCAAAATAAATCTTGTTTTATACTGTAAGTGCTTTAAACTGTTCAACCTTGAACCCTGATCATATCATTGAACTTGAGCTGTAAGCTTTATTTCTTGTAAACCACCAACAGTTGATTTTCCAGATATTAAACCATACAAATACAATACTACTCCACAAATATATACACACCATAAACTAAGTGTTTCAACAGAATTTCTTGAGCATACAGAAACTTATACACCCTGGAATACCCTATGACATCAAAGATCAATACCCTGTATTATCATTGAACCAATGTTCTTCAGATACTTGATTCTTCATCAGGCTTGAAGCCGTTCTTCATATTTACACCTTGATACACCCTGGTGATACCTGTGAAATGTTTTATGCTCTGAGATAAATGCTTTATCAATGTTAATCATGATTCTGTTTTTATTGAATTGCAATGGTTATCATATTGAATTATTTTAGGATTGGATGTTTTTATAAATGTGGACAAGATTCGTGGTCATATTAGGCCAATGTGTGCCTTGGATCCAGTATATAGAGCAAAGCTGGGAGCCTTGCTCGAGGTTAGTGCGTGACTGATCAACAGCCTAACCTTGGTTTTTAAAAATGAAAAGAGAATATCCAATTCTATTCATTGCTTATCCAGAAACTTGATTCTTCTGAATCATTTCAACTGATCATTGTTGAACCTCAGTTATTGCTATTATGACTTGCTGAGCTAGTTATCTCACTCTTGCAAATATGTTTATGTTATTTTACAGTTGAAAAGGAAATTATTGGTAACGAGGATTCCCAATCCAGTGTGCAAGCTAGGATTCAGGATAAGATGGACTGAGTTAGCAGGAGCTTTATAATGTAGATGAGTTATGTAAGATTGCAAAAATGATATCATTATCAGTTGTAAGCGGAACTAGTTGGGATTTGGTACGATGTAATAAAAGTTAAGGTTGTGGCTTATTTTCATACTTTTACCTGTTCCAATCCATAGTATGGTAAGTAGGGTCTTTACATATATTACTTTCATAAGCAGGTATATATATTGAGTGTGTGTGTTGTGAACCCCAAACTTCTGACCCGAGTTTGGAGGGAGTCACAGAAAGGGGAAACAGATAGTCAGTGATTAGGATTCGGTGAACGAGAGCAAATAAAGCATTAGCAAGTCGAAATAAGGCAAGTGTTCTGAACCATCTCAAGATATGTTGCAAGTAATTGATTGGTTCTATTTATATTGTAAGTGCTTTGAAGCATTTAACCCTAAACCCTGATTCCAGTTATTGATCTTTGAGCTGTAAGCCTTATTCTTTATAAACCATTGATTGTTGAATACCCAGATACAAACCATAGATATACGATACTACTCCACAAATATATACAAACTATATACCGATCACTGAACTGAAATTGATTGATATAGAAACCTTCATACCTTATACTTCATAAGACTAATCCTTATAAACACGAGACCTTGATTTCTCTGTTATCTGATTCTTTTACCGGCTGATAGCCAATCTTTGTACTTACCTTGTTGTACCCTTGTAATGATTGCAAATCACCTTATGCTTGAAGACCAATGTTGTTTATAATTCTGTTTATTATTTTCCATTGTTAATTCTGTTATTGTTATATAATTGGATTGTTTTATAATTGTGAACCAGATTCGTGGTCAGACCAAATTCGTGGTCGTATTAGGCCAATGTGTGCCTTGGATACAGTATATAGAGTAGAGCTGCGTGCCTTGCTCGGGGTTAGTGCGTGACTGATCAGCACCCCAACCTTGGTTTTTAAAATAAAAATTGAATATCCAACTATAATCATTGCTGATAAAGAAACCTGTTAACTTAAATCATTTCATTTGATCATTGTTTAATCTCAGTATTGTCACTGTGACTTGCTGAGCTAGTTTACTCATTTGTGCGATTATGTTTATGTTCTTTTTCAGTTAAGAAAGAACTTGTTGGTAGCGAGGATCCCCAATCAAGAGTGCGAGCTATGATTCCAGGTTGAGACGGAATAAGCTTGCTGAAGACTTTTGTAATAATTTAAGTTTAAAAGTTTGTAAGAATTTTTATTATTCAGATCTAAGTTAAAATAGATGGGTTTTGGTACGTTTGTAATATAAGTGTGGAGGCAGCTTATATGCATACTTTAACCTGTTGTGATCCGTGGATGAATGTAATAACCCCAATTTTTGGAATCTTTGAAACATTGATGAATAGTGATTTTGCTGATTATGCTGATTAAGAAAACTTTTCATGCCACACTATGTAGGAGTTCTTTTATTGATATTCTGAGATCTTATTAGTACTCCATATGGTATATAAGTGTATGTAAAGATCGTCAGAATCCAAATTCGAACACTTTGATTTTTCCCAAAAATCCACCAGATACCGAAAGAATTGAGTATAAGGTAACATGATTAAAATGATTTAAATTCAAGAATTATAAGTGAGGACCATAAAAGGAATATGAAATATTGAGAAAGGTTTAGGGGAACCCAAGTAATGAGATCCCGGATATGATCCCTCAAACGATCAACGAGAATGAACAATAAACGAGTCGTAAAATAATTAAACGACCAAGTAATGCAAGAGGCAAGGAGGAGGGTCAATTAGTGCAAGATTAATGCACTTAGTTAACATCTTAATATAAGGATTAAGCTTAAAAAGATGCTTCCACCATAAGGATGAGACAAGTGGCAAGGATTATGTAAGTTTGATGACATCACCATGCTTATGTCACTTTCCACTAATTTAAACAAAACAACTAGTCAAGTAAATATCCTAAAATCATTTCATTTCCACCACAAGTTCAAGTCAACACAAGCTCACATCTTCCTCCCCCATTTCCATTGCTCTCGGCCAAAACAGAACCAGCACATTAAAACTGCTGTATCTCCTTCATTTCTTACTCAAATGTTGTGTTCTATAGCTCGTTGGAAACGTATTGAGATGGCCTACAACTCTTGTTCACAAGTCTCATCCAAATAAGCATGGTAAGACCCTCATTTTTACAGTTCTTTCAATTGGACTTTTAGAAACTTCAAAGCCTAACTTTGTGTTCTTAATTTTTTTGGAAAGATCAAGCTTGTAGGAGGCTCCCTAAGGCTTCCTAGCAACTTAACACCTCCGAAGGAAGGTATAAACTTCAAACCCTATCCTTTACTTTGATTATTAGTGATTTTGATGGTTGGTTTTCTAAATGAGAAGCATGACCTTTGATTATTAGTAGTTTGATTGGGATTTGGAGTGATTTGGTGAATGAATCTTGTTATAGTTAATAAAACTTGATTGTGGTTGGTTGAGATGAAGAATCTGAAGAATAAGGACTGGTATAGTATTATTTAGTTGAGGTTTTGATGTGTTAATGATTGTGGGTTGTTTGGTGAGGTTTTGGTGTAGTGAGAAACTTGGAAAACTCGTAAATATAGCTGTAGTAATGCCCATTTTTATTCAACTGCTTGTTCTTAGTGTTCAGGACAGAAAACTCAATAAACAATCTGTAATATTGCCATGTTTAGCTAGAGCGTGTCGTAAGCTTCATTTTGATATTGGATCACTTGGTTCCGATGTACGGTTTAGGAGAAACGACCGTTTTAAGTAAGTCATTTCGCGAACGAACCATTACCCCTCGCCTTACTTTGAAACCTTGGTTAAGGCCCTTAAATGACTAATTGGAGTATGAAACAATTATGTAAAGTGGATTAGGCAGTTGGTAGGGTACTCGCGAAAGAATCGCCATAAAATTCTTAATGGTTAATTTATTAAAAATGGTGGAGCCAAGGGTACTCGAACAACTTATGTGATTCGTTAAGCGTAGAAGTGACCATAAGCAAATGTTAGGGTTCAATTGGTTAAAGTCTAGTTTCTTAAGCGACCGTGGTTTAATTCCGACTTATGTTGTTGTTCATAGGTTATCGGACCCACTCTAAGCTTAAGTCTAACCGGGAACACTCAGACAAGTTTTCTACCCGTTATACTGTTGTTGTGATGTATATATATATATGCACTATCTTGTTATAAGTGCATGATTATTATTAGCAAAGTCTTGCGATATATTGGAGCATGTGATATGATATTTATATGCATGCCTGTTTCATAATTTTGATATTCTATTATCCATTCAAATGCTTATAAGTTGCATAATACCTATGCTAGAGATAAGCAGTAGTTGCGTATACCCTTAATATAGGGGACCCAAATGTGAACATTTTCTAAACCGGGAGTCGATGTTCCCGAGTTTTATATATATATATTTATATATATATAGATATAGTTTTCAAAACTATTAATCGAATAAGGTTTATTCGATAACCTTATTTTATTTAATGAATATTATTTTGAATATTTATTTGAGGACTTATGACTCCGCTTATTTTATTTAATGAATATTATTTTGAATATTCATTCGAGGACTTATGACTCCACTTATTTTATTTAATGAATATTATTTTGAATATTCATTCGAGGACTTATGACTCCGCTTATTTTATTAAATATTATTCTTTATTTTATTAAAGAATAATGTTTCGATAATCAAACTTATTTTCGATTATTCAAATAAAGATCGTACTTTCGTATAAGTATATCTTTGGTTATTTATTGTTCATTTCAAGTATGAGTTTTAAAACTTCTACTTCAATTATTTTTATAAAGATTATCCTTTATGGGAATATTATTTAAATAATAATATTCAGATATTCTCCAACATATCGGGACTGATTTATTTTATTAAATCGGCATTACTCCAAACATTCTCAAAAATGTTTTCGAGTCTTCAAAATGATTTTAAAAGTTAGAGCGGATCCCAAAACTCGTTTTCAAATTTAAGATCTTTCTTTCGAAGGGGACTTGAATACTCGCTCAAAAATCTAAGGGATTCGGCTCTGTGGTGTATTTTATATTCGCAACTTGGTTGCTGTTTTGAGAAAACAATTTGATTACTTTCCCAATGTTCGGGAAGTAAGTCAATCTAATTGAGTTGGCATAAGCGACGGGCTGGGTTACGGTCTATGAAGGTGTAAGAGGCTGGGTGACAGTCCATCCACGCGTGAGTGGCCGGGTAACGGTCTAGAACGAGGTCCTAATACGGCTAGGGTGATGACCGGCGAGGAATTAATCCATCTACGGTAGAAAAGGTTACTTATTGGTATCTTTGCCTGATCAGCAAGATATCAGGTTTATGCCAAAATTCTTTTCTTTCCAAATTCATTGGATATTACAACTATGTTCATACTTTATATGACAGGGGTTTTCAGGAAATGTATGAGAGATATATATGGATATATATATATCGGGACTTAATGAAGTATCTCGTAACTTCATTTCTTTTGAATGATATTTCAAAGATTGAATCTATTCAAATCTTATCTTGTAGTCTCATCTATGTAATGAACTTTTGAAACTGATTATACCTTGAACGGTGGTAGTTCAAGTATTATTCGGAAAAAATATAAGTATATTGGAGTATCTTGTAACTTCATCTTTTCAACTTATATCTGGTTAATGATTATCTTATGTATGACAAAGATTTTCATAAAAACGTTGAGACAAGGTTAGATATATGAGATCACCTTGCAACGATATTTTTATACAGTTATAAACTGGAACTCTGTGTATATTATGCATGGAAGAGGACTTCCAAGATTTTGAAAAGTATATATATACATATATACTGAATATTTTGCGACTTGGTCGCGTTAAGATATCAAACTTGGTTCATATCTGATTAACCAAGACTTTCATGAGTACTATGAGAATGCTCATATATTGTCAATTATAATACATATTATTTCGGTGGGCTTGTTGCTCACCCTTGCTTTCTTTTTTCATCAGACAACAACAGATAGACAAGATGAACTGGATCAAGCTCCCAATTCGCGAGCGGATAGGAAACGTTCCGCAGTTTCCTGTAGGCGTTGATGCCGTTGTAGCTGAGGTAGGGTCTACCAATAGTCTAGGCTTTCAACTTTTGTTGTACCAGACTTATGTATATTTATGAATTATAATAATGGCAAAAAATGTGTAAATTTATTCAGAAACCCTTTTGAGGTGTAATGACTTATAATTGTGGAATAAAATGACTTGTGTTATTTTTGGTATTCATCTCTGAGACTATAACTTGTGGTGTGTGTGTGTGTATATTGTGGGGTCACAGTACGCAGTAGTTGGTTGATTATTAAGATTAAGTATTATTAAGGGAAATGGAACTCGTGACAACCCGGATCCCCGACCCCGGATTTGGGGGTGTTACAGAAATGGTATCAGAGCTAAGCGTTATAAACCTCAGAGATGATGTGACATTAAAATAATAAGTTCACTAAGATAATAAGAACTCTTGCCAAGTTCATAGTTGGACTACCTAACGTAGTACTGATAGTTAAAACCCTTATGGGAACCCTTATAAGTATCATGATAGAAGCGTAGTTCATTATCGTATATGGTAGCGGGACTCCGAACCCTGAGGTCGAGGAGAAACAACGCGATGATGTTTTATTAATTATTGGAGATCAGATTGTGGATTCGATAGAGCGTCCTAACACGAGACCGGATGATGTTCATATTGAGGATGTAGCGGTTAAGGATGTTGTCCTAGAAGGGATTATTGCTGAGAAGGATCCCGTGGAGGATCCTGACAAGAATGAATAAAGGACCACTGAGGAATTGATAACCATTGTTAGGGCGACTACCGGAGGTAGGATTGGCCGGTCACTACCGGAGGTTCATTCAAGTTTGTAAAGATAGTAGCCCCTTTAACGCGGCTTACTCGTAAGACTGAGAAGTTCGAATGGACAGAAAAATACGAGATCAGCTTTTAAGAACTAAATCAAAGATTGGTGATGACCCCTATTTTGGCGTTGCCGGATGGAAAAGGATATTTTGTGATGTGTAGTGACGATTCGCATAAGGAATTAGGGTGCTTCTTATACAGCACAGCAAGGTAATCGTGTACGCATCAAGAAAATTAAGGGAATATAAAATTCGATGTCCCGACCCATGAGCTTGGGCTCGTGGCAATAGTTTTTCCCTAAAGATTGGAGGCACTACTTGTATGGAGAGAAGTGCGAGATTTACATAAGCCATAAGTGCTCTAGTGCATTTTCACGCAGAAAGAGCTCAACATGCGCCAGAAGAGGTGGTTAGAGCTAATCAAGGATTACAATTATGAGATTCTTTATCATCCAGGGAAATCCAAAGTGGTGGCTAAATGCCCTTTGTATAAAGGAGAGACTCAAGATGAAAATGTCTTTGGGAGAGTTGATAAGAGATTTTGAGAAAATGGAAATAGAAGTGAAGGTAACCGGAGCTGGTACCGAAAAGCTGTTTGAGATTGCAATACAACCCGAATTATTGGAAAAGATCATATTGTGCCAAGAAAAAGTGATGAATGAAGGGAGAGAGCCAACAAATAGAGAAGAGATTAATACCGAGAAAGATGATAAGGGAATAATGAGGCATTCCTACAGAATTTGGGTTCCAAACGTTCAAGAGCTTAAGGACGAGATCTTAGATGAAAGCCATAGTTCGAGGAATAAGATTTAGGGCAAACCCTGAATGTGATAGTCAGGGAGGTCGCCATCAAGAAAGAAAGAACCCATAACATAATGAAATGGAAAACGAGGATTTTAACGTATAAGATAACCCTGATTATGGGAGAAGGATGAAATATTTCATACTGAGAAAACAGAAGTCGAGCAAGATCGGGAGAACCGGGAGGGTACTCCTATGGGGAAATTCATGGACCTGCCTAAACAAAAATTATACTTTTATTCCCAAACACCACCCTGAGGAAACAATGCGGTGGAAAATTCTTTCAGGACCTTTAAGTCACTAAGCTCTCAGAGTTCCAAGGAACAAGCTGACCTAGCTGAGGCAAGAGCCTGGCCAAAGGAAATAGAGGACTGATTTTATATTTTAAATGATTGATGAAGCGCAAAAGACTGTTTTTATCACTTACCTTCCTAAGAGAGAGACCACTTGCTGGTGAAAGATCAAGAAAGGCACGGAGCCAGAGGTTAGAATAAACTGATTAAAGTTCAGTCAATTGTTTTCGGGAAAGTAATTCCCAAGGTTATGGAGATAGTGTAAAAGCTTTAGAGCCAGAACAAAGGCAGACGAGTATGATGAATTATGAAGCTAAGTTGTAAAAGTTGTCAAGATTCGTTCTGATGACAAGAATCCCAGAACGATGTGATATTTGAAGTCAATGATTAGTGGGTGCGTGAAATGATTATAATAGAAAAGAAAATAAAAAGAAACTGAAGTGGAAAGGAAAATAAAGACAATAGAGTTTGAGGAATGATAAGGGAGTTGGGTATGAGGGAACCCTAAAGACTCCTAGCAATATAAATAGAAAAGTATGTAATCGTCAGGTTGAGGGTGATTCACCATGAGTTAAAGTTGATGATTGAAGGCATAAGAGATACATATATTTTATCCCCTGTAGGTTGAGAGGATTCGAGTAAACCTTGAGATAGTTCGAAGGATAAATAATGAGACACGGATAGACTGAGGAGACAAGAAAGTAAGAAATTAGGAAAATTGGATGAAGGAAGTGACTTCAAGAATGTGAAGTGTAAGACCGGTGGCATGATACCCAGAAAGGGAGACGCCAGGTATGAAAGATATCCCAACATTGAGATGACTGTTAAGATAAACAACAAAAGTAAATAAGGAATTATTAAGAAGAAGTTCACGTTGAACACAACCAATATCTTCCAGAACATCCCTGTTGTCATTACCAAATTAGGAAAGTAAAGCGAGTAACCATTGTTATCTTTTGAAGGCCATATGGGTTGACCTCAGTTTGAATAAGGATGCTATTGTGAAATTGGTATATACTATCGAGGTGGGAATGATTGAATAAGATAATCTATCAAGGATATATGACTTGATTTATCCATGGAAGAGTGTTAGTATCTTTAAAGGTGGAATTAAGGATAAAACCCCGATAACTTGAAATGAATCCTAGGGGAATGCATAAAGGTTGGCATTTCACCCTTAATAGGGACAGCATGAGTTTTGACAGTATGAGTTGGAAAGATTAAGGCAACAACAACCTTTAAAGATCAGTAGAGAAATTTTTCAGAAGTACATAGACAATGGTTCTAGTATTAGTAAAAGGTATTTTGATATACCCTGTATCTAGGGAATACAGGAGGAACGATTCAAGGATAACCTTAGAGGATTTACAAGGAAAAAGGTAATATTCAAAGTTCTCAAGAATAGAAATTTTGATAAAGGAAATGTGACGTAATTATAATAATGCCAGGTGGGCACGTGTTGAACCATAAGAAAGTATAGATCGACCCAGTGAAGGTCGAGATTGGTGAAAACAAGTAGGACCCAAGATAAGAGACGTCTGAAGTATGATCGAGAGTCAGTCGTGACAATGTTAACCTAAAAAAAAAAGACCGAGGCAATAACTTATGGAAAAATGGTGATATATTTTTTACCAAAGAGTAAGGAAGAGCATTTTCATACAAGCAGTGATTGGAAATGAGGTAGAAAATTTAGTTGAAGGTCATTTAAAAGACATTAATTGTAAGGAAATTTTACTATCAGGAAAGGCCAAAGAGGTGGCCGACACTTTAACTGTAAGAGGATAATTATAGGCGCTCGTGCCAGAGGAATACAGTAATGATGGTTAAAGCCGTGAAGGTTGTATTATGGTTTGGAAGATTGACATTCCTTCAGATGATTGTGCGATACTCAACCGTAATAGTAGTTTGGTAAAGATTTAATTCATGTAATTGCTGTGAGCGGACTATCTATCTTAGAAGGTCCTATCTTGAGAATAAGCCAGGACCATGTTTTAAAAAGGACGAAATGAACCTTTAAGCTTCATGTCTCCTAATATAGACATATGATTAAGAATGGTATTAACCTGCTATCGTTGCTTTTATTGAAACTCTTCTGCAATTTTATCAGCTTCATGGCATATGTACGCCAAGTTCAGGAGTGTTCTTCATGAATCATGGAATGTCGATTATGTTTCCTCTCTAGATGATTTTGGTACGGCAGGAATGGACTCCGTATGGTTAGCTATTAAGACTTCATGGAAAACGAATGACTACAATAGGTCAACGGTGGACCATAGTAATGCAGGAATGATTCTACGAGTAATGAGCCGATTACTTACAACCGTGAGAGTTGTATTGGAATGGATGTTGAGAGTGAGTACCACTAATCGGGTCGTGGTGGTGTATAAGTTATCATTGATAGGCTAATTAAGTCGATTATCTACCTATTGAATACTTATTCCTTTTTATCAATAGAGAGTCGTATTACTATACGAGGAAGGTTGCGATGCAAGCATAGAATTCTAATAACAATGACGTCTAGAATGAAATCCCAGATTCGATTTTCGATGTGGAGGGAGTTTCAAAGGTGATTGTTTATAAGCTCGAGCGAGAGCATGGGTCCATAGAATGATGGACGGAATAGTAAATATTCAGACACATGAAATACGATGCTATATTACTTGATGTTGATATATATACGTATATGTTTTGTTCTCCTATGACAAACCTCTATAGTTCAGAGGTAGATTCCAAGCCAGATATCTGTGGCAGTATTTTTTCATATACAATTCTTTTCAATTCGTTCTTTTCTCTTCTTTTCATTTCATGTAAGCTGAGAAGAACAACCCTTCCAGAAGGGGAGGTATTGCCGAATGACTATCTATCCGTGTGATAGAAGCCTAGTAGGATACCATATGTTGTTTAATTGCTTGTCAAGTACTAAAGGCTGGCCACCTTCTGTACTAACTATGTAATAGAACAAGTGTTCATGATCATAGTGATCTCTCAATAAATTCTTTTACTTCTATAGGAAGGACCAAGCTTTCGAAGATGGAGGCAGCTAGAGATGAAGTGGTACCAAGTACGGTGGTATTCCGATTCTAACGCGTTCGTGATACTAAGGTTGACGTGGTTATTAAAAGGTTATAGAACACTAACGAGCAAAAGTACAACCAGTATAATACTAGGAACGGAAGATAGTAGCGATTACGAACTGGAAAAGAATGGGTATTGAGAAGCAAAAGCTATAATGCTAGAAGCTATGATGAGATTTTGTCCAATAGACTTGAAAGAATTTGGAATGATCACTTAACGCCGATTGAGTTTTCTTATGATAATAGATCGTATGTCAGTATCGAGATATCGCCTTATGAGATCCTTGAGGGAAGACAATGTCAATCTCCCTTATGTTAGGATGAAGTTGTAGAGCGCAAGATGCTCGGACCCGCCGTAGTCCAAAGGACCAAGGATATAATAGATCTAGTCAGAGGACGGCCGGTAGTAGCCAAGATGGACATAAGAAGTATGCTGATTTGACTCGAAAGGACAAAGAGTATTATGAAATAGGGAACCTAGTGATGTTAAAGGTATCCCTTGGAAAGGATTGATGAGGTTCAGAAAGAAAGTAAAGCTAAGTCTATAATTTGTTGGACCCTTGGATATATTAAGACTGTAACACCCCCAGATCCGGGGTCGGGGATCCGGGTCGTCACGGTCTTTCTTTCCACAATATCACTTCACTTAATTAATAATAATAACCTTATGCTGTGACCCCACACTAACACACACCACAACCCGTTATAGTCTCAGAGATGAAATTTAAATAAGTACAAGTCTTTGAATCCATAATTTAAAAGTTATTACAACCCAAAATGATTACTTGATAAATTTACAGTTAATTGCCATTATCTGCCACAAGTTATAATTATACATAATTTGATTCTCAAAAATAGAATGCCTGATCTACCAATAGATCTACCTCTGCAGCTATAGCAGCCACAACATCATCGGGAAGACGCGGGATGCTTCCCACGCGCTTGCGCTGGGTCTGCTGGAGTTTGGCCATCTTTCCTAACTGTTGTTGTGTGATGAAGAAATAAAGCAAGAGTGAGCCTTACAGCTCGCAAGATAATATGTAGTGATAACAATAATATAAGTATCTAAATGGATACTTACTAGAATCTTTTATCACGAGTAAGATAATTACTTACTAGATATAAGTAGAAACAAGGGATGAAGTTACCAAATACTTCACTATACTTATATCATTTATGAAGCTAGTATAATCAGCTTTCAACAGTTCATCACATAGATGAGACTACAAGACAAGATTTGAATAGATTAAATCTTTAAAATATCATCAAAATAAAATGAAGTTACGAGATACTTCATTTGATGCAAACATCATTTTGAAAACTTGACCCTGCCAACACTCAACAATCGCCCAACCGTAGCCTTTCTATCGAAATGCTCTGGGTAGTGTTGCAGAAATATCCAATTGGATGATGAACTCATTACGGGAGTTTGCCACACCAGGAAGACCACTTACGATGATCAGTCGTAGTAGTGCAACCCCACCATTTTCTACATGTAGAGGAGAACCTGTCGGATTTACTTGTCAACCGAACACTGAACTCCTAAGGAATGGACCGCCTTAGCGGAACTTCCAGGCCATTTGGGCCAATATAATAAGGTTGGGCCGGCGCTACTCGGCCACTTATGCCACTCCTAGTTCAGATGAAATCCATGACTCTGAAACGTAAAGCTCGTTCCCCCTTTCCCCAAGTAGAAACTTGTTGATACGGCTTCACCAAGAAGTTGTATCTAGTTGGAAAGGAAAACTCACCGATATTTCCCAGGCGATGCCTGTTAATGGATTAACTTGTTCCAATAATTTTACTTCCCGAGTGTTGGGTAAGTAATCAATTCATTTATCAAAACAGCAACCTTGTTGCGAATATAAAATACACCATAGAGCCGGATCCCTCAGGTTTTGAGCGAGTATTTAAATCCCCTTAAAAAGGAAGATCTTAAATATAAAAATAAGTTTTGGGATCCGCTCTAACTTTTAAAAATCATTTTGAAGACTCGAAAACACTTTATAGAGTGTTTGGAGTAAAGCTGATTTAATGAAGTAAATCAGTCCCCAGAATATTTAGAAAATGACTGAATATTATTATTTAAATAATATTCCCATAAAGAATAATCTTTATAAAAATAATTGAAGTAGAAGTATTAAAACTTATACTTGAAACGAGTATTAAATAACCAAAGATATACTTATATGAAAGTACTATCTTTATTTGAATAATCGAAAATAAGTTTGATTATTGACACCTTATTCTTTAATAAAATAAAGAATATACCTCAGCAAATAATCGGAGTCATAGATCCTCAAATGAATATTCAAATAATATTCATTAAATAATATAAACTGAGTCATAAGCCCTCGAATGAATATTCAAATAATATTCAATAAATAAATAAAAGGGTCATAAGCCCTCGAATGAATATTCAAATAATATTCAGATAAATAAATAAAAGGAGTCATAAGTCCCCGAATGAATATTCAAAATAATATTCAATAAATAAATAAAATGAGTCATAAGTCCCCGAATGAATATTCAAAATAATATTCATTTAATATAAAGGAGTCATACGCCTTCGAATAATATTCGAAATAATATTCAATAATAAAATAAAGTTAAAGTTATCGAATAAACCTTATTCGATTAATAGTTTTGAAAACTATGACCATATATATATATATAACTATATATATATATCCATATCCATATATACAAAATCTACTCGGGATCCTCGACTCCCGGTTTTAGAAAATATTTTCACCTTTGGGTCCCTATACTAAGGGTATATGCAAGTTACCGCTATTCTCTAACATAGGTATTATCAACTGAACCAACAGATATATAACTCAAGAATATGAGACAGGCATGCATATATATATATATACCATATCAGCATGCTTCAATATATCGCAACATTTGCTAATTAACCAACATGCATCTATCGCAAGATAATGCATATACATATATTCATCACAACAACAGTATAACGGGTAGAAAACTTGCCTGAGCGACTTGGGGTGATAAAAGGCTCGGGACGAGTCTGGTAACCTATAAACAACAAGTAAGTTGGAATTAAACCAAAATCACTTGTAAATTTATACTTTAACTAACTTAGACTCTAACGCTTGTTTTGCGCTCACTGATTTGCTTAAGTCACTCGGGTATCCTCGGCTCGACCATTTTTAATAATTTAACCTTTACGAGTTTTAAAGCGATTCCTTCGCGAGTGTCTTACCAACTGCCTAACACACTTACCATAAATGTTTCATACATTAATTAACCCTTTTTGGTCTTTAACCTATGTTTCGAAGTAAGGCGAGGGAAAAAGTTTCGTTCGCGAAATGCCGTTACTTGAAACGGTCGTTTCTCCTAAACCGTGCATCGGAATCGAACGAACTACATATCAAAACGAAGCTCGTAACATGAGCTATCTAAACATGGCATTGGTCATAATCTAGCAGGGGGTTCTCGGGTCCTAATGCTATGCACAAAAACAGTCCAAAGAAAATCGGACGTTACGACGGCTATGTTTACGCGATTTCCAATATTTTAAACCATTCAAACCCATTCCAAATCAACCTCAAATCCAACATACAACCAAAATCCATCCTCATCACATCATAACAACCCCAACCAATTCAATTTAATCATTCATACCTATGCCTAAGCGTAACTTTAATCATACTTAAGTTCTTTTCATCAAAACCTCAACATTTACCATTCCATTTCACTACCGTTCCAAATCCCAAACTCTAAATCACAACAACAAGCTACAATATCATCCTACTAATTAAAATCATCTTATAATACATAGGGATCTAGGGTTTGGAGATGGTATACCTTCCTTGAAGTGGTGGGAGGAGCTAGGAAGCCTTAAGAAGTTTTGAGAAGTCTTAGGAAAGCTTGGATCTTCAAGAAAAACAAGAAAAACTTCAAGTTAAAAACTTGAAAACACTATTCATAGTCTTCTTCTTTGATTAAATGAAGAAGATTGAGAAGGAATTAATGGCTTAAACTCATGATATAGCCCTAACTAAGCATGAAGATGATTAGGGAATTTACTCACCAATTTAGGAAGCTTGGATCTTGAATTTTTGAAATTTTTGCCCATTTGCAATAGTAAAAGCCGAGAGCATGATGAACCATGCCTTGGTTTCTTTTTGATTTTTGATGAAAATGATTTTGCTTGGCTTGGCTGGCTTGGTTTTTGTGTTTGATTTAGTAAATTAAGTAGTTGCCCTTGATTTTGTGTGGTTAAAAAGTCACCACATCTCCTTCCTTTCTTGTCATGCCTATGTCACCTTGCACATGTCATAATGCTCCCACTTGTCCACACCTTGTGGTTTGATGATGTCACAATCCCTGGCTTCTTGTACAAGCTTGTCTCTTGGTCACTTATTTGTTTTACGGTTCGCTTATCTTTCGTTCTCGTTTATCGTTTGAGGGATCATACCCGGGATCTTATTACTTAGGTTCCCTTAACCTTTCTCAATATATTGTATTCCTTTTATGATCCTCTCTTATAATCCTTTAATTTAAATCCTTTTTATCCTGTTACCTTATACTCAATTCTCTCCGTATCTAGTGGATTTCCGGGAAAAATCAAAGTGTTCGGAATTGGATTCTGACGATCTTTACATACACTTATATACCACATAGAGTACTAATAATATCCCATAAGATCAATAACAGAACCCCTACATAGCGTAGCATGAAAAGTTTTCTCGTTCAGCAAAAACACTATTCATAAGGGTTTCAAAATTTCTCAAAAATTGGGGTTATTACAGTCTCCCCTCCTTAAAAGGATTCCGTCCCGGAATCAGATAGAAAACAAATGGGGATACTTTCTTAGCATTACACTTTCTAACTCTCGAGTCAATTTTCCCACATTGTGGTTCTACCACCAAACTCTGCCTAGTTTGATGACCCTTCTCCTAGGCACTCGTTCCTTCTTAATCTATACCCTTCCTGGTTGGTCCATATAGGTTACGTCGGGTTGCATATCTTTGCGCTCATATGCCTCTATTTATCTGGCATCTGAATTACACTTCCTTAACATTGATACGTGAAACACGTTACGACCTGCTACATGTTCGGGGTTAGGGCTAGCTCATATGCTAACTTCCCAAACGTCTTAATATATCCAAGGGTCCAACAAATTGTTGACTTAGCTTTCCTTTCTTTCCGAACCTCATCAATCCTTTCCAAGGGATACCTATAACATTACTAGGTCCCCTATTTCATACTCTTTATCCTTTCGTGTCAAATCAACATACTTATCATGTCCATCTTGGGCTACTACCAGCCGTCCTCTGATTAGATCTATCATATCCTTGGTCCTTTGGACTACTGCGGGTCCGAGCATCTTGCGCTCTACAACTTCATCCTAACATAAGGGAGATCGACATTGTCTTCCCTCAAGGATCTCATAAGGCGACATCTCGATAATGACATATGATCTATTGTCGTAAGATAACTCAATCCGAATTAAGTGATCATTCCAAATTCTTTCAAGTCTATTGCACAGACTCTCATTATTGCTTTTAGCATTAGAGCTTCTGCTTCTCAATACCCATTCTTTTCCAGTTTGTAATCGCTACTATCTTCCGTTCCTAATATTATACTGGTTATACTTTTGCTCATTAGCGTTCTATAACCTTTTAATAACCACGTGAACCTTAGTATCACGAATGTGTTCCCATCCCGAATACTATCACAATTTTATTACTCCTTTTTCAGTTGTTTCTATTCTCCAAAATTTGATCAATCAAATAGAAGTAAAGGAATTTGTTGAGAGATCACTATGATCATGAACACTTGTTATATCGTATAGTTAGTACAGAAGGTGGCCAGCCTTTAGTACTTGACAAGCAATTAAACAATAGCTGGTATCCTACTCGGCTTCTATCACACAGATAGATAGTGAAAGGCATATGTCATAGCCTACTCGTTTATTCGAGTATTTAACTCAACTCAAATAAGAATGTAATAAGTAAATAGTGGATCAAGCATCAGAGAGATCTCACAAAGTAACATCTGTCAAAGAATAAAGAAACATTGTTCATCTGCAGACTTGAAGATTCACTGGAAGAAGTTCAAGAATTTGATCATGCCTCAGTGATATAAATCAAGATCGTGGATTTAATCAAGTGACAGAGATCTCGTCAAGGTATCATTTATTACAAGGATTCAATCAGAACAACAAAGTCAAGACATGAAGAAACGTCACAAAAGTTAGTCACTCATGAACCAGACAGTACATCGAGTGTCAGCATTGAAGTGACGGAATTGATTCATAAGTCTCAGTGACTTTCAGAAGATTGTCAGAAGAATGGTTGCTGCTCAGGGTTAGTATTAATTCTCCATTAATTAATTAAGTCATATAATTTAATTAAGAAAATAAATTATATCTGCAAGGATTAATTTATTAATTAATTGAATTAAATTGATTAATTAATTTAGAATTAATATTAAGGAATTACAGAATTTTAATTGGTTTAAAATCTATTTAAATTGAAACAAGGCAAACTGATTGTATTAGTATGACAATCGGTATGACAATCAATAGTCATACCGAAAGTCATGCTAATTCATTTAATTGTCTTGTTAGAATTTTTATTAGATTAAAAATCTGTTATTAATCTTTGCAAGACAATCTGAATTGTACTTATGTAACAATCGGTATGACAATCAATTGTCATACCGAAAGTCATGCTGGTTCAAAGGATTGTCATTGCAGTTCATTTGCATTCGGCTGTTTACTTCAAAAGAGAAAAAGAAGCAGAAGATCATATCATCCAAAAATAGAGCAGCAACATACAGAACAAGAAAAAAAAGCAGAGAACAAAAGAAAAATATTTCATCATCCATCTGCTTATTCAAGATCAAATATTCTAGTTTGTTAATGTTAAATCCAAACCACTAGAATTACTTATCTTGTTCCTGTATATCAATCTAGCGGATTAAAATCCCTAGAACTTAATCTCAAATCGCTTTTAGCATTTGATCTTTTAATTACAAAAATAGAAAAAGTTCATGTCGAATTTATTCTAAATTTGTAATAATTGATTTGAGATTAATCCCTTGTAATCGATACCGTAGTTGTAACACCTTTCAAGTTTAATAAAAGTTTTATTTAACTTGAATTTTGTTTCACAATTTTATTCCGCATTTTATTCGACGAAACGGTATTGTTTGCATTCAACCCCCCCCCCTTCTACAAACAAATTGGGACCTAACAATTGATATCAGAGCTTTCTGATTAACGTACAAATCAAGATCCTAGACTTTTGTGTTTCTTTCACTTCTTGAATTTTTATTCACTCAAAAATTCATAATGACTACACAAAAAGTTGGAACCGTTAAAATTCCACTTTTCGATAAAGAAAATTATGTGATGTGGAAGAAGAAGATGCTACTGTTTTTACAGGTTGCTAATCCCAAATATTTGCAAGTGTTGAAGAAGGGTCCAAAAATTCCTATGGTTATTGAACCAGAGGTAATAGAGAATGATGTGGTGATCACCCAAGCGAGAACTTATGTGAAGGATCCTGAGGACTTCTCTCCTGCTGAAATAGAAGAAGCTTCCCTGGATGCTAGCCTTCAATTAATCTTAGTAGATTCCCTTAATCCCCTAATGAATAGACATGTGATGAATTGTAAAGATTCCAAACATATCTGGGAAACTATTGAGATTATTAATGAAGGCACAGAGGAAGTTAGGGAGAACAAACTAGAAATCCTAACCTCTGAGTATGAATACTTTAAATCCAATCCAGGAGAAGGAATCACTGAAGTGTTTGAGAGGTACAATGCATTGATCAATAACCTGAACATTAATGGTAAATACTATTCCATCAGGGAGGTCAACAAAAAGTTCCTTTTGACACTGCCAACTCATCTCGAACATAGAATCACTGCCATAAGAGAAGCAAGAGATCTGAGTGAGATTTCTTTGGAAAGGCTCTATGGTGTGTTAAAGACTTATGAGTTGGAGCAGATTCAGCAGAAGGAAGTTTACGGGAAAGGAAGAGTGGTCAGCACGTCTACTGCTCTGGTAGCTGATGAACAACAACAATAACAACCACTATATCAACAACAATCTCAACAGTCAGATAGAATGGTACAGTCTTCCAAGGTTGAAGATAATGTGATAGTAGCAGAATTTGATTCACCTACTACAAATCAATCAGGAGATGATTATTATACCTTGGAAGAACTGGAGCAATTGGAGGATGAGTCAATGGCCCTGATTGTCAAGAGATTCTCAAATGTCAGATTCAAAAGGAATCCCAAGTTCAAGTACAAGTCCAACTACAACAGATTCCAGAAAGGTGGATCTTCATCCTCTAACACCAGCAGTGGTGGGTATAAAACAGGGATGGTTGATCGGAGCACCATTCGATGCTTCAACTGTAATGAGTTGGGACACTTTGCCACAGAATGCAGGAAGCCAAAACAAGCAAGGAAGAACTCTTATGATTCTAATCAGAAGAGTAAATCTGAAAGGGCGTACCTGGCAAAGGGAAGAAGTTGGGATGATACTGACAGTGAAGACAAAGAAGTTGGGAATCTTGCTCTCATGGCTAGTGATGCAAGCACCTCATCGTCAAGAAAAGAGGTAAAACTTTCTGATGCTGAAATGGTTTATCATCTAAGAGGTAACTTAGATTGTGCTCGTCGTGATAATGAATTGTTAAATCAACAAATCAAAGACCTTGAGAAAGAGGTCAATGAATTAAGACTTGTGCACATTAATCAAGATAAACTTAAAGACCAAGTATCTTTTCTAGAGAATAGAGTTGACTGTTATAGACAACTCGAAACTATTCTCAAAGACAAGATCACCGGTCTTGAGGCTAAGGTTAAAGCTTACTTTAATTCTTGTTCGAAGTCCAAAGAGTTTTACAATAAGCAAGCTGTTAATCAAACACATGGAATAGGTTATGATTACAATGCTGCTATTGGAAAATTAGGCATAAACTCCCCTCCTCATGTATGTGCTAAAGGCAGGGAAGTACCACATGTGCTTAAGGGTGTTGATGAACCCCTCTATAAGGAATCAATTGCTGAACCATTTGATGAGACCTCTTTTATTATTCAAGAAGAAATCCGTGCTGAAGATAATGCTAATGGGAAAGCTGTCTCCAAGTCAAGTGTGTCAAAAGTTCCAGTCAAGGTTGTGAAAGCAACTGAGACTAACTCAGACACACATGAGTTGGATAGCACAAATGCCATGTCTACCATGCATAAGTTGCCTATTGTTAATCCTTCTCATAAAGCATGTGGTGTTCCTGATTGTATGTCTTGTGCTTTTAATCTGTTGTTTGCTTATTTTAATGGTAAGCATGCTTCTAATGATAAGACTACTCCTCGTCAGCATGTGAATAATAGAAAGCATGATAGGTCTAAGACTGCTAGTCCTCCTAAAGCTAGAAAGGAGACATTTGTGCCTAAGCCTAAACATAAATCTGATAAGGCTGTTTTAAAGGTCAAATGTTCAGTCATTGAGAATGTTGAGAATAGTGAAATTAAGAATGTTGTTTTGCCTGATAAAGGCCAATTTTACAAGTATGCCGGACCCAGCCAAGCTTGGGTTCCGAAGAAGTTCTAATCCATTTGTATTGCAGGGCATTAAACAGGTACAACCGGTAGTGTGGATTCTTGACAGTGGATCGTCAAGACATATGACCGGAGATAGAGCCCTGCTATCAAATGTGGTTGAGAAAGCTGGCCCAGTGGTTACCTTTGGAGATAACAGCAAAGGTTTAACGGAGGGATATGGCTGTTTGCAAGCTGGAAATGTTATCATTGAAAATGTATATCTTGTGCAAGGACTTGAACACAATCTGCTTAGCATTAGTCAGTTCTGTGACAACGGCTACAATGTTTTATTCGACAAGCTGAAGTGTCAGATTCTGCACAAGAAAAGTGAAAAACCCTCCTTAATGGGAATACGGAAAGGAAATCTGTTCGTAGCTGACATGAACTCTGGAAGCAATCTTGAAGTCAATTGTTTCTATGCAAAAGCATCGTCAAATGAGAGTTGGCTATGGCACAAGAGACTTTCCCATCTCAATTTCAAGACAATGAATTCTCTTGTCAAAAGAGAATTGGTAAGAGGTCTGCCTCAGCTGGAATTCTCTCCAGAAGGACTATGTGAGGCTTGCCAGAAAGGAAAGTCAAAGAAAGCAAGTCACAAAGGCACTGACACATCTTCCTTAACTGGTGTTCTGCAATTATTGCACATGGATTTATTTGGTCCAGTTAATATCCTTTCTATGTCAAAGAAGTGTTACTGTCTTGTGATAGTTGATGACTATTCCAAGTATACGTGGGTTTTATTTCTTCACTCTAAGGATGAAACACCACAAGTTGTGATTGATCATATCAAGATGATTGAGTTAGATTCTAACGTCCCTGTTAGAGCAATAAGGTCAGATAATGGAACAGAATTCAAGAATGCACTTCTAAATGGATTCTGTACAGACAAAGGGATTACCAGACAATTTTCAGCTCCTAGAACCCCTCAGCAAAATGGAGTGGTAGAAAGGAAGAATCGTACATTGATTGAAGCTGCAAGAACGATGTTAAATGAATCAGGTCTTCCAATGTACTTTTGGGCTGAAGCTGTCAATACTGCATGTTATACTCAGAATCGAACTCTAATCAACAAAGACTACATGAAAACTCCTTATGAGATTTTGAATGAACAGAAACCTTCTATCAAATACTTTCATGTATTTGGTTCCAGGTGCTTCGTGCTCAAGGATGGAGATGATCGTCGTGGTAAGTTCGAGGCAAAGGCATATGAGGGTATTTTTGTTGGATATGGAAGAAGATCATATAGAGTGTATATCATTGATCAACACAAAGTAACTGAAAGTGTCAATGTTACTTTTGATGACACTAAACTCCCTAGTATCCAAACTGAAGATCCTTCTGAGAAACTGAAGTTTGATGATATGTCAGATTCAGAGTCAGAACATGGTCAAGAACCTGAGGTTGTTGCTGTTGAAGAACCTGTTAATCCTGATAATACTCAAGGTAATAGTGATGGAAACTCTGGAAACAATGGAGATACCACTGCTACTGACGGAGAATCTTCAAGTCAACATGGCAACAACTCAGGGGGAGATGCTGAAGGATCATCTAGTAGGACACAACATCACAATGAATTTCAAGGCGAATCATCAAGATCAAATCTTCCAAGACAGACAGTCTGGAATAAAGCTCACCCTTTTGAGTTGATTATTGGTGATCCAGATGTTGGAGTCAGAACTAGACGTGCTACTCAAAATGAGTGTCTGTTCTCAGGATTTCTTTCTGAGATGGAACCTAAGAAAATTGAAGAAGCACTAACTGATCCAGATTGGGTGATTGCTATGCAAGATGAACTCAATCAGTTTGAAAGTCAACAAGTCTGGAAACTGGTACCTAGGCCTGTACACAAGAAAGCTGTTGGTACAAGGTGGGTATTCAGGAATAAACTAGATGAAGATGGTGTGGTTACAAGAAACAAGGCAAGACTGGTAGCTAAAGGGTATTCTCAAGCTGAAGGTATTGATTATGATGAAACCTATGCTCCAGTGGCTAGACTTGAGGCCATCAGGATATTTCTGGCATTCGCAGCATTTTCAAACTTTAGAGTTTATCAAATGGATGTCAAGAGCGCCTTTCTGAATGGAAAGCTGGATGAAGAGGTATATGTGGAGCAACCTCCTGGTTTTGAAGATCCAGATCATATGGATTTTGTCTTCTTTCTTTTCAAGGCTATCTATGGGCTAAAACAGTCACCAAGAAAATGGTATGACACTCTCTCTGAATTTCTTATTGAAAATAGCTTTATTAGAGGTGTCATAGACAAAACTCTCTTTTCTAAAAAACATAAGAATGATACTATATTAGTCCAAGTCTATGTGGATGATATAATATTTGGGTCTACTAATGATAATCTTTGTAAGAGATTTGCTAAGTTAATGCACAGCAAGTTTGAAATGAGCATGATGGGAGAGCTGAAGTTCTTTCTTGGATTACAAGTAAATCAAAGGTTAGATGGAACATTTATTTGTCAATCCAAGTATCTCAAGGAACTCCTCAAAAAATACAATCTAGAGGATTCTGCATCAGCAAGGACTCCATCAACTACAGCTGTCAAGCTTGGACCATGTGAAAACTCCATTAAGGTAGATGTCACAAGCTACAGAGGTATGATTGGCTCGTTACTCTATCTTACTGCAAGTAGACCAGATATTATGTATGCTACATGTTTATGTGCAAGGTTCCAAGCGGATCCTAGAGATATTCATCTCGTTGCTGTTAAACGAATCTTAAGATATCTTAAGGGAACACCAAATCTAGGTATTTGGTACCCTAAAGAATCTGGTTTTAACCTTGTCGGATATACATATTCAGATTATGCAGGAAGTGTTGTTGATAGGAAAAGCACCTCAGGAAGTTGTCAATTCTTAGGAAGCAGGCTAGTCTCATGGTACAGCAAGAAACAGCAAACAGTTTCCAACTCAACGGCCGAGGCTGAATATATTACTGCTGGAAGCTGCTGTGCTCAGATCTTGTGGATTAGGAACCAACTACGAGACTATGGCTCTGTATTGAACAAGATTCCTATTTTATGTGACAACACAAGTGCAATAGCCATCACCAACAACCCTGTGCAGCACTCGAGGACAAAGCACATTGACATCAGGTATCATTTTATTAGAGAGCACGTCATGAATGGTACTGTTGAACTATTTTTTGTTCCAACAGAAGAACAAATAGCAGATATTTTCACTAAACCAATTGACGAATCCACATTTACCAGATTAGTTGGTAAATTGGGCATGTTAAATAGTTTTAGTGATTAATTTAATTAATATCTGGAATCTGTTCTTGAATGAATTTACAAATGAATTTTTCATAAATGAAAAATTCATTTGCAAATTTATTTTATCATTTTATCATATTTCTTGCTTATTTCTATGTAATATATATTATCTTATCTATGTTATTTACTCTACTTGTTAATTTAAAATATCTCAGAATATTTTATTTCCTCTAAAGATATTTTTCTATGAATTTTATTTGCTAAAATTCAACAGAAATCTATTTTTGGAATAAAAATAATTAATTCTGATATATTATCTTTGTTTCTGTAAAAATTATAAGTTTTTATTTTAGTTTTACTATTTTGAAATAAAGTTTCAGTACATTAATAGTTGTCTGTACATATTCATTTTGTTTTAATACTGCAAAGACAATCGGCAAGACAATTAAAATTGTCTTGCTGAAAATCATTTCAGTAAACATGAAAATATACATCTGTTATGCTTATTTTATCTTATTCTAGAAAGACAATCGGCAAGACAATTGAAATTGTCTTGCTGAAAGTCATTTTAGTTAATAATAACTGCTTATTTTAAAATCAGATTAATTTTATAACTGGCAAGACAATCGGTATGACTATTGATTGTCATGCCAGTAATAAAATTAATATCAGAATAATATTGTTTTATTTTGTACTGGTATGACAATCGGTATGACTATCAGATTGTCATACCAGTTATATTTTTAACACTTATTTTATTTGTTTTATTTCTTTCTTTTGCCTGGTATGACAATCGGTATGACAATCCCGGATTGTCATACCAGCTGTTATATAAGACCTTTGCTGTGTTGTGTTAAATCACTTTACACATAGCAGTTCATTTCTCAAAAATTTGAACAGTTTTTACTCTCTTTTACTCTCTTCTCTCTCCTCGAACAAGAACAAAACCATCAATCCATATTTTCTTGCTCGAGTTTTTACTCAGCACTCTTAATCATCACTTTGTGATATATACATACAAGTATATACATAAAGAAGTGCTGCTGAAATTTTCTTAAAAATAAAAGTTATTATAAAAAACGCAATAATCAAATTCAAATAAGTTTGCCCCTCCAAATTCCATTTTAATTTTAATTTCAGATTTGTGTCTTTTGGTTTATCAAAATTGTGCTTGTGAGTTAAGAATTTTAACGAGATACATTTCGGTCTAAATTTTTCGATTATAATTAATTTAATTCGAATTATTAAATTAATTTAATTAATTCGAATTTTCTTAATATTATTCTTAAAATTCTGAAAAACGTGTGTCTTATTATTATTTTAAATGGCTCTCAATTTCCAAATTGTCGCGCATAATCAAGTTGGGTATTTCAATCCGGAAAGATGTGATGTTGAAAAATTTAAGCCTTGGATTAGATTTTTAAATGATCATTCGATTGTTAGCTCTGCTATTAAATCAAATGTGATTTTAAACGTCGATCTACTTAGACTGATTTGCACAACTTCTACTGTGGCCGATGATTCAAAATCTTTTTCATTCACCATCGCAAACACACAGTATGTAGTTGATGAAACAGTCGTCAATCGTGCGTTAAATTTTCCACTAGACAATTTCTGTAATTTACCCTCTGAAACTGATATCACAAATTTTTTCAATGCCATTCACTATCAGGGGGTGATCAATTTAACCAAACTTTCTAAATCAAATTTGGTGTCTGAATGGGATATATTCTTCGATACTCTTTCCAAAGTGTTTGCCAACTGCACAAAATCTAATTTTCATAACATTACTTCCACCCTGCAGTATATTGGTCTTGCGGTTGTTTTCAATCAAAGGATCAATTTTGGCAAACTACTTTTTCCCATTCTCTTGAGACGTCTCACTTCTGCTTTACGTGATCATTCTACAAATCGTAGGGTATCATGTTACTATGCTCGTTTTCTTATGCTTATAGCAGATCATCTACTCACCCCTGAACACAAATCACTTTTTGCTAACTCTGCTGTAACTGAACCCCCACCAGTTAGCAAAAAGATTTACACTCGCCAAGACACAACCTTCAAATTTATGCAAGTACCAGTACTTGTATCTGCTTTCATGGCCAATTATATTCCCTTGCCTATTTTTAATCTTCCCGGCCATGAACAGCAACCTCAACCTCCAGTGGTACAAGCCACCCAGGCTCTTCCATTACAGGTAGTAACTCCTCACTCTCACTCTCTTCCTACTTCTGTTAACAGACCCTCAGTGGTTGATAGGGCTGACCATGAAGTTGTAGAACCACAGCTTCAATCCCAGGTCATAGAGCCAAACACAGAGTCTCATTCTATCTCACCCTCTCCCCCACTGTCTAAAATGTTACCCAGAAGATTACTAGGAAGTAGTTCAATGTCAAATATGAGTGAACCCTCAGCTCTGCCTCCTCCTAAGAAAAGAAAAACCTATTCTGAGGCATCTGAAAGCCCATCCTTGTCCTCCCAACAGGACATGGACTTTGAAATGGCCAATGAACAGTTACTAGAGGCATTCTCTCAACAGGATGCATCTATTGAAATTCGCCATCGGGCCATGGCATCTTGTACTGAGTCAAGCACAATTCCATTACTCACAATGGAACCATACACTTCCCCAGATAATACTCAGGACACCCAGCGAGGAGTGCACGTAGAGTCGGTTACAGTGCCTGCCATAGTTACGGCAGAAGAGCAGTCACATGCTTCAGAGGGAAAATCTGACTCTCCGCCATCTTTAATAGAGTCATTTTCTCCCCTCCCAGATCCAACAACTCTGGCTCCCTTATGGGATTCTCCACTCGCAGATTTATCTGGAGAAAGTGGAGGGCAACTCGGTCAATCTATCCCTGAAGCAATTCAGACATCTATTCCAAAAGATTTGATAGCATTGACTGAGGATCGGGACTCGCGAATTCCCATTGCACCACCACTGACCTCTCTTGAAGAGGCTAGGGTGATTTTTAATGCAGGTACCCAAGGACAGCAATTGGAAGACTCCTCACGAGCAATCATATTGAGAGAAACACATGCACGTGAGATGAGTGAACCAAATACGAGTGAACTTCAGGTGAGAGCACACACAGACACTGATACTGTCAACCTGTTAGCTCAGATTGCTGCCCTGAAAGAAGAACTTGCTAAAAGTCAAGCTGAAGCTCAAGCATTCAAAGCACAAGTGGTTGAACGGTCTTCTTCTTCCACCTCTGTCGACAATCAGCTTGCAATCATAAGGAATGACATCTCAGATTTAAAGACTGCTGTAATACCAAAGCTCAATTCTATTCAGGACACTCCAAATTTATCAGCTGATGACATATCCAACTTCTGCTCCCTACATACAAGAATGACTTCTCTTGAAGACCTCGTTGAGATGAATCATTCACTGGACAACTCAAGATTTGTAAAGATAGAGACGGGCATGGAACATCTAAATGAAGGCATGAAGCACTTATATTACATGATCAAGAATTCTCATTGCCCTAATGAAGAACAAAGAGCTTATTTTGAAGGACCGTCTGGTGGAGGATCAGGCTCTGGAAGTGGTGGAGGTTTCAAAGGAAAGTCAGTAGAGGATCCCTCAACTAAGGGGGAGAAGAAAGGAGGGAGTAGTTCCAAAGGGAAAGAAAAAGATACTTCTGCTGGAGATAAAGGAAAGGCTGATGATGCCTACTACAGTGGAGAACAGGATGACTTCGATATTTTTGACATTCCCACTGAACCAGTTCAGGAAGATAAAGATGGGTTATTTGAAGCTGAAGAAGAAAGTGATTTTGAAGATTGGGAAGAAGAAGATACAGTGGATCCTAGGTTTGAGAAAGAATTTCAGAAAGAGCAGTCAGAGATGCAAAGAAAAGAAGCTGAACTCAAGAAGGTCTCACAGATCATTGATAGGAGAAAAGACATACAAAGAACAGAAACTCTTCAAAAGCAACGTCTTCATGACATTAAAGCTCAAGAAAGGAGAAGAGATGTCAGACTGAAGATTGGTGGAAAGTGGGATGAAGCTAGGAGAGTACTCGATATGCCTCAGCTATGCACTAACAATGATAGGCAGTTCTTACATCTTCTTGACAAGCTGGAAATCTCAAATCCTAACAATGACATGTACATGAATGCTATCAAGACTGAAGTCTCAAGGATCACAGCTGCTTTTGATAGATCCCTAAATGAGATGAGCATTTTTGTATATTGTCAGAGTGAAGGATCATTCAAGGTGTCACTTCATCTATTTGAGAATCGTTCGTTGTCAGAGATTTGGGTTCTTTTAAACAAAGTGAAAAGAAGCTCAGAGTTGAATGAAGTTCTTCGGGAAAGGCTTAAAGAGTTTGCCAGCAGGGCTAGTCCTCAAGTGGTCAACAATCCTCATCAAGTGAGATTCTTTAAGTCTGATTGTCTTCAAATCTGTCAGCTCGATGTACAATCTCTTAAAGACTACTCAGCTAAGCATCTGGTCTGGATGGAACATCATTTGAGAACTGCTGGATATTCATCCATGTTGAAGACTCAAGCTGCTGACTTGATTCAAGCTTATTGTGAGAAGAATGTTAAAAGGTACAATCAACTCAAGAATAAGTTGAAGACAGTTGGAGTTCAACCAGTCAGACCTGCAAGCTTCACTTCAGAAAAGGATCGTGTTTTTGACAAGGAATTGCTTCAAGATTTAGAAGAAGGTGAAGTCAGAAGAGAAGACAACTAAAGTCAATTAGCTCAAAACTCTATGTAATATGATTAGAGCGTTATGAATCAAGATAGTCTAATGTAGTTATATGTTCAGGCTAGAGGAACATCTATCTTGTATTCACTTGTAAATTTCATTTGGAATCTGGAAAATGTTAAATATAATCCAGAACTTTTCTGCTATTTACTTCACATTACTGTTTATATCTTTTTCTTATTTGTTAGTTGAGTTATCCTCTAGGTATTTGTTGTTATTGTCTAACAAGCAAATAGGGGGAGATTGAAAGGCATATGTCATAGCCTACTCGTTTATTCGAGTATTTAACTCAACTCAAATAAGAATGTAATAAGTAAATAGTGGATCAAGCATCAGAGAGATCTCACAAAGTAACATCTGTCAAAGAATAAAGAAACATTGTTCATCTGCAGACTTGAAGATTCACTGGAAGAAGTTCAAGAATTTGATCATGCCTCAGTGATATAAATCAAGATCGTGGATTTAATCAAGTGACAGAGATCTCGTCAAGGTATCATTTATTACAAGGATTCAATCAGAACAACAAAGTCAAGACATGAAGAAACGTCACAAAAGTTAGTCACTCATGAACCAGACAGTACATCGAGTGTCAGCATTGAAGTGACGGAATTGATTCATAAGTCTCAGTGACTTTCAGAAGATTGTCAGAAGAATGGTTGCTGCTCAGGGTTAGTATTAATTCTCCATTAATTAATTAAGTCATATAATTTAATTAAGAAAATAAATTATATCTGCAAGGATTAATTTATTAATTAATTGAATTAAATTGATTAATTAATTTAGAATTAATATTAAGGAATTACAGAATTTTAATTGGTTTAAAATCTATTTAAATTGAAACAAGGCAAACTGATTGTATTAGTATGACAATCGGTATGACAATCAATAGTCATACCGAAAGTCATGCTAATTCATTTAATTGTCTTGTTAGAATTTTTATTAGATTAAAAATCTGTTATTAATCTTTGCAAGACAATCTGAATTGTACTTATGTAACAATCGGTATGACAATCAATTGTCATACCGAAAGTCATGCTGGTTCAAAGGATTGTCATTGCAGTTCATTTGCATTCGGCTGTTTACTTCAAAAGAGAAAAAGAAGCAGAAGATCATATCATCCAAAAATAGAGCAGCAACATACAGAACAAGAAAAAAAAGCAGAGAACAAAAGAAAAATATTTCATCATCCATCTGCTTATTCAAGATCAAATATTCTAGTTTGTTAATGTTAAATCCAAACCACTAGAATTACTTATCTTGTTCCTGTATATCAATCTAGCGGATTAAAATCCCTAGAACTTAATCTCAAATCGCTTTTAGCATTTGATCTTTTAATTACAAAAATAGAAAAAGTTCATGTCGAATTTATTCTAAATTTGTAATAATTGATTTGAGATTAATCCCTTGTAATCGATACCGTAGTTGTAACACCTTTCAAGTTTAATAAAAGTTTTATTTAACTTGAATTTTGTTTCACAATTTTATTCCGCATTTTATTCGACGAAACGGTATTGTTTGCATTCAACCCCCCCCTTCTACAAACAAATTGGGACCTAACAGATAGTCATTCGGCAATACCTCCCCTTCTGGAAGGGTTGTTCTTCTCAGCTTACATGAAATGAAAAGAAGAGAAAAGAACGAATTGAAGAGAATTGTATATTCATAAAAAAAAAATTTTATTGCCATAAAATATCTGGCTTGGGATCTACCTCTGAACTATAGAGGTTTGTCATAGAAGAACAAAACATATATGTATTTATATCAACATCAAGTATTATAGCATTGCATTTCACGTGCCTAAATATTTTTTTTTTGCTAATCCGTCCATCATTCTATGGACCCATGCTCTTCCTCGAGCATATACACAATCACCTTTGAAACTCCCTCGACATCGAAAATCGAACTTGGGATCTCATTCTATATATCACCGTTACTAGGATTCTATGCTCGCACCGCAACCTTCCTCGTATAATAATACGACTCTCTATTGATAAGAAAGAATAATTATTCACTAGGTAGATACTCTACTTAATTAGTCTATCAATGATAACTTATACACTACCACGACCCGATTAGGGGTACTCAATCTCGACACCCATTCCAATACAACTCTCATGGTTGTAATCAGCTCACTACTCGCAGAATCATTGCTGCCTTACTATGGTCCACCACTGACCCACTGTAGTCATTCATTTTCCTTGAAGTCTTAATAGCTAACTATACGGAGTCCATACATATCGTATCGAATTCTTCTAAGGAGGTAACATAATAACCATCAATCACAATTCATGAAGAACACTCCAAACTCTGACGTACCTTCATGACATGAAGCAGATAAAAGTGCAGAAGAGTTTCAATCAAAGCAACGATAGCAGGTTAATACCATTCTTAATCATACGCCCTAAATAGAAGAATTAACTCAAGGGTTCATCTAGTCCTTTTTGAAACATGGTCCTGGATTATTCTCAAGATAGGACCTTCTAAGATAGATAGCCTGCTCATGGCGATTACACGAATTAAACCTTTACCAACTACTATTACGGTTGGGTATTGCACAGTCATCAGAAGGAATGTCAATCTTCCAAACCATAATTCAACCTTCACATTTTTAACCATCATCACTGTATTCTTTTGACACACGCGCCTATAATTATCCACTTACCTTTAAAGTGTCGGCCACCTCTTTGGCCTTTCCTGATAGTAAAATTTCCTTACAGTCAATGTCATTTTAACCACCTCCAAATAAATTTTCCACCTTATTTCCGATCACTGCTTGAGTGAAGATGTTTTCCTTAAAATCAGATAAGAAAAATATCACCATTTTTTTTTCCATAAGTTATTGCCTCAGTCTTTAGAGGTTAATCACTGTCATGACTGACTCTCAATCATACTTAGAACATCTTTTATCTTAAGTCCTAATTGCCCTGAACAATTTCGACCATTACTGGTTCGATCCATACCTTCTCGTGGTTTAACACATGCCTCACTTGGCATCAATATAATTACGTCATAATTCCATTATCAACATTTCTATTCTTGAAAATTTTGAATATTACCTTTCTCCTTGTAAAACCTCTAGGGTTATCCTTGAATCGTTCCTCCTGTATTCCTTAGATACAGGGCATATCAAAATACCATTTACTACTACTAGAACCATTGTCTATATACTTCTGAAAAATTTCTCCACTGATTCTTAAAGGTTGTTATTACCTTAATCCTTTCCAATTCATCCTGTCAAAACTCATACTGTCCCTATTAAGGGTGAAATGCCAACCTGTATGCATTCCCCTAGGATTCATTTTAAGTTACCAATGTTCTATCCTTAATTCCACCTTTAAAAGGTACCTACATCCTTCCATGGATAAATCAAGTCATATATCCTTGATAGATTATCTTATTCATCATTCCCACCTCGATAGTCTATACCTAACTTCATAATAGCATCCTTATTCAAATTGAGGTCAATCCATATGGCCTCCAAAAGATAACAATGGTCATCTGCTTTTCTTTCCTGATTTGGTAATGATAACATGGATGTTCTGGAAGATATTGGTCATGTTCAATGTGAACTTCTTCTTAATAATTCCTTATTTACTTTTGTTGTTTATCTCAACAGTCATCTCAATGTTGGGATATCTTTCATATCTGGTGTCTCCCTTTCTGGGTATCATGCCACCGGTCTTACACTTTACCTTCTATTGCTATGAGTCTTTAGGGTTTCCTCATACCCAACTCCCTTATCATTCCTCAAACTCTATTGCCTTTATATTCCTTTCCACTTCAGTTTCTTTTTATTTTCCTTTCTCTTATCATTATTTCACAAACCAATCACAATATAAGCATTAATTTCAAACATCCCGTCATTCTGGATTCGTGTCCTCAGAACGAATCTTGACAACTTTTACAACTTAGATTCATAATTTATCATACTTGTCTGCCTTTGTTCTGGCTCTAAAGCTTTTACACTATCTCCTTATCTTTGGGAATTACTTTCCCGAAAACAATTGACTGGACTTAAATCAGTTTATTATAATCTCTTGCTCCGTGCCTTTCTTGGTCTTTCACCAGCGGGTGGTCTCTCTCTTAGGAGGGTAAGTGACGAAAACAGTCCTTTTGAGATTCGTCAATCATTTAGAGTCTCAAATGATTCATCTATTTCCTTTAGCCAGGCTCTTGCCTCGACTGGGTCAGCTTGTTCCTTGGAACTCTGAGAGCTTAGCGACTTAAAGGTCATGAAAGAATTTCCCACCGCACTGTCTCCTCAGGGTGGTGGTTGGGGATAATAGTCTAAGTTCTCTTTAGACAGGTCCATGAATTGCCGTATAGGGGTACCATCTCGGGTCTCCTTTCCTTACTCGACTTTTGATTCCTCGGTCTAAATATTTCTTCCTACTCCCCATAATTGGGGTCATCTTTTAATTTAAAATCCTCATTTTCCACTCCGATATGTCATGGGTTCCTTCTATCTTGATGGTGACCTCCCTGACTATCACGTTCAGGGTTTGCTCTAAATCTTATTCCTCAAACTATGGCTCTCATCTAAGTTCTCATCCTTACGCTCTTGAACTTTCGGAACCCAAATTCTATAGGAATACCTCATTATTCCCTTATCATCTTTCTCGGTATTAATCTCATATTTATTTGTTGGCTCTCTGCCTTCATTCATCACTTTTACTGGCACAATATGTTCTTTTCCAATAATTCGGGCTGTATTGCTATCTCAAACAGCTTTTCGGTACCGGCTCCGGTTACCTTCACTACTATTTCCATTTTCTCAAAATCTCTTATAAACTCTCCAAAAGACATTATCATCTTGAGTCTCTCCTTTTTACTAAGGGCATCAGCCACCATATTGGCTTTCCCCGAATGATAAAGAATCTCCCAATCATAATTCTTGATTAGCTCTAACCGCCTCCTCTGGCGTATGTTGAGCTCTTTCTACGTAAGAATGTACTAGAGCACTTATGGCTTAGGTAATTCTCGTACTTCTCTCCATACAAGTAGTGCCTCCAATCTTTAGGGTAAAACTATTGCCACGAGCCTAAGCTCATGGGCGGGGATATCGAATTTCATATTACCTTAATTGTCTTGACGCATACGCGATTATCTTGTTGTGCTAAGAAGCACCCTAATTCCTTATGCGAAGCGTCACTTACAAATCACAAAATCTCTTGTTGTGCCAACATAGGGGTCGTCACCAACCTTTGCTTCAGTTCTTAAAAGCTGTTCTCGCATTTCTCTGTCTATTCGAACTTCTCAGTCTTATGAGTAAGCCGCGTTAAAGGGCTACTATCTTTACAACTTGAACGAACCTCCGGTAGTGACCGGCCAATCCTACCTCTGGTAGTCGACCTAACCATGGTCATCAATTCATCAGTGGTCCTTTATCCAATCTTGTCAGGATCCTCCATGGGATCCTCCTCAACAACTATCCCTTCTAGGACAACATCCTCAACCGCTACATCCTCAATATCAACATCATCCGGTCCTGCATTAGGACACTCTATCGGATCCACAATCCGATCTCCAATTAGTAATAAAACATCATCGCGCTGTTGCTCCTCAACCTCAGGGTTCGGAGTCCCGCTACTTTATACGATAACGAACTACGCTTCTATCGCTACATTTATAAGGGTTCCCATAAGGGTTTTAAATGTCAGTACTACGTTAGGTAGTCCGACTATGAACTTGGCAAGAGTTCTTATTATCTTAGTGAACTTATTATCTTAACGTCCCATCATCTCTGAGGTTTATAACGCTTAGCTCTGATACCATTTCTGTAACACCCCCAGATTCGGGGTCGGGGATCCGGGTCGTCACGGTCTTTCTTTCCACAATATCACTTCACTTAATTAATAATAATAACCTTATGCTGTGACCCCACACTAACACACACCACAACCCGTTATAGTCTCAGAGATGAAATTTAAATAAGTACAAGTCTTTGAATCCACAATTTAAAAGTTATTACAACCCAAAATGATTACTTGATAAATTTACAGTTAATTGCCATTATCTGCCACAAGTTATAATTATACATAATTTGATTCTCAAAAATAGAATGCCTGATCTACCAATTGTAAGTCATATGTCATAGCCTATTTGTATATTCGAGGATTCAACTCAACTCAAATAAGAATGTAATAAGTAAATAGTGGAACTACCATCAGAGAGATCTCGCAAAGTAATATCTGTCAAAGGATTCAGAGACAAGGTTCATCTACAGACTTGAGGAATTAATTCACTGGAAGAAGTTCAAGAAATTGATCATGCCTCAGTGATATAAGTCAAGATCGTGGATTTAATCAAGTGACAGAGATCTCGTCAGGGTATCAATAAATTACAAGGATTTAATCTGAAGAAAATCAAAGTGTCAAAGTCAAGACATGAAGAAACGTCACGGAAGTTAGTCACTCATGAACCAGACAGTACATCGAGTGTCAACGTTGAAGTGATGGAATCGATTCATAATTTTCAGTGATTTTCAGAAGATTTGCAGAAGAATGGTTGCTGCTCAAGACTAGAATTAATTCTCTATTAATTAATTAAGTCATCTAATTTAATTAAGAAAATAAATTATATCTGCGAAGAATAATTTATTTATTAATTGAATTAATTGATTAATTAATTCTGAATTAATTCTAGGAATTTTAGGAATTTTCAGAAGTTTAATTGGATTAAATTCAAGCATTAAATCAGCAAGACAATTGAAAATGAACTAGCATGACAATCAGGATTGTCATACCGATTGTCATGCTAGGCCATTGTCAATTGTCTCACCGAAAGTTACTCTAGGAGGATGATTGTCTTGCTAGTTCATTCTGATTGTCATGCTAGTTCATTCAGATTGTCTTGCTAGTTCATTCAATTGTCTCACCGAAAGTCTTGCCAGCTATAGGATTGTCATGCCAAGTCAATTCTATTCGTTTGTTGATTTAAAAAGAAGCAGAGAAGCAGCAACTTATTATTAAGAACACAGAAGTCAAGAAACAAGGCAGAAAAGAAAATCAAGAAGAAATATTTCATCTTTTCATCTGCATACTTCAAGATTAAATTTCTAGATTGTAAAGTTAAATCCAATCCACTAGAAATCTTTATCTTGCTCTTGTGTATCAATCTAGCGGATTAAAATCCCTAGAACTTAATCTCAAATTGCGTTTAGCATTTGATTCTAATTATTGCAAAAATAGAAAAAGTTCATGTCGAATTTATTCTAGATTTGTGATAATTGATTTGAGATTAATACCTTGTAATCGATACAGTTGTTGTAACACCTTTCAAGTTTAATAATATTTTTATTTAACTTGAATTTTGTTTCACATTTTTTATTCCGCATTTAATTCGATTATTCGGTACTGTTTGTATTCAACCCCCCCTTCTACAAACACATTGGGACCTAACAATTGGTATCAGAGCCTTCTGATTAACGAACAAATCAAGATCCTAGACTTTTGTGATTTTTCAACTCCTTGAATTTTTATTTATTCAAAAAATTCATAATGACTTCACATAAAGTTGGAACCGTTAAAATTCCACAATTTGATAAAGAGAATTATATCATGTGGAAGAAGAAGATGCTATTATTTTTACAAGTTGCAAATCCCAAATATTCAAACTTGTTAAAGAAGGGTATAAAAACTCCGATGGTTATTGAACCGGAGGTAATAATAGATGGTGTGGTGACTACTGAAGCTAGAACCTATCCAAAAGAGCCTGAAGATTTTACTCCTGCTGAGAAGGAAGAAGCCTCCTTGGATGCCAGCCTTCAATTAATATTAATTGATTCCCTTGATCCCTTGATGAACAGACATGTGATGAACTGTAAAAATTCCAAACACATGTGGGAAACTATTGAGGTGATTAATGAAGGCACAGAGGAAGTTAGGGAGAACAAGTTGGAAATCCTAACCTCTGAATATGAACATTTCAAATCAAATCCAGGAGAAGGAATTACTGAAGTGTTTGAGAGGTACAATGCGTTGATCAACAACCTGAACATCAATGGAAAGTATTATTCAATCAGGGAGGTCAACAAAAAGTTCCTTTTAACACTGCCAGCTCATCTTGAACATAGAATCACTGCCATTAGAGAAGCTAGAGATCTGAGTGAGATTTCTTTGGACAGGCTCTATGGAGTGTTAAAAACCTATGAGTTGGAGCAGATTCAACAGAAGGAAGTCTACGGGAAGGATAGAATGGTCAGCACATCTACTGCACTTGTAGCTGAAGGTCAACAACAACAACAATCTCAACAGTTAGAAAGAATGGTACAGTTTTCCAAGGGTGAGGAAAATGAGTTAGTAGCAGAATATGATCCTCCTACTACAAATCAATCAAGTGATGATTTTTATTCCTTGGAAGAGCTGGAGCAATTGGAAGATGAATCAATGGCCCAAATTGTCAAGAGATTCTCCCATGTCAGATTCAGGAGGAATCCCAAGCTTAAGTACAAGTCCAACTACAACAAATTCCAGAAAGGTGGATCTTCATCCTCTAACACCAGCAGTGGTGGGTACAAAACAGGGATGGTTGATCGAAGCACCATTAGATGCTATAACTGCAATGAGTTGGGACACTTTGCCACAGAATGTAGGAAGCCAAAGCAAGTAAGAAAGAACTCTGAAAGGGCTTATCTGGCAAAGGGAAGAAGCTGGGATGATACTGACAGTGAAGATGAAGATGAAGGAAATCTTGCTCTTATGGCTATTGATGGAAAAGCTTCATCATCAAGAATAGAGGTAAAACTTTCTGATGCTGAAATGGTTTATCATCTAAGATGTAACTTAGATTGTGCACGTCGTGATAATGAACTGTTAAGTTTACAGATCACAGACCTTGAGAAAGAGGTCAATGAATTAAGACTTGTGCACATTAATCAAGACAGATTAAAAGAACAGGTATCTTTTCTAGAGAATAGAGTTGACTGTTATAGAAAACTCGAAACTATTCTCAAAGACAAGATCACCGGTCTTGAGACTAAGGTTAGAGCCTACTTCAATTCTTGTTCGAAGGCTAAAGAGTTCTATAGTAAGCAAGCTGTTAATCAAACATCTGGAATAGGTTATGATTACAATGCTGCTATTGGAGAATTAGGCATAAACTCCCCTCCTCATGTCTGTGCTAAAGGGAGGGAAGTACCACATGTGCTTAAGGGTGTTGATGAACCCCTCTATAAAGCATCAATTGCTGAACCATTTGATGCGACCTCTTCTGTTATTCAAGAAGAAATACGTGCTGAAGATCTTGCTAATGAGAAGATTGTTTCCAAGTCAAGTGAGTCGAAAGTTCCGGTCAAAGTTGTGAAAGTAACTGAGACTAACTCAGACACACATGAGTTGGATAACAATAATGCCATGTCTACCATGCATAAATTGCCTATTGTTAATCACTCTCATAAAGCATGTGGTGTTGCTAATTGTATGTCTTGTGCTTTTAATATGATGTATGCTTATTTTAATGGTAAGCATGTGTCTAATGATAAGACTACTCCTCGTCAGCATGTGAATAACAAGAAGCATGATAGGTCTAAGACTGCTAGTCCTTCTAAGGCTAGAAAGGAGACATTTGTGCCTAAGCTTAAACAGAAATTTGTTAAGGCTGTTTACAAGGTCAAATGTTCAGTCATTGAGAAAGTTGAGACAATTAAAATTAAAAATGTTGTTTTTCCTGATAAAGGACAGTTCTACAAGTATGCCGGGCCCAACCAAGTTTGGGTTCCGAAGAAGGTCTAATCCATTTGTAGTGCAGGGCATTAAACAAGTATAACCGGTAGTGTGGATTCTTGACAGTGGATCATCAAGATATATGACCGGAGATAGAGCCCTGCTATCAAATGTGGATTGAGAAAGCTGGCCCCCTGGTTACCTTTGGAGATAACAGCAAAGGTTTATCCGAGGGATATGGCTGTTTACAAGCTGGGAATGTTATCATTGTAATTTTGTATATTGTGCTAGGTTATTATCAGGAAGCAGTATCTAACATATAGCACCAGTGACGAGACTTGAGAATATTACGACATATCAGGCACCTGCTGCACATTACACTTGGAATTGTACTCTAGTAAGATGTGTACAAGTGTACTCCTGATTGGTGAGTTAAAAGAAGAAGTCAGTGCACCACAGTTCATGGACTTTGCAGCTGCAGATCTATTGGACTATGCAATCTCTTCTTCACAATCTCACTTCAGGTTGGTATGAACTAGTGTACTACTCAAGCAATCGTCAAGGACATGGTATGGCACTCTAACAGAAGTTACAGTTTTATATGAATAAGTAGAGTCGTCATATTTATAACTATCTTATCACTAGGCACAATCATATTGTTTTATATGTGCAGTGGTATATTGTTAATGCAACATAACAATTAGTATCTAAAGTACTTGACAAGTATCGGTCAATGATATGTTGTTAACATTATGTTGCAGATATTTGTAAGCTTTTGACATGAATGAGAATTACTTAGACTTTACCCTAAGTGATCAATGTTTTATCAAAAACTCATTCATATTGAAAAACAAAATCAAACTTCTTTCTACATTAGTGATTTCTTATTTCATGTAAAATCTTTTGAAATCACTATTGTAAATCATTTTCTCTCTATTACCATATGTTCTGTGTTACAGGTTCAGTCTCCAATGACTTTCTTTCATTGACAGTCATGAGGTTGAAAACCCACAACGTCTATCCCAGACTGTAAAGACAAACACAAAAACAGAACCAACCAACACTCTTTTACCACTAAAAGTAGTATGAATGAGCGTGAGGGAGATAGTGCCTAGTGCACCACATAAGGAAGGTTCTGTAGTCAACCCAGTAGCTCTGTCTCCTACATAGATGAGTAGTATTTAAACCGAGACAACTGCTAGCCCCCATACATCTTCTCAAAAAGATGTAATGGATGAAAAGGCACAAAAACAGTTACTAGATTCATTCTCTCAACAGGGTGCGTCTATTGAATTTTGCCTGTCGGCCAAGGTATCCGATGTAGTGTCACCACTTCAAACATAATCAATTCTTGATGCACAAGGAGAGGTTACACACACAAAGGATGAGTTGACGGAAACAAGAGTTTCGACCATTTTAAGGTCAGATTCGATTGTTCAAGGTTCGTTAGTGGACCAATTGCCTTTACAGGTGTTAGGAGAGGATACTGATCCAAAAGCCATATGTCAGTGGTCAGTGTCTACCTCCCCAGGCTTAAATCCCCTGGATGCATCTGCGGATAGTGGATCTGACATAGGTGCAGATCGGCAACTTGTTGACAATGATTCAGATATTACCTGATAAGTCACAAGGAAATGTCTTCACAGACATTAGAAGGGAACTTTGATCTTTATGCTAAATTCGTTGGATCATTGTTTACCTTCCCAGAATTCAAATCTGGAACCCTAAAAGGGAAACTAGCAACTTGTAAATTATGACTCAGATTCATCTGACGAGTTTAACAAGGATGGGGATTTGTGAACTCCCATTGCACCACCTGTGACCTCCTTAAGGATGGCTAAGGTGATTTTCCTTGCAGGTACAGCTGATTTTTGGAGCTATGAGAGAAGAGTGATACACTTGTGAGAATGAGTGTAAACACGAGTGGAGAGAAGAGTGAAACACATGTGAGGTACACTAAACAGAATCACACACTCACAGTGAGGTAGAAAAAGAAACTACTTGTTATTTCTTTTCCAACCAAGTGAAATATGAGAACTCCTTCAGACGACGGCATACATTCCTTCTTTAAGGGGGAGATAAAAGCTTAAGAAATAGTTTGGAGGATTCCTCAACTAAGGGGGAGAAATAGCAGGGAGGAAGAAAAAGATCCTAAAAATGTACACTACACCACACCATTGTTGTTTCTAACTACGGATCCTATTGTACGGGAGAGGTAGTAAAACGAAGGTGATCTTCTTTAATCAGTTGATTCTCATAGGGGGAGAAGCAAGAGATATGGGCTTCTCAACAGGAAATGTGGTTGTACAAATGAAGATGGAACTACTTGAAGATATGTTCAGTCTAGAGGAACATCTACTTGGAATCTGGAAAATGTTAAATCTCATCCAGAACTTTTCTGCTATTTACTTTGCATGTATGTTTATATCTTTTTCTTATTTGTTAGTTGAGTTATCCTCTAGGTATTTGTGTGTTATTGTCTAACAAACAAATAGGGGGAGATTGTAAGTCATATGTCATAGCCTATTTGTATATTCGAGGATTCAACTCAACTCAAATAAGAATGTAATAAGTAAATAGTGGAACTACCATCAGAGAGATCTCGCAAAGTAATATATGTCAAAGGATTCAGAGACAAGGTTCATCTACAGACTTGAGGAATTAATTCACTGGAAGAAGTTCAAGAAATTGATCATGCCTCAGTGATATAAGTCAAGATCGTGGATTTAATCAAGTGACAGAGATCTCGTCAGGGTATCAATAAATTACAAGGATTTAATCTGAAGAAAATCAAAGTGTCAAAGTCAAGACATGAAGAAACGTCACGGAAGTTAGTCACTCATGAACCAGACAGTACATCGAGTGTCAACGTTGAAGTGATGGAATCGATTCATAATTTTCAGTGATTTTCAGAAGATTTGCAGAAGAATGGTTGCTGCTCAAGACTAGAATTAATTCTCTATTAATTAATTAAGTCATCTAATTTAATTAAGAAAATAAATTATATCTGCGAAGAATAATTTATTTATTAATTGAATTAATTGATTAATTAATTCTGAATTAATTCTAGGAATTTTAGGAATTTTCAGAAGTTTAATTGGATTAAATTCAAGCATTAAATCAGCAAGACAATTGAAAATGAACTAGCATGACAATCAGGATTGTCATACCGATTGTCATGCTAGGCCATTGTCAATTGTCTCACCGAAAGTTACTCTAGGAGGATGATTGTCTTGCTAGTTCATTCTAATTGTCATGCTAGTTCATTCAGATTGTCTTGCTAGTTCATTCAATTGTCTCACCGAAAGTCTTGCCAGCTATAGGATTGTCATGCCAAGTCAATTCTATTCGTTTGTTGATTTAAAAAGAAGCAGAGAAGCAGCAACTTATTATTAAGAACACAGAAGTCAAGAAACAAGGCAGAAAAGAAAATCAAGAAGAAATATTTCATCTTTTCATCTGCATACTTCAAGATTAAATTTCTAGATTGTAAAGTTAAATCCAATCCACTAGAAATCTTTATCTTGCTCTTGTGTATCAATCTAGCGGATTAAAATCCCTAGAACTTAATCTCAAATTGCGTTTAGCATTTGATTCTAATTATTGCAAAAATAGAAAAAGTTTATGTCGAATTTATTCTAGATTTGTGATAATTGATTTGAGATTAATACCTTGTAATCGATACAGTTGTTGTAACACCTTTCAAGTTTAATAATATTTTTATTTAACTTGAATTTTGTTTCACATTTTTTATTCCGCATTTAATTCGATTATTCGGTACTGTTTGTATTCAATCCCCCCTTCTACAAACACATTGGGACCTAACACCAATAGATCTACCTCTGCAGCTATAGCAGCCACAACATCATCGGGAAGACGCGGGATGCTTCCCACGCGCTTGCGCTGGGTCTGCTGGAGTCTGGCCATCTTTCCTAACTGTTGTTGTGTGATGAAGAAATAAAGCAAGAGTGAGCCTTACAGCTCGCAAGATAATATGTAGTGATAACAATAATATAAGTATCTAAATGGATACTTACTAGAATCTTTTATCACGAGTAAGATAATTACTTACTAGATATAAGTAGAAACAAGGGATGAAGTTACCAAATACTTCACTATACTTATATCATTTATGAAGCTAGTATAATGAGCTTTCAACAGTTCATCACATAGATGAGACTACAAGACAAGATTTGAATAGATTAGATCTTTAAAATATCATCAAAATAAAATGAAGTTACGAGATACTTCATTTGATGCAAACATCATTTTGAAAATTTGACCCTGCCAACACTCAACAATCGCCCAACCGTAGCCTTTCTATCGAAATGCTCTGGGTAGTGTTGCAGAAATATCCAATTGGATGATGAACTCATTACGGGAGTTTGCCGCGCCAGGAAGACCACTTACGATGATCAGTCGTAGTAGTGCAACCCCACCATTTTCTACATGTAGAGGAGAACCTGTCGGATTTACTTGTCAACCGAACACTGAACTCCTAAGGAATGGACCGCCTTAGCGGAACTTCCAGGCCATTTGGGCCAATATAATAAGCCTGGGCCGGCGCTACTCGGCCACTTATGCCACTCCTAGTTCAGATGAAATCCATGACTCTGAAACGTAAAGCTCGTTCCCCCTTTCCCCAAGTAGAAACTTGTTGATACGGCTTCACCAAGAAGTCGTATCTAGTTGGAAAGGAAAACTCACCGATATTTCCCAGGCGATGCCTGTTAATGGATTAACTTGTTCCAAGAATTTTACTTCCCGAGTGTTGGGTAAGTAATCAATTCATTTATCAAAACAGCAACCTTGTTGCGAATATAAAATACACCATAGAGCCGGATCCCTCAGGTTTTGAGCGAGTATTTAAATCCCCTTAAAAAGGAAGATCTTAAATATAAAAATGAGTTTTGGGATCCGCTCTAACTTTTAAAAATCATTTTGAAGACTCGAAAACACTTTATAGAGTGTTTGGAGTAAAGCTGATTTAATGAAGTAAATCAGTCCCCAGAATATTTAGAAAATGACTGAATATTATTATTTAAATAATATTCCCATAAAGAATAATCTTTATAAAAATAATTGAAGTAGAAGTATTAAAACTTATACTTGAAATGAGTATTAAATAACCAAAGATATACTTATATGAAAGTACTATCTTTATTTGAATAATCGAAAATAAGTTTGATTATTGACACCTTATTCTTTAATAAAATAAAGAATATACCTCAGCAAATAATCGGAGTCATAGATCCTCAAATGAATATTCAAATAATATTCATTAAATAATATAAACTGAGTCATAAGCCCTCGAATGAATATTCAAATAATATTCAATAAATAAATAAAAGGGTCATAAGCCCTCGAATGAATATTCAAATAATATTCAGATAAATAAATAAAAGGAGTCATAAGTCCCCGAATGAATATTCAAAATAATATTCAATAAATAAATAAAATGAGTCATAAGTCCCCGAATGAATATTCAAAATAATATTCATTTAATATAAAGGAGTCATACGCCTTCGAATAATATTCGAAATAATATTCAATAATAAAATAAAGTTAAAGTTATCGAATAAACCTTATTCGATTAATAGTTTTGAAAACTATGACCATATATATATATAACTATATATATATATATCCATATCCATATATACAAAATCTACTCGGGATCCTCGACTCCCGGTTTTAGAAAATATTTTCACCTTTGAGTCCCTATACTAAGGGTATATGCAAGTTACCGCTATCCTCTAGCATAGGTATTATCAACTGAACCAACAGATATATAACTCAAGAATATGAGACAGGCATGCATATATATATACCATATCAGCATGCTTCAATATATCGCAACATTTGCTAATTAACCAACATGCATCTATCGCAAGATAATGCATATACATATATTCATCACAACAACAGTATAACGGGTAGAAAACTTGCCTGAGCGACTTGGGGTGATAAAAGGCTCGGGACGAGTCTGGTAACCTATAAACAACAAGTAAGTTGGAATTAAACCAAAATCACTTGTAAATCTATACTTTAACTAACTTAGACTCTAACGCTTGTTTTGCGCTCACTGATTTGCTTAAGTCACTCGGGTATCCTCGGCTCCACCATTTTTAATAATTTAACCTTTACGAGTTTTAAAGCGATTCCTTCGCGAGTGTCTTACCAACTGCCTAACACACTTACCATAAATGTTTCATACATTAATTAACCCTTTTTGGTCTTTAACCTATGTTTCGAAGTAAGGCGAGGGAAAAAGTTTCGTTCGCGAAACGCCGTTACTTGAAACGGTCGTTTCTTCTAAACCGTACATCGGAATCGAACGAACTACATATCAAAACGAAGCTCGTAACATGAGCTATCTAAACATGGCAGTGGTCATAATCTAGCAGGGGGTTCTCGGGTCCTAATGCTATGCACAAAAACAGTCCAAAGAAAATCGGACGTTACGACGGCTATGTTTACGCGATTTCCAATATTTTAAACCATTCAAACCCATTCCAAATCAACCTCAAATCCAACATACAACCAACATCCATCCTCATCACATCATAACAACCCCAACCAATTCAATTTAATCATTCATACCTATGCCTAAGCGTAACTTTAATCATACTTAAGTTCTTTTCATCAAAACCTCAACATTTACCATTCCATTTCACTACCGTTCCAAATCCCAAACTCTAAATCACAACAACAAGCTACAATATCATCCTACTAATTAAAATCATCTTATAATACATAGGGATCTAGGGTTTGGAGATGGTATACCTTCCTTGAAGTGGTGGGAGGAGCTAGGAAGCCTTAAGAAGCTTTGAGAAGTCTTAGGAAAGCTTGGATCTTCAAGAAAAACAAGAAAAACTTCAAGTTAAAAACTTGAAAACACTATTCATAGTCTTCTTCTTTGATTAAATGAAGAATATTGAGAAGGAATTAATGGCTTAAACTCATGATATAGCCCTAACTAAGCATGAAGATGATTAGGGAATTTACTCACCAATTTAGGAAGCTTGGATCTTGAATTTTTGAAATTTTTGCCCATTTGCAATAGTAAAAGCCGAGAGCATGATGAACCATGCCTTGGTTTCTTTTTGATTTTTGATGAAAATGATTTTGCTTGGCTTGGTTTTTGTGTTTGATTTAGTAAATTACCTAGTTGCCCTTGATTTTGTGTGGTTAAAAAGTCGCCACATCTCCTTCCTTTCTTGTCATGCCTATGTCACCTTGCACATGTCATAATGCTCCCACTTGTCCACACCTTGTGGTTTGATGATGTCACAATCCCTGGCTTCTTGTACAAGCTTGTCTCTTGGTCACTTATTTGTTTTACGGTTCGCTTATCTTTCGTTCTCGTTTATCGTTTGAGGGATCATACCCGGGATCTTATTACTTAGGTTCCCTTAACCTTTCTCAATATATTGTATTCCTTTTATGATCCTCTCTTATAGTCCTTTAATTTAAATCTTTTTTATCCTGTTACCTTATACTCAATTCTCTCCGTATCTAGTGGATTTCCGGGAAAAATCAAAGTGTTCGGAATTGGATTCTGACGATCTTTACATACACTTATATACCACATAGAGTACTAATAATATCCCATAAGATCAATAACAGAACCCCTACATAGCGTGGCATGAAAAGTTTTCTCGATCAGCAAAAACACTATTCATAAGGGTTTCAAAATTTCTCAAAAATTGGGGTTATTACAAAGACGTTAGGAAGTTAGAATATGAGCTAGCCCTACCCCCGAATATGTAGCAAGTTCATAACGTGTTCCACGTATCAATGTTAAGGAAGTGTAATTCGGATGCCAGACAAATAGGGGCGTATAAGCGCATAGACATGCAACCAGACGTAACCTATATGGAGCAACCGGGAAGGGTTATAGATTGAAAAGGAACAAGTGCTTAGGAGAAGGGTTATCAAACTAGTCAGAGTTGGTGGTAGAACCACAATGTGGGAAAATTGACTTGAGAGTTAGAAAGTGCAATGCTAAGAAAGTATCCCTATTCATTTTCTATCTGATTCCGGGACGGAATCCTTTTAAGGAGGGGAGACTGTAATAACCCCAATTTTTGGAATCTTTGAAACACTAATGAATAGTGATTTTGCTGATTATGCTGATTAATAAAATTTTTCATGCCACACTATGTAGGTGTTCTTTTATTGATATTCTGTGATCTTATTAGTACTCCATATGGTATATAAGTGTATGTAAAGATCGTCAGAATCAAAATTCGAACACTTTTATTTTTCCCGAAAATCCACCAGATACCGAAAGAATTGAGTATAAGGTAACATGATTAAAAGGATTTAAATTCAAGGATTATAAGAGAGGACCATAAAAGGAATATAAAATATTGAGAAAGGTTTAGGGGAACCCAAGTAATGAGATCCCGGATATGATCCCTCAAACGATCAACGAGAATGAACAATAAATGAGTCATAAAATAATTAAACGACTAAGTAATGCAAGAGGCAAGGAGGAGGGTCAATTAGTGCAAGATTAATGCACTTAGTTAACATCTTAATATAAGGATTAAGCTTAAAAAGATGCTTCCACCATAAGGATGAGATAAGTGGCAAGGATTATGTAAGCTTGATGACATCACCATGCTTATGTCACTTTCCACTAATTTAAACAAAACAACTAGTCAAGTAAATATCCTAAAATCATTTCATTTCCACCACAAGTTCAAGTCAACACAAGCTCACATCTTCCTCCCCCATTTCCATTGCTCTCGGCCAAAACAGAACCAGCACATTAAAACTGCTGTATCTCCTTCATTTCTTACTCAAATGTTGTGTTCTATATCTCGTTGGAAAGGTATTGAGATGGTCTACAACTATTGTTCAAAAGTCTCATCCAAATAAGCAGGGTAAGACCCTTATTTTTACAGTTCTTTCAATCGGACTTTTAGAAACTTCAAAGCCTAACTTTGTGTTCTTGATTTTTTTGGAAAGATCAAGCTTGTAGGAGGCTCCCTAAGGCTTCCTAGCAGCTTAACACCTCCGAAGGAAGGTATAAACTTCAAACCCTATCCTTTACTTTGATTATTAGTGATTTTGATGGTTGGTTTTCTAAATGAGAAGCATGACCTTTGATTATTAGTAGTTTGATTTGGATTTGGAGTGATTTGGTGAATGAATCTTGTTATAGTTAATAAAACTTGATTGTGGTTGGTTGATATGAAGAATCTGAAGAATAAGGACTGGTATAGTATTATTTAGTTGAGGTTTTGATGTGTTAATGATTGTGGGTTGTTTGGTGAGGTTTTGGTGTAGTGAGAAACTTGGAAAACTCGTAAATATAGCCGTCGTAATGCCCATTTTTATTCAACTGCTTGTTCTTAGTGTTCAGGACAGAAAACTCAATAAACAATCTGTAACATTGTCATGTTTAGCTAGAGCGTGTCATAAGCTTCATTTTGATATGTGGATCACTTGGTTCCGATGTACGGTTTAGGAGAAACGACCGTTTTAAGTAACGTCATTTCGCGAACGAACCATTACCCCTCGCCTTACTTTGAAACCTTGGTTAAGGCCCTTAAATGACTAATTGGAGTATGAAACAATTATGTAAAGTGGATTAGGCAGTTGGTAGGGTACTCGCAAAAGAATCGCCTTAAAATTCTTAATGGTTAATTTATTAAAAATGGTGGAGCCAAGGGTACTCGAACGACTTATGTGATTCGTTAAGCGTAGAAGTGACCATAAGCAAACGTTAGGGTTCAATTGGTTAAAGTCTAGTTTCTTAAGCGACCGTGGTTTAATTCTGACTTATGTTGTTGTTCATAGGTTATCGGACCCACTCTAAGCTTAAGTCTAACCGGGAACACTCAGACAAGTTTTCTACCCGTTATACTGTTATTGTGATGTATATATGTATATGCATTATCTTGTGATAAGTGCATGATTATTATTAGCAAAGTCTTGCGATATATTGGAGCATGTGATATGATATTTATATGCATGCCTGTTTCGTAATTTTGATATTCTATTATCCATTCAAATGCTTATAAGTTGCATAATACCTATGCTAGAGATAAGCAGTAGTTGCGTATACCCTTAATATAGGGGACCCAAAGGTGAATATTTTCTAAACCGGGAGTCGATGTTCCCGAGTATTATATATATATATTTATATATATATAGATATAGTTTTCAAAACTATTAATTAAATAAGGTTTATTCGATAACCTTATTTTATTTAATGAATATTATTTTGAATATTTATTTGAGAACTTATGATTCCCCTTATTTTATTTAATGAATATTATTTTGAATATTCATTCGAGCACTTATGACTCCGCTTATTTTATTTAGTGAATATTATTTTGAATATTCATTCGAGGACTTATGACTCCGCTTAATTTATTAAATATTATTCTTTATTTTATTAAAGAATAATGTTTCGATAATCAAACTTATTTTCGATTATTCAAATAAAGATCGTACTTTCGTATAAGTATATCTTTGGTTATTTATTATTCATTTCAAGTATGAGTTTTAAAACTTCTACTTCAATTATTTTTATAAAGATTATCCTTTATGGGAATATTATTCATATCGGGACTGATTTATTTTTATTAAATCGGCATTACTCCAAATATTCTCAAAAATATTTTCGAGTCTTCAAAATGATTTTAAAAGTTAGAGCGGATCCCAAAACTCGTTTTCAAATTTAAGATCTTTCTTTCGAAGGGTACTTGAATACTCGCTCAAAAATCTAAGGGATTCGGCTCTGTGGTGTATTTTATATTCGCAACTTGGTTGTTATTTTGAGAAAACAATTTGATTACTTTCCCTATGTTCGGGAAGTAAGTCCATCTAATTGAGTCGGCATAAGCGACAGGCCGGAGTACGGTCTATGAAGGTGTAAGAGGATGGGTGACATTCCATCCACGCGTGAGTGGCCGGGTAACGGTCTAGCGCGAGGTCCTAATGCGGCCAGGGTGATGACCGGCGAGGAATTCATCCATCTACGGTAGAAAAGGTTACTTATTGGTATCTTTGCCTGATCAGCAAGATATCAGGTTTATGCCAAAATTATTTTCTTTCCAAATTCATTGGATATTACAACTATGTTCATACTTTATATGACAGAGGTTTTCAGGAAATGTATGAGAGATATATATGGATATATATATCGGGACTTAATGAAGTATCTCGTAACTTTATTTCTTTTGAATTATATTTCAAAGATTGAATCTATTCAAATCTTATCTTGTAGTCTCATCTATGTGATGAACTTTTGAAACTGATTATACCTTGAACGGTGGTAGTTCAAGTAGTATTCGGAAAAGATACAAGTATATTGGAGTATCTTGTAACTTCATCTTTTCAACTTATATCTGGTTAATGATTATCTTATGCATGACAAAGATTTTCACAAAAATGTTGAGACAAGGTTAGATATATGAGATCACCTTGCAACGATATTTTTATACAGTTATAAACTGGAACTCTGTGTATATTATGCATGGAAGAGGACTTCCAAGATTTTGAAAAGTATATATATACATATATACTGAATATTTTGTGACTTGGTCGCGTTAAGATATCAAACTTGGTTCATATCTGCTTAACCAAGACTTTCATGAGTACTATGAGAATGCTCATATATTGTTAATTATAATACATATTATTTCAGTGGGCTTGTTGCTCACCCTTGCTTTCTTCTTTCATCACACAACAACAGATAGACAAGATGAACATGATCAAGCTCCCAATTCGTGAGCGGATAGGAAACGTTCTGCAGTTTCCTGTAGGCGTTGATGCCGTTGTAGCTGAGGTATGGTCTACCAATAGGCTAGGCTTTCAACTTTTGTTGTACCAGACTTATGTATATTTATGAATTGTAATAATGGCAAAGAATGTGTAAATTTATTCAGAAACCCTTTTGAGGTGTAATGACTTATAATTGTGGAATAAAATGACTTGTGTTATTTTTGGTATTCATCTCTGAGACTATAACTTGTGGTGTGTGTGTATATTGTGGGGGTCACAGTACGCAGTAGTTGGTTGATTATTAAGATTAAGTATTATTAAGGGAAATGGAACTATTGACAACCCGGATCCCCGACCCCGGATTTGGGGGTGTTACAATAAAGGCAAGTAAGGTCACTGCATATTAATATTATCATTGTCATAAGCAGGTTTATATATTGTGTATGTGTGTGTTGTGAACCCCAAACTTCTGACCCGGGTTTGGAGGGCGTCACAGTTACAGACATGGGAACTTATATCAAGCCAGGGTCTCCATAAATACTGATGGCTCTGTAATTTATCTGTTGAGTAGAGCAACTGTGGAAGGCAGTTGGAACTGGAATAAAAGACTTTCTCACCTGAACTTCAATAACGTCAATGAACATGTGAAAAAAGATCTTGTTAGAGGATTAATCCATGCATTTTTTACTCCTGAAGGTGTATGTGACTCTTGCTAGAAGTCCAAATTAAAAAAAATCATCTTTCAAGAGTAAGACTGAATCCTTAATTCTTGAACCATATCACTTATTACATTTTGATCTTTTTGGTCCAGTTAATGTAATGTCAATAGCTAAGAAGATATATGCACTTGTGATTTGAATGCATAAGATATACTTGGATATATTTTCTGCATACAAAGGATGAAACTCCATCCATTCTTCTTGATCGTGTGAGGGAACTGAAAAAGGGATCAATACACAAAGTCAAGATAATTAGAAGTGACAATGGAACTGAATTCAAGAACAACACTATGGAAGAATTCTGTAAATACAAAGAGATCAAACAAGAATTTTATGCCCCTAAACTCCACAAAAAATGGAGTTGTCGAAAGAAAGAACATGACTCTTATAGAAGCTATAAGAACCATGCTTGAGGAAGCAAAATTGCCAATCTCTTTCTGGACTGAGACTGTGCAAAATGCATACTTTACACAAAATTCAACTCTGATAAATAAGTATAGAAAGACACCATTTGATATGGTAAAAGGAAAGAAGCCAAACTTGAAGTACTTTCACATTTTTTACTGTAAATGTTTTATTCTTAAAACTCGTCCTGGATATCTTACAAAATTTGATCTAAAAACTGATGAAGATATTTTTGTTGGATATGCACTTTCAACAAAGGCCTTCAGAGTTTACAATCCGAGAACAAGAGTGATCAAGAAATTAATTCATGTATCTTTTGATGACAAAAAGATCACAGGTCTAGAAGATGTAAATGATCATAATGAATTGAGATTTGAAAATGAAGTACCATATGCTGAACAACTAAATCCTGATGAACTGACAAACTCTGATACTGCAAATCTTGCTATCACTTTTAACTCGGATAACCCATCTATAAGTGCCAATAATACAAATATTGAAGCACATGTTGAGGGGGAGCAACATGATTCACATCAAGAGTCAAGTTCAAGTGATTCAAATCAAGAAATATCAGTAAATACTTTATGTGACTCTTCCTCCTCAAATACTGATGAAGCAAATACTGATAACACTGAAAGCACTATTCAGGGGGAGCATCGGGAAATAATAATAGTACACATCATAGTGGATATATAGACTACATGGATCAAGGGGATAATCTACTTCAAGGAGTCAACTTCCTTCTGCAAGAAAATGGACTGTCACACACTCCTGAAAAGCCACTCAAAATAAATATCTCTACCATTCTTTTCTATCTCAGAATGAACCTAAGAAAGTTGATAAATCTCTTAATAATGCTGACTAGGCCACAACATTACATGAAGAACTGAATGAGTTTGAAAGGAACAAATTCTGGACATTGGTACCAAGGCCAAAAGATAGACCATTAGTTGGTACTAAATATTCAGAAACAAGACTGACAGTGAGGGCACTATTACAAGGAATAAAGCAAGGTTAGTTACAAAGGGTTATTCGAAGGCATTGACTATGATGAGACTTTTGCTTCAGTTGCGAGACTTGAGGTTATCCGAATTTTTCTGGCCTATGCTGCTCATATTGTTAAATATATGTGAGATGTCATGTCTAATATGATTTTTGTTTAGTTTTCAGGACTTAACAACAGGATAAATTAGGACTTACTGAAATCAGGACTTACTGGAAGTCAGAACTTAATATCAGAACTTAAGGTCATATCAGAACTTAAGTGCGGGAAGACTTTCAGTTAAGGAATGAAGCTGATTTACAGGAGAAGATCGAGACTAAAACAATAGAAGATATGCATGGAAAGAGTTAGAAGACTGGAAGACTTGTAGAAGATATCTGATTGATATATTTTAGGAGACATAATTATATTCAATATCAATTAGAATATATCTTGTAAATGTGTACTATATAAACATAGGCTTAGGGTTTACACTATATGTGTTATCATTATCGAGAAGATTATACATTGTAACCTAGCAGCTCTTAGTGATATTTGTTCATCACTGAGAGAGAACAACAGTTCATATTATAACAGAGCTTATTGAATATACTTGATCTTTGTTACATACTTGTGTTAAATCGATTTGATTGTATAAACACTATATTCAACCCCTTTCTACAGTGTTGTGTGACCTAACAATTGGTATTAGAGCTTTTCTGTTAACACACATACAATAAAGATCCAAACAATCACGTATGAAGAAACAAAAACCCCAACTAAGCCCGCCAAAACTCAAGAAACTCAAAACACCCAAACCCACAGTCGATATGAGACTATTAGGGTTCCCATACTGAGATCTTCTGAGTATCCCATATGGAAAGTGAAGATGGCTATGTTTCAGGAAGCTACAGATCCACAATACCTTGATAGGATTAATGAAGAACCATATAAGCCTACCAAGCTCTCTGTTGCAGTTGCTGATCAACCAACAAAGTCTATACCAAAGGAGAAAGGTGATTACACAGCTGAAGACATCTCATCTATTGCCAAGGATGCAAGGGTAAGGCATGTACGACATAGTGCCATTGATAATGTCATGTCAAACAGGGTAATTAATTGCAAGACTGCAAAGGAGATATGGGATGCTTTGGAGACAAGATGCCAGGGAACTGATGTAATTAAAAAGAACAGGAGGAATATACTCACTCAAGAGTATGAGCACTTTGACTCAAGCTGATGAGTCATTAACTGATTTATATGACAGGTTTGCCAAACTCTTGAATGATCCGTCATTGGTGGACAAGGAATATGATCTTGAAGATTCAAATCTAAAATTCCTTTTAGCTCTTCCTGAAAATTGGGATTTGAAGTCTACTACCATAAGAGACAACTATAACCTTACTGAAACTACTCTTGATGAAATTTATGGTATGCTCAAGACTCATGAACTTGAGATGGATCAAAGAAGCAAGAAGCATGGAAGAAAGTCAAGGACAGTTGCTCTTAAAGCTGAGGAGGAATCTCTTAAAGTGGTTGCCTCAAAGAGGGGCAAAGGAAAGGCTCTCATCATAAAGTCCGATTCATAATCATCATATTCTGATGATGATGATTTAGAAACTGAAAATTTACCTAAAATAGATGTTGATGCAGAGATGATGCAACTATATGCTCTTATGGTGAAAGGTATCACAAAGATAGCCTACAGGAAATTCAGAAATGGCAAGAAGTTTTTCAGGAAAGGTGGAAGTTCTGATAAGAAAGGATTCAGAAAGTCTGAAGGCAAAGGAAAGTCTGACAAAGGAGACAACTCAAATGTCAAATGCTACAATTGTGGTGAAAGAGGTCACATATCTCCTGACTACAAGAAAGGAAAAAGTGACAAAGGCAAGGCACTTGTCATAAAGAAGAAAAGTTGGACAGACACTTCAGAATCTGAAAATGAGGTGAACTATACCTTGATGGCAAATGTTGATAGCAGTAATAAAACTGCTGAATTAAAGGTACCTCAAACAACTTATGCTTTTCATACTGATGATATTACTGAGTTGAGATTATATCTTAAAACCATGTTCATTAGTTATAGAGATCAGACTTTGACATATGAAAGATTAACATCTGAAAATCTTGCTTTTAAAAAGAGAAATGACTATTTAGAAAATGAGTTAGTTTTTCTTCATCAAACTAAGGAAGAAAGAGATGATTCTTTGTATGTTAGAGATGAAGTACTAAAATTGAATGAATCTTTAAAAACTGATTTAGAAAATGAAAGAGAGATTATCAGAACTTGGACTAACTCTGGTAGAACAACTCAGAATTTACTAAGTAGTAGAAACTGGAAAGAGGGCTTAGGTTATGGAGATGATAAAAGTGAGAAAGGAACTGTGCAAATTGAGCCAATTGTTGTTAAATAGACTGCTAAGCCAAAGGTAAATCCTGTTAAGTTTGTAGCAAAAACTGTAAAGTCTGATTCTGAAAAGATGAAAGAATCTAGGATAGAAGTCAAAGAAAAGTCAACTTCTAACAAATTAAAACATGATAAAGCAGCTGAAGTAAACATAGGCTTAATGACTAAGAAGCAGTTTAAGCATAAGCTGAAAGAGATTAGAAATGTGAACAAGGTAAAGGAAGCTAGGAAAAATAGGAATGTAAAGGAAGGTGTGAATAAAAGCAATAATTATATGCCTGTTCCTAATGCTCCTAGAAATAAATGTTATAACTGTGAAAACTCTAACCATCTTGCTTCTTTTTGAAGGAAAAATAAATATATAAACTTTTACCTCTTAGATCAGGAATTAAGAGTCAGTCTGTTAGGTTTAAACCACAAAATCCTTGTTTTCATTATGGTAGTTTATGGTATTTAAATCCGCTGCAAATGCTAACAAACTTAAAAAGGCCAAAGGATCCAAGCAAGTCTGGGTCCTTAAAACTAACCAATAGTGGTCTTTGTGATTGCAGGGCAACAGGAAAAACATCTTAGTTCTAGACAGTGGATGTTCAAAACATATGACTGGAAATAAAGCCCTGCTATCAGACTTTGTGGAGAAAGCTGGCCCAGGAGTTTCTTATGGAGATGGAAACATGGGAAAAACTCTGGGATATGGCAATATTAATCTTGGGAATGTCATCATTGAATCGGTAGCTCTTGTCTCAGGACTTAAATATAATATGCTAAGTGTGAGTCAAATCTGTGACAAAGGTTATTATGTGGATTTCTTTGAAGAACACGGTGAAGTAGTAAGCAATTGTACAGGAAAAGTGGTTCTGGAAGGTTACAGGCATGGTAACATTTATGAAGCCAAACTTTCAACAAGTTCTGATGGTTCTGCAATCCGTCTGTTGAGTAGAGCATCAATTGAAGAAAGCTGGAATTGGCACAATAGACTCTCTCACTTAAATTTCAACAACATAAACGAGCTAGTAAATAAAGATCTTGTGAGAGGACTGTGAAAATCAGTATTTGATCCTGATGGCCTTTGTGATTCATGTCAAAAGGCAAAACAAAGAAAATCTTCATTCAAGAGCAAAACTGAATTCTCAATTCTTGAGCCTTATCACTTACTGCATGTTGATCTATTTGGTCCAGTCAATGTCATGTCAATTGCAAAGAAGAAATATGCTATGGTTATAGTGGATGAGTTCACAAGATACACTTGGGTGTATTTCTTGTACAAGAAGAATGAAACTGCATCTACTCTAAATGATCATGTCAGACAGCTGGATAAATTGGTCAAAGATTCTGTTAAAATAATAAGAAGTGATAATGGCACTGAGTTCAAGAACTCAATCATGGAAGAGTTTTGCAAAGAGCATGGAATTAAATAGGAATTTTCTGCACCTGGAACTCTACAACAAAATAGAGTTGTAGAAAGAATGAACAAGACTCTCAATGAAGCTGCACGAACTATGCTTGATAAAGCAAAGCTACTAACCTACTTTTGGGCTGAAGCTGTGCAGACTTCTTGTTTTACACAGAATGCTACACTCATAAACAAGCATGGAAAAACACCATATAAGATGGTGAAGAAAAAGAATCCAAATCTGAAATACTTTCATGTATTTGGTTGCAAGTGTTTTGTTCTAAGACTCATCCTGAACAACTGTCAAAATTTGATCTAAAAGCTGATGAAGGAATTTTTATTGGATATCCACTTTCCACAAAAGCCTTTAGAGTCTACAATTTAAGAACAAGGGTTGTCATGGAATCTATCAATATGTCTTTTGATGATAAGAAGATTACTGGACTTGAAGATTTCAATGATCATGATCAGCTGAGATTTGAAAATGAAGATTTAAATTCTGATTCTGTAAATTCTGATAACTTAAACTCTGATCTTGTAAGTTCTGACGGGTTAAATTCTGATGTCATTGAAATTGTGGTAACTACTCCAAGGGAAAATGCACCTGTCCAGGGGGAGCAAGCTGAAGATCCTACCACAACTCAAGACTCTCAAGAAGCATCAGAACCTGTCACTGGCTCTTCGAGTTCTGATTCATCAAGTTCTGATGAGCCAAGTTCTGATAATTTTGGAAACTCTGATTCTTCAAATCCTGAAGGATCCAACTCAAATTCTGAAGTCTCAGAGAGTATAACTACAGGAGGAGCATCAAAAAATGCTGATGGAGATAGCATGGATCATGTGGGAGGATCCAGTTCTAGAGAACAACTTCCATCTGCAAGGAAGTGGACCAAATCACATACATCTGACTTAATAATTGGAGATCCTGAAGCAGGTGTCAGAACTAGAACTGCAACATCAAATGAATGTCTCTATCATTCTTTTCTATCTCAGATTGAACCAAAGAAAGTGGAAGAAGCTCTTCAAGATGCTGATTGGGTGCAAGCAATGCAGGAAGAGTTAAATGAATTTAAAAGAAATAAAGTCTGGACCCTAGTGCCAAGACCAAAGAACAGATCAATTGTTGGCACAAAATGGGTGTTCAGAAACAAAACTAACAGTGATGGTATAATTACAAGAAATAAGGCAAGGCCGGTTGCCAAAGGCTACTCTCAACAGGAGGGCATTGATTATGATGAAACATTTGCACCAGTTGCTAGATTGGAAGCCATAAGAATCTTTTTAGCTTATGCTACTCACAAAAAGTTTAAAGTCTTTCAAATGGATGTGAAAAGGGCTTTTCTCAATGGAGAATTGGAAAAAGAGGTATATATTGAACAACTTCCAGGCTTTGTAGATTCAAAATTTCCAAATCATGTCAACATGCTTGATAAAGCACTTTATGGCCTTAAGCAAGCTCCAAGAGCATGGTATGAGACTTTAGCTCAATTCCTTCTGGAAAGTGGATTTCATAGAGGTACAATTGATAAAAGACTGTTCTACCTCAACCATGGAAAGGACTTACTTTTGGTATAGATATATGTTGATGATATCATATTTGGTTCTACAAATGCCAAACTATGTGAAAGGTTTGCAAAGCTAATGCAGTCAAGATATCAAATGAGTATGATGGGAGAACTTAGCTATTTTCTGGGAATTCAAGTCAAGCAAAATGAAGAAGGTACTTTTATCAATCAATCCAAGTACACCAGAAATTTACTGAAGAAATTTGTAATGCAAGACTGTTCAACTGCATCCACTCCCATGGCCATTGCAGCCAAGTTAGATAAAGATATTGGCTCATCAGTAGATATTACTAACTACAGAGGTATGATTAGCTCTTTACTCTATTTAACTGCAAGTAGACCTGATATCATGTATGCTACCTGTCTTTGTGCAAGATTTCAGGCAGATCCAAGAGAACCTCATTTAATAGTTGTGAAAAGAATTTTCAAGTACCTCAAGGGTACATCTGATCTAGGATTGTGGTATCCTAGAGAATCAGATTTTAAGCTAATAGGTTACTCAGATGCAGATTTTGCAGGATGCAAAATAGACAGGAAAAGCACTAGTGGAAGCTGCCAATTTCTTGGAGGCAGATTGGTTTCTTAGTTTAGCAAGAAACAGAAATCAATTTCCACATCAACTGCAGAAGCAGAATATATTGCTGCAGGAAACTGTTGTGCACAGATTCTATGGATGAAGAATCAGTTAGTGGACTATGGGTTAGAATTTTCTAAAATACCTATTTACTGTGATAATCAAAGTGCTATTGCTATGACAGGTAATCCAGTTCAACACTCAATGACAAAGCACATTAGCATTAGATACCATTTTATAAGGGAACATGTGATGGAAGGTACAGTGGAATTGCATTTTGTTCTAACAGATCAACAACTAGCAGATATCTTCACAAAACCACTATGTGAAGCTACTTTTACAAGACTGGAAAATGAACTTGGAATGGTGTTAGGTTCTTTCTCTAAATCTGCTTAGTTTTTGTTCTCATGCATCAAACTTTATGATCAGTGTTTACAGATTGTCTTATCTTCATGTAATCTGTGCTTAAATTGTAATACATTAACTACTGATTGTTATCTGATGTGGATCTATATACTCCAATAGTATTTTGAATGTTCAGTGACTATTCAATCCAATGAGGATTACAGTGCTAAATGCTGACCTAGTAGTCTTTAACATACTAGAAATCCCATGTTTGAATTAGTTGTTTATGTGGAAATTCATTAACACAAGCAAATTCTGATGTTGAGCTTAGTCAAATTTACTTTGTGTATCTTATTACTAAGTCACAAACTAGATTCTTGCTTCTTATCTGTCAAATTCTGATGTCATTAAATCTTAAGGATGAACCACATGCTTGATAAGCCTCACTTATCTAAAGAAAAGAAAAGAAAATTGAAGTCAGGTACTCCTTTGAGATCTAGAGTAAATATGTGGAAGGGAAGACCCAAGTGTATTGCTGGTATTAAGTAATATGCATTAGAAAAGCAAATAAATTTTTCTTGGTGACTTTTCACATTCTCTTATTACTGGAGAAATACTCTGATAATAGCATAAATTCTGATAGCAGTTGTGACTCACTTACACTGAGAAGCCACTGTGAAAAGGAATTTCAAAAGATGCATAAAATAAGCACACACAGTTGAGGTGGATTCTTTCATAAATTTATTCTATAGTAGACTTTATTATTAATGACAGATTATAAGCACTTTTCTTAGTTATGCCTTATTTCTAAGATGTACTGAAGTTTATCAGACTTTAATCTTTATCTGATATTTTGCTAAATACACACACTCTCACTCCATATGAATAATGAAAATTACAGTGGTGATTAAGTTGTTTTAGATAAACAGTTAAGTGTCATTTGCATAAATTCTGAGGATAAATTTTGATGGAAGTTCTGATGATTAAACTCTGAAGAAACAAGTCAGTATTTGTATGAAGAATAACAGAAACAAACATTCACTTTTTGAATACAGAAGCCATGTTCTGATGACTTTTAAAATCTGATAATAGTCAAGTTCTGATATTAAATCCTGATGGAAACTCTGATGCTTACGAGGCATTATTTATTTACTTGACTTATTTGTGGTAAATACTGTAACGGTCATATTTTATGAGAATATAATTAAGTGAGATAAAAACAGTCTTAATCATTTAGTAAGTGGGAAGCGTGTTTTCCTTGAAACACTGCATGTGCACATTTATTACTGCTTAATACCCGTGCCCACTAGTAATATTTTGACTAATGATATGCTGCCAGGTGTCTAAAATCCATTCTGCTTCAATCATAACAGTTTTCAAAAAGAGAGTATATATGTGGGAGTTAAAAGATTTTATAATCTTTTACCTACTTTTCTTTCTCTAATCTCTCTTATTCTCTCTCTCACTAATTTTCTCTGAAGCTATTTTCTTATAGGCCTTTTATCAAACACCTTGTGTACACTCTATTTTCTCACTTATTTTTCACAGAAATGGCACCCAAGGACATCATTTTTAATGGAGTTAAGTTTGTTCCTAACAACTACTCATCTATTCTCTCAAAGGATGAAGCTCCATCAGAACTTCACTTCATCCAAGACTTTTATCTCGAAGTGAAATAGGCTATGCACTGACCCAACCAGACACACTCTTAGGAACTCAAGTGCTGGAGTTTTGGAGGAGTGGCGTGTATGATGATGGTGGTGCCAATGGGTCCTCAAGTATTATTTTTACTACAGGGGACGATGAGCATGTGGTGACTGTGGCTACAGTTCGCCAAGCACTATAATATCCAGAAAACTGCACTTATTCAACAGTTGAGGAGCCAGCTCTTCAACAGCTAATGGCCAATCTGGGCTATGAAAAGACTTTGGCAAAGTTTGGACAGTTGAAGAGACCCCATATAAGGAGGGAATGGAGTTTCTTCTTTGACTGCATCACAAGAACCTTTGCAAACAAGTGTTCAAACTTTGATACAATTGCTATCCTAAGTCAGCAAATTGGGTATGCTCTGATTACTCAATCTCATTTTGATTATGCTAATATTGTACTAGGATTCATAGGTGATAGGATGACAGAAGATAGGAATACAGTCTATTTTGCTAGATTCTGTCAACTTATTTACAGTTTCTGTTGCTCTGATGCACCCCAATTAGCAAGTGAGTTGATTTCACCATTTAAACTTGCTAAAAGAGCTTTTACTGATTTATTATCAACTGATAATAAGAAAACTGTTCTAAGACCCCTCCAAATTCCACAATCAGTCAAACAGTTTTTGGTAAACTCTGACCCAAACACCTATACCTTCATATATCATAATGTCCAACCATCCCAACCTCCATCAGCACCTCCAACCACTACATAACCAACCACCTCTCAACCTCAACTAACTCAACCTACCATCAGAACATACTTCCAACCAACTCAATCCTAACAACAACAACCATCGGCACCTACCATCAGACCTTCATCTTCCAGGCCTAAGAGGGCAAAGTCTATTCCACAACCTCTACCAAAGAGGAGGAAGATGATTATAAGGGATGAGTCAGATGATGAAGCAGCACATGTTCATGCTTCATAACCTGTGACTGTTGAAGCTGAAAATGTAGTTTTTCAGAAAGAAGCTGAAGGGTCAACCCATTAGAGTTTAGATGAAGATGAGGGTTCAGGTACTTTGAAGAGGAAAAGAACTGTAAGTTCTGATGATAAAGCAACTCCTTCACTATCAAGGAGATTAAATAAAATGAGAGCAAGAAGGCACATGGCTAAGCCTCCATCAGAGAATACTGAAGAAGCTGAGGAAGGGGATCAGGAATCTCTGATCTCACAGCCAATTGTACTTGAAGCTTTGCCATCTCCAACTCAAGCTCAAGACACTGCTCAAGATACTGTGCTCACACCTCTTGTCTCTCCTATTCATGACAAAGCTACATATAATGTTGAAGAATAAGTTGCAAGTTCTGAAATAGATATTCACAATCTAAATATACCAACTGTTCTTTATCTGGAAGCTCCAACCATAGCAGCTCAGCAATCTATAGTTATTTCTCCAATCTTAAATGCTGAGATACCATCTACACCAACAACACCAATTCTGGAGATAAATTATGATGCTCAGAATTTAGACGAGGTTGTTACGGAATCTCCAGTTTCCTCACACACTCTGGTGTTGTCAGAGGATAATGAGTCTTCCTCAAGTTCTGAAGACAGTGTTCTGTTGATACTCCAGCTCCCATTCTAGGAAATGAGGCACTTATTGAGAAGTTTGTTGAGCAAGCTGCTCATATTCCTTGGGAAGATACTCACAGAGGTGTGGAGTGGACCAAGAAGTGGAATGAAACTGATTTCATTCCAAGCTCCAAAGTACTGACAGACCACATTGCTAAGGCTGATGAGCTGATGACAAGTTGTAATTTTAAGACTCAACTCAAAGTCACAGCTCTGTCTACCAAAATTCTTCAAGGTCTAAACTCTGCTACTCATGAAAAGGTTGACAAACTTCTTGAAAAGGCTGAAAAGCTGGATATGGAGACCAAAATTGATAAAAATAGGTTTATCAGACCTATTTTTGAGAAAGTTGAAGCCATTGAGAAGATTCAAGAACAACAACAGGCCCAAATCATTGAGGTCCTGCAGAATCAAGCTTCTCAAAAGGCTCAACTGGATGAAATCCAATCTTCAGTTGAACTTCTTCTCTCTCATACTACCAGATGATGCCAAAAAGGGGGAGAAGGTAAGTAAGTCAAAATGCTCAATCACTCAGATACTGAAGAAGAAGGATGACAAAGGTGATGACCAGGGAAACTCTGATAAGAGTAGAGGTCATGGAAAAGATCAAGGTCAAGGGCAGAGTAGCAAGTTTTCTTCAAGGAAACTAATTACTGATGCAAGCAAATCTTCTACTCAAAAGAAGAAAAATTCTGAAACTGCTCAAACTCAAAATCTGATAGCATGTGCTGATAATCAAAATCTGATATCAAGTTCTGATAAGCAAAGTCTGATGACAAAGCCTGATGTTCTGATACAAGGTGGAAGTCAAGACTCTCAGAAGTTTTTATAAACTCTGAAGCTAAAGGGGAAGCAGACTACAGTCTACTACAAGGATCCCAAGATTCAGATACTTGATGAAGAGATTGCTAGAAGATTATTTCTGAAGCATAATCCTGGAATGGATTTATAAAATCTCAGGGTGGAAGAAGCTAGATTTAAAGCTGAAAAGACAAATCTAAAGCCAAAAGCTTCTGTTACAAAGGAACCTCCAAGGCCTAAGGAAAAAGGCATTGTGATCAAGGAAAAGTCAAATACCAAGGCATCAAAGCCCAAGACTAGATCACAGACTGAGATTGATCCCAAAGACAAAGGGAAGGGAAAAGTTGATGAACCAACCAAGCCACATGAGATGAAAATTCCTCAAATCCTGATAAAACCTGTGTGCAAACTAGTTCAAGTTCATGATGATACTCTTGTTGAAGATGAAGATGTTCAAACTCTGAAAAGAAGGAAGATTACTGAAGAATCCAAGACAACCTCTGACAAAGCTCAAGTTGTTCAGAGTGAAGAACTGCAAGCTACAACAGAAATAGCAAGTTGTGATAAAGTCATCAAGACATCAACCTCTGTCAGTGCTCAAGTTGATTTAGACAAGATGAAAGTAGCTGATAAAAAGAAACTTCTATGGAAAAATGTCAAACCATCAGATCCAAAGAAAAGCCAATTGCTGTCTGATTTCATGACTATTGGGTTAAATGCTAGAGAACCAAGAGACAGGGCTGGACTAGGTTTTGATGAAGCTAAAATCAAGACAGGAGTTGAAGTTGCTACTAGAGATCCATTTTTTCTAACTGACAAACCTCTTGAAGATGTTACACAGGAACACCTTGATAAGGTTATCTCTGTTCAAGTAGTACTGGATGCTCATGACAAGCACAATTTCAAGGAAAATCTGATTATATTTATTGAAGATGGAAGGACATATCAGAAGTCAGAATCAGATGTGATAAACAAATCTCTGAAAGAACTTCAATTCTTTCATTACCTTTTAGAGGTAAAGTCTGATATTACCATGAGATGGTCAACTTTCATAATAAAGACCATAAGAGATAAAGCTAGAATTTCTGGTTCAAGGATTACATAATTCATTCCTAATATTGTTGAAGATGATGGAAGTGAGATTCCAATGAAAAGGATTATGCTAAACTTGAAGTGATACTGAAAGAGAAATGTCTATGCTACAATGAAAAATCTTCTCATCCAAGGGTAATAAGACTGGATGATGGTTTAGAAAGAAACTATATTTCTGCTCTAAGGACTGCAATCTACCATATTGGAAGTCAGAATAAAGAGTTGAAGCAAGTCAAGACTACACTATCTCAAGTCCTGAGGATTAAAGAAGAAAAGCTGATATCAAACTTTTTCAAGAATTATTTTGGATTCAGATTGACTCAGTGAGATTGGTAAAAGCTACAAGGACTGTAAGTTGTAGTTAATTATCTAGTTAAACTCTTATTGCATTTGTACTTAAAAGTTTTTGACATCATCAAATCTATTAACTTGTATATTTTGCATAATTTACAAGTTGGGGGAGATTGTTAGATATATTTGAGATGTCATGTCTAATATGATTTGTGTTTAGTTTTCAGAACTTAACAACAGGACAAATCATGACTTACTGAAATCAGGACTTACTGGAAGTCAGAACTTAATATCAGAACTTATGGTCATATCAGAACTTAAGTGCGGGAAGACTTTCAGTTAAGAAATGAAGATGATTTATAGGAGAAGAGCGAGACTAAAACAATAGAAGATATGCATGGAAAGAGTTAGAAGACTGGAAGACTTGTAGAAGATATCTGATTGATATATTTTAGGAGATATATTATATTCAATATCAATTAGAATATATCTTATAACTGTGTACTATATAAACATAGACTTAGGGTTTACACTGTATGTGTTATCATTATCGAGAAGATTATATATTGTAACCTAGCAGCTGTTGTGCATATGTTGTGTACTTGATGGTTTCATAAACAAAACATCTAAGTGGATTTTACTTAGTGAAATAATGTAGCACTCGACGGATAAGAATTATAGTCCCGACGGATAACTCATTATAGTCCCGACGGATGTTAACTTCTTATCCATCGAGTGAGTAGCTTATGTAATAATAAGTCTGTAGCACAGTTATGTATACTCCTTTGTATAGAATCTGTAGTAGCATATAAGTCATGTTGCCTTTAACTAGATATGCAGAATAGGTTGATTAATTGTACATAAATGATGTCTTGTAATTCTGTATAAGTGAAATGAAGTCATATGCTTGATTGCTACCCGATGGATAACCTACAAAGCAACCGACAGATGATCAACAACCCGACGGATGATCAACAACCCGACGGATGATCATGTACTCAACTAATAAAGAATTCAAATAGCAGTTGAACAGTGAAAGCTGAGCACAGCTGTCGAGATGTATACAAATCTACTGTGGAAGCCCATTAACCGGGTAATAGAGGACGAAAAGCAGCAAAGCTTAAGACTGATAGTTTATATATTTGTTCAGTCTTTTTGACTTCGTAATCTTGGTGATATATAAACCAAGAATGTAGCAAATAGAAAAATAGAGCTGAGATACACAAAACAGAGAAATCTTTGTAAGCAGAATTATTAGCATTTCCCTGTATTCTCAGCAACTCAATTTGTAAGCAGTTGTGAGCATTCTTGCACACTGAGTCCTCTCGATATATAATATATATCTCTGGTGGAATTGTTTAAATCCACCAGAAAGTTTTTAAAGACTCTTGTTTTTAATTACTTATGTTTTGATTCAATTAAGTTTCTATTCCGCATTGTGCTAATCAAAACATTTATATCTATATTCGAGTTGAACATTTTTTATATCGAGAAAAAGGTTCAAGAATTCCATTCAACCCCCCTTCTGTAATTCTTGCTATATTGTTAAGGGACTAACAATTGGTATCAGAGCAAGCTCTTAATCTACAAAGAGTTTAAAGATCAAAACAATTCAGCAAGATGAACAAGAAAGACGTTGGAGTTAAGATTCCTTTTCTTATTAAAGATAATTACCATCATTGAAAGGTAAAGATGCATCTTCATATGCTTTCTCAAGATGAGGCCTATGTGGAATGCATAGAAAGAGGTCCTCATGTTCCAATGAGAGCTGCAACAGGAAATGAGCCATCTGTTCCCAAACCAAGGCATAAATGGTCTGATCCTGATATTGAACAAGTCAGGAAGGATAAAAAGGCCATGAACATTCTGTTCAATAGAGTTGATGCAGACATGTTTGACAACATTATAAACTGCAAAACTGCCAAGGAAGTCTGGGATACTATACATATAATCTGTGATGGCACTGAGCAAGTTAGAGAAAATAAAATGCACCTCTTGATTCAGCAATATGAGCATTTTTACAATGAGGAAAGTGAGTCACTCACTGACATTTTTAGTAGATTCCAAAAACTACTAAATGCTCTTAAGTTGCATGGAAGAGTCTATCAGACTAAAGACTCTAATCTGAAATTCCTTAGATCTCTTCCAAAGGAATGGAAACCAATGACAGTCTCATTAAGAAACTCACAAGATTATAAAGAGTTTACATTGGAGAGACTGTATGGCATCCTGAAGACCTATGAGCTTGAGATAGAGCAGGATGAAAGGATGAAGAGAGGAAAGAAGAAAGGAGGATCCATTGCACGTTGCTGATCTGGAAAAGGAGAAGGAAGTGAAGATGGAAGCTGTAGAATCAACTTCAAAGGTCTGTGAGAATAAGGGCAAGGGGCTTGCAGTAGAAAGTGAAGATTCATTGAGCCAAGATGACATGGAGGACATTGATGAGCACCTAGCATTTCTTTCCAGGAGATTTTCCAAGCTCAAGTTCAAAAAGAACTTTGGAGCAACCAAGCCAAATAGAAACATGGTGGATAAGTCAAAATTCAAATGTTTCAAATGTGGTTTGCCAGGGCAATTTGCAAATGAGTGTAGAAAGTCAGATTCCAGTAAGAAGAGGTTTGAGTCTGTGGATTATAAGCAAAAATACTTTGATCTACTCAAACAAAAGGAAAGGGCTTTTATTACACAAGAGAATGACTGGGCAGCAGATGGTTTGGATGAAGATGAAGATGTCAGCTATGTCAATCTAGCCCTAATGGCCAAGTTTGATGAAATAGAGACAAGTTCCTCAAGCAATTAGGTAATCACTACAAACCTTGCACATTTATCTAAAGCTGAGTGTAATGATGCCATAAATGACATGTCTACAGAATTATATCATTTGCGTGTTACACTTAAGTCTCTTACTAAAGAAAATGCTAAAATCAAAGAAAACAACTTGTTTTTAAGTGAGAGGAATAATGTGCTTGAGTCTCAGTTTGTTGAGTTTGAGAAACTAAAAATTGAGTGTAAGATTGCCAAGGAGGAATTAACTGAGTCCTTGAAAAAGGAAGAGATTTTAAAGAAGCAGCTCGAGCATGAACAAGACGTGATTAAAGCATGGAAAATATCCAGGGATGTCCATGCTCAAATCACCAAAGTTCAAGGAATTGAGTCTTTTTGTGATGAAGCCTGGAAAAAGAACAAAGAGAAATTTAGTTATGCTTAATTACTCTTAATTTATCTGAGTTATTTTGCAAGTTGAAATGTAGCCAGAAATTTAGTTGATTTTTGAGTCTTGGATGAAATTTTGGCTAAGTCAAAATTTACATCTCGACGGATGATCGTTATCCATCGAGTTTAGTCATCCGTCGATATACTATTTGCCAATAAAAATCAATTACCTTTCCGAAATCTTTTAAAACTCGACGGATAACAGTTTATCCTCATCCGTCGAATTGTCTAAATCTCAGCCGTTAATTCCCTGAACATTATCCATCGAGTATACTTACAATTTGTAAGCATTACACGACGGATAATGGGTGGAATTTTTACAGTTTATTTTTAAACGGCTATTTTAGGCAATTTTTATTGGTTAATTTACTCTTCTTTATTATTTTTATCCGTTGTTTTTGAGATAATATAAAAGCTTATTTCATTCCAATTATTTTCTTTTATCACTCTCAAATTCAACTGCTTCTATTTCATTCTCTCTCAAGCAAATCTTCTCTTTCTCTCTGCAAGCTTTCTTTCTCTAACAATGGCACCTGTAGTAAAGATTATGTCTCAAACTGGGTTCATTTATGAGAAGAACAACTTCACTGCTTTGGTCAATAAGGGTATTCAACAATCAGAAGACTATCACAAGATGATGGACTTTGTGAAGAACTGCAAGTTAAATTACGCCATGCTGGAATCACCCACAATTTACTGTGAATTTGTTGAAGAGATGTGGGCCACTGCAATCTACAACTCTACTGACAAGACCATCACTTTAACCATCAAAGGTAACGAATTCTGTATCAATAGTGATGTGATAAAAGCATGTTTCAAAATTCCTGATAATAATGTGACTTTACCACACACTGACACTGATCTTATCAATATGCTTAATTCCATGCATTATGCACTTCCTACTTCTAAACTAAGTGATATTAGAAGAATGGGTCTTAGGAAGGAGTGGAGTTTCATGTGTGATGTAGTTACTAAGGTTTTCTCTGGAAAAATCAGTAATTTTGATTCTGTGAACATTTCCATGCTTAACATGCTATACATGCTAGTTACAGATAAATTTTACAATTTCAGTGACCTTGTCTTGATTGAGTTAGGTTTTAAACTAGGTGAGTTAGCTAAAAGAGGAAAGAATGTGTATTATGCTAGATTTTTCATGTTATTGGCTAACCATCTATGTCAAGAAATTGTGCTTGAGAACCCAAACAACAAACTGGCTTGTTGGGTTCAAGAGAGAAGACTCATTGCAGAGTTGAACAGAGCCAACCATCACAGGGATGTGCCAATGTTCTACTTTCCTGTAATGCAGGCACCTTAGGTAAGTGAGGTAAGTTCATCCATCCCTTCAACTATTCCAACCTCCTCAATTTCTTTGAGTTCAGGAGTAGCTATGGCAACTGTGACAATGACCAAACAGTTGCCTACCAAAGCTGCCAAAACTACTACAATTTCTAAATCCAAATCAAAGAAAACCCCCTCTGGTATCCCTCAAAAGGTACCAGTTGAAAAATCCACCAAAACCAAAGAGGGGAGTGTGAAGGAGGGTAAGTTAGGTGAGGCATGGGGTGAACATCAAAGAAATCCCAAGAATAAGGTTGGAGAGTTGAGTGAATCCCAGCCTAGCCACACTGCAGTTTCTCAACAAACTGCAGTGCTTAAAAAGGACAAAAGCTCACTTCTAGCTGCATCCTCCCAAAAGGATGTAGCTATTGAACAAAGCTCTCAGCCAAGAGCACATGCCAAAAGGGTTAGGGACACAAGCTCACCCCAAACTTACACAAGAAAGAAGAAATCTAAAACCTCTGGGGATGCACAGGGCACACACACAGTGCAAACTGGTGCTAAAGACACAGTCCCTGCACTTTCTCAAATTCAGTTTGATGTGGCTCCAATAAATATGGAGTCACAGCCAAAATCTCTAATAATAGAAGCATCTGAAACACCATACTCACCAACAAACTCTCTGGAAGTGGATATGATAAACACTTTAATTCCTGATTCCCCTTCTTTAACTCTGTTGGGGAGGCCAAAATCTAGTGCAAGTGAGCATCATCATTTAGATGATTTGTTGGCTCACTTGCCAATTCTTTCAGATTCTATTATGACATCTGTGCCTCAAATAACTTCAATCAACACAGAGTTAACAATAGTTTCTCTTCCCACCTCATTCATTTTTACTCTCTCGATGGATATTGCTCATCCGTCGAGTAGTGATTGTATCCCGACGGATAAGCTTAACAGCAGTTATTCGTCGGATAGCATTACCACTCACTCGACGGATATCTCTTATCCGTCGAGTATCTCTGCACAACTTCAAACTTCAATTATTTCAAGTGCAGAAGATTTAGTGGTTGTACAGTCACTCTTAGGACTGAGAGAGGAGAGTGTATTAAGTGAGAGGCTGGGTTGCTCCTAGGCAAAAGGAGAGGAAAAGAGTGAAAATCAGCAATCCATTTATTCAGGATTGGCAAAAGTGAGTGAGAGGAGTCCCACCTTAGTAGGTGAAGGTGGGGGTGTGAGGGTGGGGAACCAGGGTGAGATCCTGATGCAACAAAAGAGAGATTATGAGAGAAAAGCAGGTACAGGAGAAATAAGGGTGGATCCAGCCATTGCTAGTGAGTCAATGATTGTGGATGATGCTGAAAAGGAAAGACAATTTCAGCAACATTACAAAGCTGTAATTGATAACATTTCCTTGGATACTGACACTTTTACTCATCCTGTGTCAGCCTATCAATTGTTGGCTGCTCAGGGAAATGTGGAGGCAGAACAGACTTTGAACTTAGTACACACCTCAGAATCTCTTCAAAGAGATAAAGCTGCTATCAATAGGATGCCTTCTCAAGCTGGTTAGCCATCTGAAGAAATTGAAGTAAATTCTAATGATGATGACTCTGTTTCTTTGGACGGAAGCATGAACTTAGGGGGAGATGAAGGCCCAAGTTCTGTTTCAGATTTACCTGAATAGGCATGGACAAAGGAATCTACACCAGGACAATTTGGTGTATTCTTGGTTAAGCAAGTGATGGGTATTCAAAAGACCTTTCAGGAAACTTCAGATTCTGGTACCAAGGCTATTCTTCAAGCTCATCTAGACTCTCTACATCTCATAAAGATCTAGCAGTTAAGACAGAATCTGATTGTAGATGAACTAAAAAGGGATATAGCTGACTTGAAGACCTACAATTCTGAGAAGCTGGATTCAGTCATGCCATATGGTACCATGCAAGATCTATTACTAAGATTGGGAGAGAATCAGATTCTGAAAAGAAGCTGGCCAAGCTGGAAGACAGAGTTCAAGTTATTGAGAATTCAGTGGCTATTCTTCTTCAAAATCAACAGACTCAGACAAATCTTCTCATGCAACTGGCTAAAGCACAAGGCCTAACTCCTCAACTTGATGATAACAAAAAGGGGGAGAGAGAATCAAGTAAGGGGGAGAAAGGACCAACTGAGGGGGAGAAATTTCAAGTACAAATCAGCAAAGTAATTGTATCTTCAATTACTGTCTCCAAGCCAACAATTGCAGATGGTATAGATCTAATTCAAGCAGCAACAACAAATTTGAAAGTTGCTGAAAAAGTAAAGTTGAGTTTGATCAACTGGAATAAGATTGATGAGGAGAAACAGAGAAAGTTTGAACTTGTCAAGGAGCCAGTTAAGTCAGCCATCCATCACTCTCAAGTCAAGCTAATCAGTGTGAATGAGATGAGCATGAATTATCTGGAAAAAGGACAATCTTCCTGCATCAAGTCTCCAAAGGCTGAAACAATTCTAAAACCAAGGGTAAATTATCCAAAATCATCTTTGAAGAACCCCTTGGACACTATGTATGAGACACCCAGGCCTGATGAGAAGAAGCTTCTGTCAAGGTCAATTGTCTTCTATAAAGATCCAGCTGATTCAGCTTCAAAAAGGAGAATTGCTAAGATATTCAGAAATGGAAAGGAAATTTGTGTGGTAGCTGGACATCCAAAATTTGCTCAAGCAAAAAGAGAAGAAAAAGCCAGATTGAAGCAGGAAAAAAAGCAAGCTGCTCTAGATGCAAAGAAGTCTAAACAAAAGAAAGAGCAGATTACTATATTGGCCAAGCTACAGGCTGTGAATTCATCTCAATAAATTCCCTCTCAACCATCTGAAGCTGTTGAATCAAAGAAGAAAATTGAAGAACAGAAGAAATCCCCAAGGAAGAAAGAATTGGCTAGAAGAACAAAAAGGAAACTGGATATTGTTGACAAGGAATTATGAGATCAATTTCCTAAGGAATCCACACCAGCTACAACTCAAGCATCAAAGCCCTCTCTGGTATTTGAAGACATAAGGGTGGTGGATCCCTACAGGAATATACATGGTGAACCTATTGTGCCAAAGGATGAGCCAATAGAGTGGGATAACATACCAATTCCTGACTTCAGCTTACCAATCCTTAGCAAACCAAAAAGGATAAAGTCAAGGGCAGTCAAGAAAGTGAAGCTGTCACCTCTCAATTCCAAATCAGTAGTTAAAGCTCAGCCCAAAGTCAAAAGGGGAGACTACTTGTACTTGTGTGACATGAAAGAATTTTCAGATCTAAATCTTTATCTGGATGAACTGGATAAAGTAAGGGGAATTGATGCATACAGAAACCTACCTGAAAGGTTGGTGTTCAAGTACAAAGGAGGAAGGGAGATTCAGTGGCCACTTCACAGGATTCTTCAAGAGAGCCAAGGTGTGCTGATTAAAGTTTATTCATCCTTCAAGAAAAACTTTGGGTTCAATGTCACTGCAAGAAGACTAGTATTGAAGAAGATTGAAGAACTAAGGAGTGTTAGAGCTAAAGATGCACTCCCAAAGACTCTAATCATCCCATACACAGGGAGAAGAGTGCATCTAAGGCCTTACTGGCTGATGGAGTTCATGGATGACAAGGGCGTGAGAAGATTCTTCATATTAGAAGACCAATTGAGTATCTCTAGCAATGAGACTCTCTTGGAAATGCAAGAAAAGCTAGATCTCTCAGAATCTGATGAACTGGAATTCCACAGGTGTAATAACCCCAAAATTTTGAACTTTTTGTAACCCTAATGAATAGTGTTTTTAATGAATGAGAAAACTATTCATGCCACACTATGTAGGGTTTCTTTTATGGATATTCTGAGATTTTATTGGTACTCTATATGATATATAAGTATATGTAAAGATCGTCAGAATCCAAATTTGAACCTTTTGATTTTTCCCGAAAATCCACCAGATATCGAAAGAATTGAGTATAAGGTAACAGGATAAAAAGGATTTAAATTCAAGGATTTTAATAGAGGATCATAAAAAGGAATATAATGTATAGAGAAAGGTTAAGGGAACCTAAGTAATAAGATCCCGGGTATGATCCCTCAAACGAGAAACGAGAACGAAAGTTAAGCGAACCGTATAACAGATCAGCGGTCATTAGGCAAACAATTAGGAAGTTAATCAAGGAGGTTAGGGATGATGAGGTCATCCAACCAATAAGAAGAGGGCAAGTAAGGGATGATGACATCACAAAGTGACATAAGCATGACATAAGGGGAAGGAGGTGTGGTTGATTTAAAACCACACAAAGTTCAAGGTTAGAAAGGTAATTAACCAAAAACAAAACAAAAACAACCAAGCTAGCCAAAACAAATCAAAGCATAACACAAAATCATTTCTTTCTTCAACATTGCTCTCGGCTTTTCTTCATTTCAAGACGAAGAATTTTCAAAATTCAAGTTCCAAGCTTCCTAAATTGGTAAGATAATTATCTAGTACTCCTTATGCATAGTTATGGCTATTCTATAAGTTTAAGCCTCCAAATCATTCACAATCTTCTCCAAGAAATCAATGAAGAAGATAATGAATAGTGATTTCAAGATTTTTAACTTGATTTTTCTTGTTTTTCCTTTAAGATCCAAGCATCCTTAAGACATCTCAAGGCTTCTTAAGGCTTCCTAGCTACTCACATCACTTCAAGGAAGGTATATCATCTCCAAACCCTAGCTTTACTTTTTATATTAGGATGATTTTGATAGTTATGGTAAAAGAGTAGCTTAATGCTTGTAGGTTTAGAGTTTGGGTTGGAGTTGTAGTGAATTGAATGTTGAAACTTGTTGATTAGTAAAGGACTTAAGTATAGTTTTAAATTCATGATTTAGAATAACATAAATTGGAGAACTTGAGGTTTTGGGGTCTGTTGTAGTGTGATATGGATGGACTTTGGTTGTATGAATGGATTGGGGTTGATTGGTGATTGTTTTGGAATGGTATAAATTTGGGAAATCGCGTAAATATAGCCGTCGTAATGTCCGATTTACTTTAGACTTCTTTTGTTCATAACATTAGGACCCTAGAACTCCCTGCTAGCTTTTTACCATTGCCATTTTTAGATAGTTCATGTTACGAGCTTCGTTTTGATATGTGGTTCGTTTGATTCCGATGTACGGTTTAGGAGAAACGGCCGTTTTAAGTAACGACGTTTCGCGAACGAACCATTACCCCTCGCCTTATTTTGAAACATAGGATAAAGACCTTAAAGGACTAATTGGAGTATGAAACATTTATGTAAAGTGTAATAGGCAGTTGGTAAGACACTCGCGAAGGAATCGCCTTAAAACTTGTAATGGTTAAATTATTAAAAATGGTGGAGCCAAGGGTACTCGAGTGACTTAAGAGAATCAGTAAGCGCAAAGCGAGCGTTAGAGTCTAATTTGGTTAAAGTATAGATTTACAAGTGACTTTGGTTTAATTCCAACTCACATGTTGTTATAGGTTACCAGACTCGTCCCGAGCCATTTGTAACCCCCAGTCGCTCAGGCAAGTTTTCTACCCGTTATACTGTTGTTGTGATGTAAATATATGTATATGCATTATCTTGTGATAAATGCATGTTGGTTAATTAGCAAATTCTTGCGATATATTGTAGCATGTGATATGGTATATATGCATGCTTGGTTCGAAATCTTGATACATAAATCTGTTGATTCAGTTGCATAATACCTATGCTAGAGATAAGCGGTATTTGAGTTTACCCTTAGTATAGGGGATCAAAAGGTGAACATATTTCTAAACCGGGAGTCGATATTCCCGAGTATATTATATATATATATATTTATATATATGGATGTGGTTTTCAAAACTATTGATCGAATAAGGTTTATTCGATAACTTTATTTTATTTAGTGAATATTATTTGACTATTCATTCGAGGACTTATGACTCTGTTAATTCTATTTAATGATTATTAATTGGATATTTATGTGAGGATGTATGACTCCGTTTATTTTATTTAATGAATATTATTTATAATATTCATTCGAGGTATTATGACTCCGCTTATATTTAATAATATTCTTTATTTTATTAAAGAATAATGTTTCGATAACCAAACTTATTTTCGATTATTCAAATAAAGATAGTACTTTCATATAAGTATATCTTTGGTTATTTAATATCCATTTCAAGTATGAGATTTAAAACTTCTACTTCGAATATTTTATAAGGATTATCTTTATGATAATATTATTTAAATAATAATATTCAGATATTTCTAATATATCGGGACTGATTTATTTTAATAAATCAGCAGTACTCCAAACATTCTTAAAAATGTTTTCGAGTCTTCAAAATGATTTTTAAAGTTAGAGTGGACCCCAAAACTCATTTTTATATTTAAGATCTTCCTTTCAAAGGGGATTTAAATACTCGCTCAAAACCTGGGGGATCCGGCTCTGTGGTGTATTTTACATTCACAACTTGGTTGCTATTTTGAGAAAACAATTTGATTACTTGCCCAACGTTCGAGAAGTAAGTCCATCTAATTGAGTCGGCATAAGCGAAAGGCTGGGGTACGGTCTATCAAAGTGTAAGTGGCTGGGTGGCAGTCCATCAACGCGTAAGAGGCCGGGTGGCGGTCCAGCACAAGGTCCTTATGTGGCCAGGGTGATGACCGGTGGGGGATTCATCCATCTACTAGTAGAAAAGGTTACTTATTGGTATCTTTGCCTGATCAGCAAGATATCGGGTTTATGCCAAAATTCTTTTCCTTTCCAAAATTCATTGGATGTTACAAACTCTGTTCATACTTTACATAACAGAGGTTCCAGGAAATGTTTAAGAGATATATATGTGGATATATATATCGGGACTAAATAAAGTATCTCGTAACTTTATTTCATTCAATAATATTTCAAAGATTGAATCTATTCAAGTCTTAACTTGTGGTCTCATCTATGGGATGACCCTTTTTAAACCTATAACACTTTGAACAGTGGTAGTTCAAGTAGCCTTATAAATGATATAAGTGTAGTGAAGTATTTGGTAACTTCATCCCTTATTTTTGCTTATATCCAGTAAGTAATTATCTTACACTTGATAAATGATTTTAGTAAGTTATCCATTTAGATACTTGCATTATTGTTTACACTATATATTATCTTGCGAGCTGTAATGCTCACTCTTGCTTTATTTCTTCATCACACAACAACAGTTAGGAAAGATGGCCAGACTCAAGCAGACCCAGCGCAAGAGCGTGGGAAGCGCCCCGCGCCTTCCCGTTGAGATCATAGCTGCTATAGTTGCAGAGGTAGATCTATCTGTAGATCAGACCTTCTACTTTTGAGAATCAATTATGTATAATTATAACTTGTGGCAGATAATGGCAATTAATTGTAAACTTATTAAGGAATCATTTTGGGTTGTAATAACTTTTAAATTGTGGATTCAAAGACTTGTACTTATTTCAATTTCATCTCTGAGACTATAACGGGTTGTGGTGTGTGTTAGTGTGGGGTCACAACATGAGGTTATTTATTGTTAATTAAGTGAAGTGATATTGTGGAAAGAAAGACCGTGACGACCCGAATCCCTGACCCCGGATCTGGGGGTGTTACAGAAGTGGTATCAGAGCTAAGCGTTATAAACCTCAGAGATGATGCGACGATATAATAATTAACTCACAAAGATAATAAGAACTCTTGCCAAGTTCATGGTCGGACCACTTAAAGTAGCGCTGACAGTTAAAACCCTTACGGGAACCCTTATAAGTATCATGATAGTAACTTAGCTCGTTTAATGTGTAGGCGCATGAGATAGAGGACCCTGAGATGTTCGAGCGTGAGCATGATGAGGCACTGCTAGATGTCGAGGATCAGGAGGAGCCTGAGATGGAGGAGGATGAGAAGAACCCCTCAGAGGAGTCAGAGATAGAGGTCATTGCTATTTCAGATGAGGAGGACCCGGATGAGGTCCCAGTAGCTGAGGAGCGTGTCAGACCTATGGTAGTATACACTGGTACCCCTTTACCCACACTCCCGGTGGTCAGAGCTCCTACCCTTCCACCACTATCTTGGATCCCCTATGATGACAGCTCTGAGACTGATACTCCCGAGCCTAGGCAGACCGAGGAGGCACCCCCAGCGGCTCCGGATTCACCACATCTCGACCCTGCCCATAGGCAGTCTTTGTTAGCCCACGCTATGTTCTGGATGTACTGAGGACCCGAGTGGCCGTTGCTGAGGCCCGGCTGGATGAGGTCAGGAGGGAGTTGGATGCGGAGAGGGCGGGTAGGCGTACCCGAGCTTATGAGACCAGGGCTGCTATACCTTGATCCTTGAGGAGGGAGCTGACGGGGATAGAGCTCACGTCCCGAGCGAGACTCAGATCACTCTAGGGGGACAGGCATGGTAGGATCTCCAGGCGGCAGGCCGACTATATCTTTCGTCGTGCAATGGAAAGGGTATGGGAGCTGACACGCTCCGGTGTGTGATTCAGGACTGACGATGGGATAGTCTAGTTGTCTAGGTAGTCGAGGCCTTAGTAAGAGCCAATTTTCCGGGATAGTTGACTTGTATATAGCATCCCTTTTTCTGACTAGACGGTTAGACTAGTGTGTATCACTTTTGGGACAGATGGCTGTAGCACTGTTGTACTTTTGACCAGATCAAACTATATATTTCTCGCATTATGTATATATTTGTTTCCTTTCGGTTCAGTTCCTTAGTGACGAGATCACTATTTTTATCATTATTATTACTGCACTTCTTATTAGAACTGTCATAATATAATAGAATTGCGAGATACATTCTCCCCATTATAGAGCTATGCAAGGCACAATGTTGTGTATGATTGTGACCTAATGTTGAATTTTTCCCAATAATTTTTTTTATCAGTATCATGCCGCCAAGAAAGATTGGAACTAGGGCGAACCCTGGGTCTGAGGACCAGGGAAGCCATAACCAGGATGATAGGAACCAGGAACACAGTGAAGAGGAATATGAGGATTATGTGGAACATGATGACTCCTTGTATGAAGAGGAAGAGGAAACATATGATGTTGAGGGATTTGAGATAGAGGCTGAGGAAGGAGAAACTGAGGTTGAGCAACCAATACCAAACCCAGGCATGGATCCCATGGGCCAGTTCATGCAACTACTAAGGCAGAACTTGGAACGTCAACCCAACCCAGCCCCTCAAGGAAATAACAATGCTGTGGCAAACTCTTTCAGGGCTTTTAAGTCCCTTAAGCCCCCTGAGTTCCACGGATCAGCCGACCCAGTTGAGGCAAGGGCATGGTTAAAGGAAATGGAGAAATCCTTCGAGATTCTGAGTATCGATGAGGCACAGAAGACTGTATTTGCTACCTACCTTCTGAAAGGAAAGGCTAACTACTGGTGGGAGGCCAAGAAAAATATGGAGACAGATGCTATTATAACCTGGGAAAGATTCAGTCAGTTGTTTCTGGGAAAATATTTCCCGAGGTTTATGGAAAACCAGATGGAGCTCAAGTTCTTGGAGCTAAAGCAGAATAACTTATCTGTAGCAGAGTACGAAGCGAAATTTACTGAGTTATCAAGGTTAAAGCCGGAGTTTGTGAGCACCGAGGAAAAGGAAGCTAGGAGGTTTCAGCAGGGACTGAAACCGTGGATTCAGAATAGGGTGGCAATCCTTGAGCTTACTGATTATGCCACTCTGGTACAAAATGCAATAATTGTAGAAGCCGGAAGTGAACAGATACAGAAGGAAAGAGAGAAGAAGGGAATAAAGAGGAAAAGTATGAGCATGAGTGGAGGTTCCGCAGGAAGGAACTTCCCAACTAGAGTTAATAGGGGAGCAGTGTCCCTACCGGGAAAGGACATTGGGTTTAAGCGGCCAATGAGTGTAAATGTGAGCCAGAGCGGCCAGAAGTCAAGAATGTCCTATTCCAACCAGTCTCGACCCCCATTGCCAGCCTGTAACACTTGTGGAAGGATGCATTCTGGGGAGTGTAAAGGAAAGCCGGTAATCTGCTTCAAGTGTGGTCGAGAGGGTCACTATTCGGACAAGTGCACTTCGCTAAGCCCCATTACCCGCCCAACCACCACTTGTCATCAGTGTGGACGCCCGGGTCATTGGAAGAGGGAATGCCCAATGAACAAACCAGCAGCTTCGGGAGCAAGCAGGGCTGCTTCTAATAAGCCACCTACTGCAAGGACTTTCAACATGACAGTCCAGGATGCTATGAATGATTCAGACGTGATAGCAGGTACCCTTTCTCTAAATTCAGTCAGTGCAAACATTTTATTTGATTTAGGAGCAACTAAATCTTTTATATCAAGGGACTTTACGCGTAAATTAAGACTTAAAGCCGAACCCTTGATAGAGCCCTTACAAGTAGAAATAACCAACCATGAAGTTATTCTTGTTAATCTGATTCACCCCGCCTGTGAGTTAGGCATAGGGGAACAATCTTTCAGTGTTGATCTGATTCCTTTTAAGTTAGGGGAATTTGATATAATTTTGGGAATGGACTGGCTATCTAGCAATGATGCTCAGATAGACTGTAAAGGGAAGAAAGTTAAGTTGTGTTAGGTCTCAATATGTTTATAGAAGGGGGTTGAATACAAACAATACCGTTTAATCGAATAAAATGCGGAATAAAAAAGTGAAACAAAATTCAAGTTAAATAAAATTATTATTAAACTTGAAAGGTGTTACAACAACGGTATCGTTTACAAGGGATTAATCTCAAATCAATTATCACAAATCTAGAATAAATTCAACATAAACTTTTTCTATTTTTGCAATAAAAAAGATCAAATGCTATAAGCGATTTGAGATTAAGTTCTAGGGATTTTGATCCGCTAGATTGTTACACAAGAACAAGATAAATAATTCTAGTGGTTTGGATTTAACTTTATAATCTAGAAATTTGATCTTGAATAAAGCAGATGAAAAATGAAATGATTTACTTTTGTTTCTGCTGTGTTCTTGACTTGTGTGTTCTGTATGATTAATAGAATGAATGTCTTCTGCTTCTTTTATCAAAATAGCCGAATGGAAAAGAACTGCAATGACAATCCCTTGGCTCAGCAAGACAATCGGTAGAACTATCTTTAGAGCTAGCAAGACAATCAAAATGAACTAGCAAGACTTTCGGTAGGACAATCAGATTGTTTTTGCTAAAAATAAATAGATTTAAATCCTATAATAATTCTGGTAAGAAATCCTTTTGAATTAGCATGACTTTCGGTATGACTATTGATTGTCATACCGATTGTCATACTAATACAATCAGTTGTCTTGTTGAATTAAAACAGATTATTAAACCAATTTAAATTCTGAAAATTCTTAATATTAATTCAGAATTAATTAATCAATTAATTCAATTAATCAAATAAATTAATCTTTGAAGATATAATTTATTTTCTTAATTAAATTATATGACTTAATTAATTAATAGAGAATTAATACTAATCTTGAGCAGCATCCATTCTTCTGTATATCTTTTGAAAATCATTGAAATATATGAATCAATTCCACCACTTCAATGTTGACATTCGATGTACTGTCTGGTTTATGAGTGACTAACTTCCGTGACGTTTCTTCATGACTTGACCTTGATACTCTTGATTTTCTTCAGACTAAATCCTTGTAATTAATTGATACCCTGACGAGATCTCTGTCACTTGATTAAATCCACAATCTTGATTTATATCACTGAGGCTTGATCAATTGCTTGAGCTTCTTCCAGTGAATTAAGTCATCAAGTCTGTAGATGAACAATGCTTCTTAATCCTTTGACATATGTTACTCTGTGAGATCTCTCTGACGATAGATCCACTATTTACTTATTACATTCTTATTTGAGTTGAGTTAAATCCTCGAATAAACAAATAGGCTATAACATATGCCTTTCAATCTCCCCCTATTTGCTTGTTAGACAATAACAACAAATATCTAGAGGATAACTCAACTATCAAATAAGAAAAATGTGGCACCCTCTAAACCCGGGTCAGAAGTTTGGGGTCCACACACACACCTTAATTATAACTGCTTATAACCACAATAAAGATAATAATAATATATGCAATGACCCTACTTACCAACCACCACGGACCGCAACAGGTTAAAGTATGCACACAAGCCAAACACACTAATATATTACAAACCATTCAAATCCCAACTATTTCAAACTCAAACGGAGTATTAAACATTATTACAAATTTTTACAAACTTAAATTATTCCAAAAGAAGCCTACTAGCCCAGCTTTCTCAATCTGAACCCCTAGCTCTCGCGCTGGACTGGGGATCCTCTTTACCAACTGGTTCCTTTTTAACTGGAAAGAATATAAACAACATCGCACAAATGAGCTAACTAGCTCAGCAAGTCATAATGACAAAACTGAGCATAATGATCATCAGGTGAATATGGTTGTGATATCAAGTGAATAATGGATTATGATTTAGAATTGGATATTATACTTTTAATTTAAAAACCAAGGTTAGGCTGTTGATCAGTCACGCACTAACCCCGATCAAGGCACACAACATTGCTCTAACTACTGGATCCAAGGCACACATTGGCCTAACTTGACCATTATATGGTCTGACCACGAATTTGGTCCACAATTTTATAAAAACAATCCAATTCTAACATAATAACAGAATATGCAATAATAAACAATAACCGAAATCATTAACAACAATAAATGTTTAACAATGAAAGGGTTTCAATCCTTGTAAGGATCAATAAGGCAGTTTAAAAGCTTGGATGCTGGGTAATGAAAGAATTGGATAACAAAGGAATCAACATTTCAAAGTTTCAAGGATTTGGTCTTTCCAAGTATAAGATACCATGGGTTGAGTATATAATAGTTCATTTCAGTGTTTGGTATTTAGTTTGTATATATTTGTGGAGTAGTATCGTAGATTTGTGATTCTTGTTTGGGTATACAATAATCAATGGATTAGAAAGAATATGATTCATGGCTCAAGAATAATTACTGAAATCAGGATTTAGGTTTTTGTGCTTCAAAGCACTTGCAATATCACAGGATTATCAAGTACTACAATATCTCGAGAAAGTTTAGAACACTTGCCTGGTATTAGCTTACTACACTGCACTCGCTTCCAATCACAACCGTTCTACTCCTCAACTACCTGTTTCCCTTTCCTACGTCTTGCCTCTTCTGCTCACATATCATAAGCATCTATCAATAATTTACTCATGGAATTCTATTCAACACATACTTCTATCTATCCTTCGTTTTACCCAAATCCGATTAACGGATTGAAAGTTATGCAATAATCAAGTAAACACTGAATATATAGACCGATAGTCAATTAACAAGTCACATATAGCACATAATACATCACGTAATCAATGATATATTATTTATAAAGAAGTCTTGGGTCATAAATAGGCTTTCTCGTATTGAAAATGATTTTTAAAATATTTTTCGGAATTAAAACGGGTCGTTAAATCAATTTCGGGTTAATAAACAGGGTTCGGTTGACCCATTCTGGCTCCAAAATAATTTTAGAATAATTATCGAGCCTTGGAAATAATTTAGAATAATATTTTAAAGCTCGAAACTATTTTTCAGAATTTTTAAATCATTTTTAAATAATTAAATCTAATTAAATAATTAATTTAAATCAATTAATCAATTAATTTTCGAATTAATTGACCAATTAATCAATTAGAAATTAACTGAAATTAATTAACTAATTAATTTAGATTTATTTATGAATTAAAAATAATTTTCAGAATTAAAATAATTATTTTTAGAATTTTCAAAAATTAAAAACGAATTTTTATAATAAAAATAAATAGGAAATATGATTTTTAAATATTTTATAAACATGAATCCTAAATTTGCAAAGTCTGGAAACTTCAGGGACCTAACTGTATCGTCCCCAAAAGTCCAGGGACCAAACTACAATTTTACACCCCATCGCCGGAAAATAGTCGGGTTCGCCGGAGAACACGATTCCGACCTCCTCACCTTACCACAAGCTCCAGATCACATCTACAAATTACCAGGAATACAATCATGCAATCAAAACAACCTAACAATCCCTGAGTTGGCCGGAATTTGGCCGTGAAGTTTTCCAGTTTCCGGCGAACATCGGAAAACTTCAAAACACAACTCCCTTCTCTACAGACCTCGTTGGTTCATGAAACTTATACGACTAGATTGCAAATTTCACAGAGAACACAACCTACTATAACACAACATCAATCTATCACAGAATAAGAAACCCCCAAATTTTAATTAAGAACATTCATACGGGTTATAAACCCTAATTTTGAAATTCGAAAATTAAACCCACTTTTGAGCATGTTATTGAACTCCAAATCAGACGTATGACATATGAAAATCATTAGGAAAACAAGCTCTATAACATGCAATCATCAAATCATACAAACAATCATCCGAACAAAAATTCATATTTTTAATAAAATAAATTCGAAAATAAATAATTTTTTAGAAAAATAACCTTGATTTCTGCAGTGAAACAAAGCTCAGAATCTGATAGAACACCTCAAATCCTTCGTTTTGGTTACTCAAGCTTTGAAAACAGAGATCGGTAATGCCTTCGTTTTGCTGTTTGATTCTTAGAACAGTTTATGTAATTAGGGCTTTTCTCTGAAAATTATATAATTATATGTCTGCAAATGATTTTGATACGAAATAAAATACGGTAAAAGGCTATTTATAATTACGGAAAATTAGTATCCCGTTGGATCATTCCGGATATAAAACGGTACGTTTATTTGTAAAAAAAAACTGATCCAAACGGTATCGGTTTTCGGGATAATTATCCAAATCAGTACAATTTGTACTGTGGTCTTGGTCTCAGCGCCTGGTTACACGTATTACGAAGTGATAATTGGGATAGTTTAATAAAAAGCTCCCGTTTATCGAAAATACGGGTTTTATTGATTTACCGAAACGAATATTGTATCGAAAATGTTGCGCCGGGACCCGCGCAGGACAAACCGTACGCCGGATCGAAAAAGTCGAAACATGGAATATGCTCGGAATATTACAATTAGGTTAGGAAGGAGTTCTCGAAAGAGTTTCGGGTTCCAAAAACGTAACAACGGTTGACGTCGGTTGGTTCCCGTTTTTATAAAATAGATTTTAATTACCCGGAAAAAAAGATTTTAGAAATTTCATATGATTCTTATAAATCCATAAACCAACATAAAAATAATTAGGAAGATATGACAATTATCTATATTTTATTTTGGACATATAAAAATTAAAATACTCAATTAATATTATTT